>NC_041387.1:95796402-95892115 GCF_002162155.2 Triticum dicoccoides
CAACGCCACCATCGCCGTGCCTTCGCCGTAGCCGTGCTCCCCGCCGCCCGTGTGTCCTCTCACCGTGTCCAGGAGCTCCGCCGCTGTCCACTCCATCGAGCAAGCCGAGCCCCGAGCGCTCGCAACGCCCGAGTCCACCGCAACGACCTCGCCCGAACCGCCGTCGCCGGAGATCCCCTTCAACACCGTCGTCGCTCCGGTCCATCTCCGGCCACACCAAGGGCTTCGTCGCACTCACTGTGAGCTTAGCCATCTTCCCCTTCCTTCCGTTCTTGCTCCCGAGCCGCGTAGCGACCTCCCGGAGCTCAACCGCACCCACCGCCGTGGAGCTCGTCGCCGACGTGCTCCCGGTTACCCTCCGACCACTCCACGGTGTCCATCATGCTCACCGTGTCACTTAGCACCTAGCTAGCCACTCCCCGAGCCTCACCGAGCCCTCTAGCGTCAAGTTCGTCTTCGGCCGAACCCCGGTGGCCGCCAAAGTCGTCGCCGGCGCCAACTCCGGCCACCCCGACCCCAACGGACTCCACCAAGAGCTGCGGCTCGTCCTCAGCTCCACTCCGGTGGTCTCCGCGACCCATTTGGTGGCCGAAACAGCCAAAACCACTTCCGCCGCCGCGTCGGGCTCGCCGGCGGCTAAACGCCGGTGCAGCCGACTTGGGTTTGACCACGGGTGGGCCCTGGTTGACTCCCCTGAGTCAATGACAGGTGGGGCCCAGCCCTGTTAATTAAACAGGTTTAGTTTTAATTAAACTTTAATTAATTTAATCACCCTGACATGCGGGACCCACTGTCAGGTTTGACCCGGACGTGTTCCGTGACCTGCTGACATCACACTGACGTCAGGCTGACGCAATAATTGATTTTCTGGAATTATTCTAATATAGGAAATTCCAGAATATAATTTAAACTTCAAAAATTCATAACTTTTATTCTGTAACTCCAAATCAGACAAATTATATATGAAAAATGATTAGAAAAATCCAATCTATCCATCTGTACTATTTTCATGCATGACTAAACAAGTTAACTTGATGTTTAATGCAGAACAAGGAAAAACACTTTAAAGGACCATAATTGAGTTTGAAATTTGAATCTTTGATCCAAATTGGTACAAACCCTTCTGGTCTTATTTGCATTAGCCCAACACACTCATATTGCTATCTTTCATGCATGCATCATATTATTGCACATTGTTTGGTGATGGTTGTGTATCGGTGTTCTTTGCGGCAGGATCTGCCTCCGAGGAGTATCGTGATTACCCTGACGAAGAACCGTATCAGTGCATCGAACCATCAGGCAAGCAACCAACCATTTGATCATATCGATACAATCCCATGTTCTCGCTCCTGCTCTCTTTTACTGCATTAAGACAGCGCGTTTCAAACTGCTATGTGCTACGGTAGTTGAACCCACTTCCTCTGCATGACCTGTCATTGCCACAGTAACTAGATGAAACCCACTAGCATGTGTAGGAGTTGATTGAGCCATATGTATGTGTTGTTCCTACCTTGCTATGCCTGCTATGCTTAGAGTCGTGTCAGGTCTGGTTCATCTGGGTGATGGGCTAGAGTGAAATGATTATGTCGGTAATAAGAGTGGTGTGGTGAACACGATTTGGTAAAGGTATCGATGAGAGGCCATGTAGGAGTACATGGTGGGTTGTTTCATTGAAGCCGACCTTAAGCACTGAGATCTGTATGTGTGATTTAAGAATCAGCTACTACCATGCATTGGGCCCGAAACCAGTGGACCCTCTCGGCTTCTTATTCACCCTAGTTCTCCGTCCAGGAGTTGCAAGTAGTTTCTGGTGTTTGTAGCCTACTGGAGGCCGTGGACAGCGCTGACCGTAGGGGTGGGCTGTGATGCGGTAGGTACATGGCCGGGTGTACCGAATACCCGTTAGGTATCTCGAGAACCCTGTTCACATCGTTCGGGGCCGTATGGGAAACCTCGGCCGGACTCCCTGCGGATGGAACCTGGATAGGCGATAAACCTGGACTGGAGGCTTAGGTGGTTAGGTAGGTCGTGGCCGACACCCACGTTGGGCTTCCGCTTGAAGGTTGCCGAGTACATGTCGTGTAAACGACGGTAAGTGGTGAGAGCGTGTATGAAGAAGTACACCCCTGCAGGGTTATCATGATCTATTCGAATAGCCGCGTCCGCGGTAAAGGACTACTTGGTTGCCTATACAGTTCATAGACAAGTGAATGAAAACTACTAAAAGCCTCAAGATAAGTGTGAGTGCCGAAGATGGCTCTTCTGTAGGAAGACGGGGGTGGATCCTCGGTAGTGTATTGAATTGGTGAGTAGTGGACTCGTGTGCGCAAAACCATTTCGAGTTGGAGTCTCGTAGGTTAGCCTAGCCAAGAGTCAAAGCTGGCTTGCTGCAACAACTCCACCAACCCTTCTTGATAATATGCATGTATGTAGGATCTGATGTAAGTCTTGCTGAGTACCTTTGTACTCATGTTGTTATAATTTACATTTTTACAGAAGATGCTGCAACCCCTTCTGATGGGTTCTACGTAGACGTTGACATCAATGAGTAGGCTAAGGCCCAGGTGGTGATCCTGAGCTTGTGAAGGACCTCGTAGTATAGCTAGGCTTTCCAAGCCTCTTTTATTTTACTAGTTGTCTGTACTCAGACAAGTTACTTCCGCTGCTGGTTTGTATGACTGTATGACTTGAATGCTGGGTCGTGTGACCCATACCTATGTGTATGTTATGTATGGCTCTCTGAGCCTTAAATAAAGTACTTGTGTCATAGAGTCATGTTGTGATGCCTTGTTGTATTTGCACATATCGAGCATATTGTGTGTATGTTTGAAATGCTTGGTATGTGTGGGATCTGACTATCTAGTTGTTTATCCTTAGTAGCCTCTCTTACCGGGAAATGTCTCCTAGTGTTACCTCTGAGCCATGGTAGCTTGCTGCTGCTCGGGAACACTTAGGCTGGCCAGCATGTGTCCTTCTTCGTTCATGTGTCTGTCCCTTCGAGGAAATGTCACGCATTGAGTACCGGAGTCCTGTTAACCCGCTACAGCCCGGTTTACCGGAGTCCTGCTAGCCCAGTGCTACAGCCCGGACCCACTTGCTGATGACCGACACGTTCGTTGCTGGGTCATGGATGCCTGTCCCTGTAAGTCTGTGCCACTTTGGGTTTACGACTAGTCATGTCAGCCCGGGCTCTTTATCATATGGATGCTAGCGACACTATCATATATGTGAGCCAAAAGGCGCAAACGGTCCCGGGCAAAGGTAAGGCGACACCCGTGGGGATACCGTGCGTGAGGCCGCAAAGTGATATGAGGTGTTACAAGCTAGATCGATGTGACATCGAGTCGGGGTCCTGGCAGCTATAATGATTGGTATGCCGGTTGTGGATGACGTCGCGGTCAAATTGCCATGGTCGACCAAGAAGGAGGTGGAAAACGGACATCGGGACGACATCACACTCCAAAGTGTCTTCATATGCTCCAATTTTGAAGGAGACTTTGACCGTATGCTCAACTTGTATAGTGTCGGAATCGCTTAGCCATTGGACCTTGTAGGGATGTGGGTGCTTCATCTTGACCAATTGGAGCTTGGAGCATAGTTCTTCACTTGCCAAGTTGTGACAACTACCTCCATCGATGATGACCTTAACGGACCTTCCATTGATGTCGGCCTTTTTGTGGAAGATGTGGCATCTTTGGTCTTCGTCTTCTTGATGTTGAAGAGTCAAGACTTTGGAGACAACGAGAGCGGGGCTCGAATCCTCATCACAGAACACTTGATCATCTTCATCTTTGTTAACGAGCCGGTGCACGGCCACTTGCTCAAGGGCTTGCATTTGCTCTTCACTCATTGAGTCATAGGTTCCGTCATCGTTGAGGATCATGGTGCGCTTGTTGGTACACTCAAAGGACTTGTGGCCTCGGCCACCGCAAGTGAAACACTTGATGGAGCTTGTCTTGACGGTCTCATCGGTTGGAGTAGATGATGAAGCTCGCGGCTTGAAGTTGCTTGTAGTAGGAGGATGACTTGAGGTTGTCGAAGTTTTCTTCTAACTCGACTTGTCGCTGTTGTTTGTAGATGGCTTGGTTGAGGTAGAAGGTGTTGGAGTTGTTGAAGTTTGGTTGTTGGAGAAGCCGTAGCTCTTGGATGAGTACTTGTCATACTTAAAGTCATCTTACACTTGACGTTCTGCTTTGGTAGCTTGATGCACGAGTTCAATGAGATTGGAGTAGGGTTGGAAATCGGCAATCTTCTTAATGGGATGATTGAGGCCATCCAAGAAACAGACCATAGTTTGCTCATCATCTTTCGTGACATTAGCTCTTATCATGGCTATCTCCATTTCCTTGTAGTATTCTTCAACACTCTTTGTTCCTTGCTTGAGGAGTTGGATCTTCTTGAAGAGATCGCGGTTGTAGTAGGTGGGCACAAAGCGTGCTCGCATGACATCTTTCATTTGAGCCCAAGTGGTGATTGGTGGTTCACCTCTTGCTTCTCGGTGCTCAAGGACTTGTTCCCACCATATGAGCACATAGTCTTGGAACTCAAGTGATGCCATAGCGATCTTCTTCTCTTCCTCATAGTTGTGCAAACGAAAGATTTTGTCGACCTTCAATGCCCATGATAGGTACTCTTCGGGATCATTGCTTCCATCTAACTTGGGCATGGTGAACTTTAGTTTGCCGTAGCGTTGCTCTTCATTGTGTTGGGGTCGAGGGTGATGATGACGCCCTTGATGTGGAGGATTATCAATCTCATGTTGCTCTTGGCGTGGGGAATTTCCATAGTCATCTTGCTCTTGTAGAACTTGAGGTTGTGGAGGAGCTTGTCGAGCTGTGGAGGAGCTTGAGGAACTTGAAGATGCACTCTTGGTTGGTAGTTCCGCTCTTGAATTTCTTCGCGAAGTGCTTCCTCTTGATTGCGCCTATCTCGGTTGCGATTGGCAATGGCTTGACTAGATTCTCGAAGGACACGTTGCGCCTCAAGAGCTTGTTCTTCACATTGTTGTTATTGAAGATGTTGCACCTCGACGTCTTGTTCATCTTGATGTTGTAGAGCTTGCTCTTCCTCTTGGTGACATTGACGTTGTCATTCTTGAGCTTGTGCAAGAGGAACTTGGTGTTGACGATGTCGATGTGCTTACTCGTCGACTTGCTCTTGTGTATGAGTGCCGTGTAGAGGATTGCGAGATGCTTGACGGTCTTGACGCGCGGCTCGACGTAGAGTGTTTGATGTCAGTGTACTTGAGCCAGAGAAGGTGTCGTCGGTGTGTCGACTTGAACAACTCCGTCTTGAGTAGGAAGAAGTGGAAGAATGGCGGTTCACCAACAAGGCATGGATCTCGTCCATTCTTGCATCGTTCTCTTGTTTGTGAGCGTCGAGCTTGTTGTCAAAGTAGTCTCTTGTTCATTGCTTGGAGAGTCGCAGGTCGGTGGCGAGATTGTCGATGCGGTCGCTCATTGCTTGTTGTTCTTGGTGCAAAGCTCTTTGTGCACTGAAGAGGTGGCTCTTGGTGACATAGGATGACATGTCATCATCTTGCTCGATGAAGAGTGGGTTGGTAGAAGAACTTGGCCTATCCACCATTCCAAGCAAAATATGTGAGTGGGAGAAAGAGAAGAACTTATACCAAATGTACCTTGACCATTGTTGAAGATGGATCAATGATCACTCAAATGTGGACAAGGAAATAGCACAATTGGTACCAATTCTTGTCGGTTCTCACACCTACACAAGTAAAAGCTTATGGTGGAGCTCGGTTAGGATGGTGGCACAAAATTTGATGCAATCATTAGCGAGCTTCAATAATGTTGGAAAAGATGCACAAATTTGCAAATGCAACAAGTAGACCAATAGCAAGATGTGGTACACGGAAACACACACGCAAATAGATAAGTGGGGTCGTGCAACCAAGGGATGAGCCAAAATGTGGAGACCACGAAAATGCTCTTGTTGCACAACACTAGAGAGAGGCTAGCACGATTGCACAATAGGCGGATACGGGACTTGTGCACAACCTACTAGGCAAAAATGCAATGACTTCTATCCCAAGTATGTTATATGTATGGTATTCCGATGGTATGATCCAAGATGATCGGATATGACAATATTAATGTAGTATGATGCTATGGTTATTGCGTATAAGCTCTTTGCTTATCTTTCCTTCTTGCTTAAAAGCTCATTTGGCTCTTTCACTTATGAGCTCTTTTCATGCAAAACTTCAGGAACCAAGATAGCAATTGTGTATGCGATGACAACTTTGTGACACAAAAGATGGTACCAAGATATACACCACTATGATATGGTATGTATGCTATGTGGAGTATGATCACAAATGTGCACAAGTCACGTTGCCAACAATACTCAAAGGCTAGTCTCAATGGGAAAGCAACGCAAAAAGTAAGGCTATGTGGTTATCAATGCAATGGCAAGGAATAGACAAAGATGTCGTCGAGGTTACCACGGCGGTAGTCGTTTGTAAGCACAGACGGTTGTTGGCGATGATGAGTCCTTAGCGAAGATGAGCGGTGGTGATGTTGATGTCGAACCGTACCTATATAGCCGAAACACAATAGGACACGGGAACCACAACTCAAATTCACCAAGACCAAAATGGG
Organism: Triticum dicoccoides; assembly: GCF_002162155.2. Classification (NCBI taxonomy): domain Eukaryota; kingdom Viridiplantae; phylum Streptophyta; class Magnoliopsida; order Poales; family Poaceae; genus Triticum; species Triticum dicoccoides. The sequence continues at coordinate 95,803,020 of NC_041387.1, forward strand.
TCAAAATTGTCATAGGTGGTAGCGGTAAGCGATGGTGGTGCTTGCAAAAAGCAGTGGTGGTATGTCGAAGTGATGGTGGTATGCGGAAGTATGCGTGGGCACCGGGGCAAGATTTTGCGAAAGTTAGGCAGAAAACGGGGCTGTGGATGGAGTTGCTGCTGTCAGGGGACGAATGTCTGGGCCTGGGAGCCGGATGTACAGGGCAGCCGGATGTCCGGGGGTCACGGGCTGGATGTCCGGGCGCTAGAACCGTGGACGAAAATGATGAACTCCTCGGGGAAAAGAGGCAACTCTGGGGCAAATTTCGGATGATTTAGTGGATGGAAATTGCGGAGAAGAAGGGGGAAAGCTAGATCCACATGTGGCAAAGCAAATCCATGGATCAAATCCAACAAAACTTCATCACACCAACAAATCACAAAAAAAAATTGGGGGGCTATTTTTGGTGGGGATTTTCGGATTTAGGACGAAATCAACAAAATCAAGTTAGAAAACAAAGGGTAGGGGCTCCAAAAACGTGATTTGATACGTCTCCAATGTGTCTATAATTTTTTATTGTTCCATGCTATTATATTACCCCTTTTGGATGTTTATGGGCTTTATTTTACAGATTATTATCATTTTTGGGACTACCTACTAACCGGAGGCCCAGCCCGTATTGCTGTTTTTTGCCTATTTCAGTATTTTAAAGAAAAGGAATATCAAACAGAGTCCAAACAGAATGAAACCTTCGGAAGCGTGATTTTTGGAACAAATGTGATCCAGAGGACTTGGAGTGCAAGTCAAGAAGCAGCCGAGGCGGCCACGAGAGGGTAGGGTGTCCCCCCTATAGGGCGTGCCCCCCTGTCTCGTGGGCCCCTCGGGCGGCCACCGATGTACTTCTTACTCCTATATAAGCCTACGTGCCCCAAAAACATCTAGGGAGCACTCCACCGCCATAACCTTCTGTATCCACGAGATCCCATCTTGGAGCCTTCGCCGGCACTCTGCCAGAGGGGGAATCGACCACGGAGGGCTTCTACATAAACATTATAGCCCTTCTGATGAGTTGTGAGTAGTTTACCACAGACCTTCGGGGCCATAATTATTAGCTAGATGGCTTCTTCTCTCTTTTTGGATCTCAATACAATGTTCTCCCCCTATCTTGTGGAGATCTATTCGATGTAATCTCTTTTTGCGGTGTGTTTGTCGAGATCCGATGAATTGTGGGTTTATGATCAAGTTTATCTATGAATACTATTTGAATCTTCTCTGAATTCTTTTATGTATGATTGAGTTATCTTTGCAAGTCTCTTCGAATTATCAGTTTGGTTTGGCCTACTAGATTGATCTTTCTTGCCATGGGAGAAGTGCTTAGCTTTGGGTTCAATCTTGCGGTGTCCTTACCCAGTGACAGAAAGGGTTGCAAGGCACGCATTGTATTGTTGCCATCGAGGATAAAAAGATGGGTTTTATATCATATTGCATGAGTTTATCCCTCTACATCATGTCATCTTGCTTAATGCGTTACTCTGTTATTTGTGAAATTAATACTCTAGATGCATGCAGGAGTCGGTCGACGTGTGGAGTTATAGTAGTAGATGCAGGCAGGAGTCGGTCTACTTGTTGCGGACGTGATGCCTATATACATGATCATGCCTATATAATCTCATAACTATTCGATTTTCTATCAATTGCTCGACAGTAATTTGTTCACCCACCGTAATACTTATGTTATCTTGAGAGAAGCCTCTAGTGAAACCTATGGCCCCCGGGTCTATCTCTTATCATATTTGCTTCCAATCTACTTTTGTTTGCATCTTTACATTTTGCATCTATATTATAAAATACCAAAAATATACTTATATTATCATACTATCTCTATTAGATCTCACTTTCGCAAGTGGCCGTGAAGGGATTGACAACCCCTTTATCGCGTTGGTTGTGAGTTCTTGGTTTGTTTGTGTAGGTGCGTGGGACTTTTGAGGAGCCTCCTACTGGATTGATACCTTGGTTCTCAAAAACTGAGGGAAATACTTACGCTACTATTGCTGCATCACCCTTTCCTCTTAAAGGAAAACCAACGCAAGCTCAAGATGTAGCAAAGAAGGATTTCTGGCGCCGTTGTCGTGGAGGTCTTCGCTCAAGTCAAGACATACCAAGTACCCATCACAAACCTATCTCCCTCGCATTTACATTATTTGCCATTTGCCTCTCATTTTCCTCTCCCCCACTTCACCCTTGCTGTTTTATTTGCCCTCTCTTTTCCAATCTCCTCCTCTCCTTTCGCTTGCCTTTTTCTATTTGCTTGTGTGTTGGATTACTTGTTGCCATGGCGCAAGATAATACCAAATTGTGTGATTTCTAGAATACCAATAACAATGATTTCCTTAGTACTCCGATTGCTCCTCTTAATGATGTTGAGTCTTGTGAAATCAATACTGCTTTGCTGAATCTTGTTATGAAAGATCAATTCGCCGGCCTTCCTAGTGAAGATGGCGCTACTCATCTAAACAACTTTGTTGATTTGTGTGATATGCAAAAGAAGAAAGATACGGATAATGGTATTGTTAAATTGAAGTTATTTCCGTTTTCTCTTAGAGATCGTGCTAAAGTTTGGTTTTCTTCTTTTCCTAAAAAATAGTATTGATTCTTGGAACAAGTGCAAAGATGCTTTTATCTCTAAGTATTTCCCTCCCGGTAAGATTATCACTCTTAGGAACGATACTATGAATTTTAAACAACTTGATCATGAGCATGTTGCCCAATCTTGGAAAGAATGAAATTGATGATTCGCAATTGCCCTACTCATGGTTTGAATTTATGGATGATCATACAAAAAATTTATGCCGGTTTCAATTTTGCTTCTAGAAATCTCTTAGATTCGGCCGCGAGAGGCACGTTTATGGAAATCACGTTAGGAGATGCTACGAAACTTCTTGATAATATTATGGCAAATTATTCTCAATGGCACACCGAAATACCTTCTAGTAAAAAAGTGCATGCTATAGAAGAAATCAATGTTTTGACTGGAAAGATGGATGAACTTATGAAATTGTTTGCTACTAAAAATACTCCTCTTGATCCCAATGATATGCCTTTGTCTACTTTGATTGAGAATAATAATGAATCTATGGATGTGAATTTTGTTGGTAGGAATAGTTTTGGAAACAATGCTTATAGAGGAAACTTTAATTCTAGACCGTTCCCTAGTAATTCCTCTAATAATTATGGAAATTCCTACAATAATTCTTATGGTAATTTTAATAAGATGCCCTCTGATTTTGAGAATAGTGTGAAAGAATTTATGATTTCTCAAAAGAATTTTACTGCTTTGCTTGAAGAAAATTTGCTCAAAGTTGATGATTTGGCTAGGAACGTTGATAGACTTTCGCTTGATGTTATTCTCTTAAACATAGATCTTCTTCCCCTAAGCATGATATCAATGAGTCTCTCAAAGTAATGAGAATTTCCATTGACGAGTGCAAGGAAAGAACCGCTAGATTGCGTGCTAAGAAAAATAGCTTTATAAAGGCGTGTTCCTCTAGTTTCCATGAAAATAATGATGAAGATCTTAAAGTTATTGATGCGTCTCCTATTAGATCTTTGTTTTTCGATATGAATCTTGATAATAATGGGACTGAAGATGAGTCAACTTTACCTAGAAGGCATCACAAAAATTCGGAGTTTTTAGATCTTGATGCTAAATTTGGTAAAAGTGGGATTGGAGAGGTCATGACTTTAAATAGCATTGAACCCACTATCTCGGATTTCAAGGAATTTGATTATGATAATTGTTCTTCAGAAGGTTGTATTTCCTTGTTGCAATCCCTTGTTAATTCTCCACATGCTTATATTCAAAATAAAGCTTTTACCAAACATACCGTTGATGCCTTGATGCAATCTTATGATGAAAAACTTAATTTGGAAGTTTCTATACCTAGAAAACTTAATGATGAGTGGGAACCTACTATAAAAATTAGAATTAAAGATCATGAGTGTTTTGCTTTGTGTGATTTGGGTGCTAGTGTTTCCACGATTCCAAAAACTTTATGTGATATTCTAGGTTTCCACGATCTTGATGATTGCTCTTTAAATTTGCACCTTGCCGATTCCACCATTAAAAAGCCAATGGGAAGGATCAATGATGTTCTCATTGTTGCAAATAGAAATTTGGTGCCCGTAGATTTTATCGTTCTTGATATAGATTGCAATCTTTCTTGCCCTATTATTCTTGGTAGACCTTTCCTTAGAACGATTGGTGCGATTATTGATATGAAGGAAGGGAATATTAGATTCCAATTTCCATTAAAGAAAGGCATGGAGCACTTTCCAAGAAAGAAAGTCAAATTACCTTATGAATATATCATGCGAGCTACGTATGAATCAAGTGCCAAAGATGGCACTACTTAGATCTATCTTCGCTTTTATGCCTAGCTAGGGGCGTTAAACGATAGCGCTAGTTGGGAGGCAACCCAATTTTCTTTATGTTTTTTGTTTTTGTTCCTGTTTAGTAATAAATTTTGCATCTACTCTCTTTTTAGATGTGTTTTTACCTTTTAATTAGTGTTTGTGCCAGGTAGAACCTATAGGACAAACTATGATGATAGTTGATTTGATTCTGCTGAAAAACAGAAACTTTGCACTCACGAGAAAAAATTCAATAAATCACAGAAACGTGATTTTCCATTGATTCTTTTTTCTGATGATCATTAAACAAATTTTCCAGTACGTCCTATTTTGGTAGGATTTTTAGAGTTCCATAAGTCTGCGTTAGTTACAGATTTCTACAGACTGTTCTGTTTTTGACAGATTCTGTTTTTCGTGTGTTGTTTGCTTATTTTGATGCATCTATGGCTAGTATGTAAGGGTATGAACCATAGAGAACTTGGAATACAGTAGGTTTAACACCAAAATAAATAAAGAAGGAGTTCATTACAGTACCTTATGTGGTGGTTTTGTTTTCTTTCACTAACGGAGCTTATAAGATTTCCTGTTGAGTTTTGTGTTGTGAAGTTTTCAAGTTTTGGGTAAAGCTTTTATGGACTATGGAATAAGGAGTGGCAAGAGCCTAAGCTTGGGGATTCCCATGGCACCCCAAGATATTAAAGGACAGCCAAAATTCTAAGCTTGGGGATGCCTCGGGAAGGCATCCCCTCTTTCGTCTTCGTTCATTGGTAACTTTACTTGGAGCTACATTTTTATTCGCCACATGACATGTGTTTTGCTTGGAGCATCGTGTATTATATTAGTCTTTGCTTTTTAGTTTACCACAATCATACTTGCTGTACAAACCTTTTGGAAGAAGCCTATTTTATTATAATTTGCTAGAATACTCTATGTGCTTCACTTATATCTTTTGAGCTTGATAGTTTTTGCTCTAGTGCTTCACTTATATTTTTTAGAGCACGGCGGTGGCTTGATTTTATAGAAATTGTTAGTCTCTAATGCTTCACTTATATTATTTTGAGAGTCTTTTAGAACAGCATGGTATTTGCTATGGTTACAAATTTGGTCCTAGAATGATGAGCATCCAAGTTGGGTATAATAAAAACTATCATAGGAAGTGAATTGGATGCTATGATCAATTTGTTGCTTGATAATCGTTTTGAGATATAAAGGTAGTAATGTTAGGGTCATGCTAGTGGATAATTATGAAATTGAGAAATACTTTTGTTGAAGTTAGTAAGTCCCGTAGCATGCACGTATGGTAAAAGTTGTGTGACAAATTTGTTGCATGAGGTGCTCTTTTGATTGTCTTCCTTATGAGTGGCAGTCGGGGACGAGCGATGGTCTTTTCCTACCAATCTATCCCTCTTGGGGCATGCGTAGTAGTACTTTGCTTCGAGGGCTAAGTAGACTTTTGCAATAAGTATATGAGTTCTTTATGACTAATGTGAGTCTATGGATATACGCACACTCATCCTTCCACTTTGCTAGCCTCTCTTATTACCGCGCAAATTTCACCGGTATTGAACCCATTATTTACCTTCCTCAAAACAGCCACCATACCTACCTATTATGGCATTTCCATAGCCATTCCGAGATATATTTCCATGCAACTTTCCATCATTCCGTTTATTATGACACGTTTCATCATTGTCATATTGCTCTTTGCATGGTCATGTAGTTGACATCGTATTTGTGGCAAGGCCACCTTCATAATTTTCATACATGTCGCTCTTGATTCATTGCATATCCCGGTACACAGCCGGAGGCATTCATATAGAGTCATATCTTGTTCTAGCTTTGAGTTGTAACTCTTGAGTTGTAAATCCATAAAAGTGTGATGATCTTCATTATTAGAGCCTTGTCCCGGTGAGGAAAGGATGATGAAGACTATGATTCCCCCATAAGTCGGGATGAGACTTCGGACTTTACAAAAGAAAAAAAGGAGAAAGGCCAAAAAGAAAAAAAGGCCAAAGAAAAAAAATAGAAAGAAAAAAAAGAAAGAGAAAAAATAAAATGAGAGAAAAAGAGAGAAGGGACAATGCTACTATCTCTTTTTCCACACTTGTGCTTCAAAGTAGCACCATGATCTTCATGATAGAGAGTCTCCTATGTTGTCACTTTCATATACTAGTGGGAATTTTTCATTATAGAACTTGTCTTGTATATTCCATTGATGGGCTTCCTCAAAATACCCTAGGTCTTCGTGAGCAAGTGAGTTGGATGCACACCCACTTAGTTCTTTTTGGTTGAGCTTTCATATATTTATAGCTCTAGTGCATCCGTTGCATGGCAATCCCTACTCACTCACATCGATATCTATTGATGGGCATCTCTATAGCTCGTTGATACGCCTAGTTGATGTGAGACTATCTTCTCCCTCTTTTGTCTTCACAACCACCATCTTTTACCACCTAAGTGCTATGTCCATGGCTTACGCTCATGTATTGCGTAAGAGTTGAAAAGCTGAAGCGCGTTAAAAAGTATGAAACAATTGCTCGACTCGTCATCGGGGTTGTGCATGATGGGAGTATTTTGTGTAATGACAATGAAGCATGGCCTAACTATATGATTTTGTAGGGATAAGCTTTCTTTGGCTATGCTATTTCGATAGGACATGATTATTTGTTAGTATGCTTTGAAGCATTATTATTTTTATGTTTTATAAGCTTTTATATTGAATCATTTGGATCTGAACATTCATGCCCCAATAAAGAATATTACATTGAGAATTATGCTAGGTAGCATTCCACATCAAAAATTCTGTTTTTATCATTTACCTACTCGAGGACGAGCAGGAATTAAGCTTGGGGATGCTTGATGCGTCTCCAACGTATCTATAATTTTTGATTGTACCATGCTATTATATTACCCCTTTTGGATGTTTATGGGCTTTATTTTACACATTATTATCATTTTTGGGACTAACCTACTAACCGGAGGCCCAGCCCGTATTGCTGTTTTTTGCCTATTTCAGTATTTCAAAGAAAAGGAATATCAAACGGAGTCCAAACGGAATGAAACCTTCGGAAGCGTGATTTTTGGAACGAACATGATCCAGAGGACTTGGAGTGCAAGTCAAGAAGCAGCCAAGGCGGCCACAAGAAGGTAGGGTGCACCCCCTATCTCGTGGGCCCCTCGGGCGGCCACCGACGTACTTCTTCCTCCTATATAAGCCTACGTACCCCGAAAACATCTAGGGAGCACCCGAAACACAATTTCCACCGCCGTAACCTTCTGTATCCGCGAGATCCCATCTTGCAGCCTTTGCTGGCGCTCTGCCGGAGGGGGAATCGACCATGGAGGGCTTCTACATCAACACCATAGCCCTTCCGATGAGTTGTGAGTAGTTTACCACAGACCTTCGGGTCCATAGTTATTAGCTAGATGGCTTCTTCTCTCTTTTTGGATCTCAATACAATGTTCTCCCCCTCTCTTGTGGAGATCTATTCGATGTAATCTCTTTTTGCGGTGTGTTTGTCGAGATCCGATAAATTGTGGGTTTATGATCACGTTTATCTATGAATAATATTTGAATCTTCTCTGAATTCTTTTATGTATGATTGAGTTATCTTTGCAAGTCTCTTCGAATTATCAGTTTGGTTTGGCCTACTAGATTGATCTTTCTTGCCATGGGAGAAGTACTTAGCTTTGGGGTTCAATCTTGCGGTGTCCTTACCCAGTGACAGAAAGGGTTGCAAGGCACGTATTGTATTATTGCCATCGAGGATAAAAAGATGGGGTTTATATCATATTGCATGAGTTTATCCCTCTACATCATGTCATCTTGCTTAATGCGTTACTCTGTTCTTCGTGAACTTAATACTCTAGATGCAGGCAGGAGTCGGTCGACCTGTGGAGTAATAGTAGTAGATGCAGGCAGGAGTCAGTCTACTTGTTGCAGACGTGATGCCTATATACATGATGATGCCTAGATAATCTCATAACTATTCGCTTTTCTATCAATTGGTCGACAGTAATTGGTTCACCCACCGTAATACTTATGCTATCTTGAGAGAAGCCTCTAGTGAAACCTATGGCCCCCAGGTCTATCTCTTATCATATTTGCTTCCAATCTACTTTTATTTGCATCTTTACTTTTTGCATCTATATTATAAAATACCAAAAATATATTTATCTTATCATACTATCTCTATTAGATCTCACTTTCGCAAGTGGTCGTGAAGGGATTGACAACCCCTTTATCGCGTTGGTTGCGAGTTCTTGGTTTGTTTGTGTAGGTGCGTGGGACTTTTGAGGAGCCTCCTACTGGATTGATACCTTTGTTCTCAAAAACTGAGGGAAATACTTACGCTACTATTCCGGCATCACCCTTTCCTCTTCAAGGAAAACCAACGCAAGCTCAAGACGTTGCAGTGATCAACGTGGCTCGTGATACCATGATGATGTAGGGTAGAACCCTAGATGCCCGATCTTTCACTTTTGGAGAGAATCCTACCAAGAACACGAAGAACACAAGAGGGGAAATGAGGTAAACACAAGAGAAAACACTCAACCAACAAGAATATAGTCACAAATGTTCTAGATCCTCGAAACACAAAAGGGTACAAGATCTGAATCCAACAAGGGATGATACATAGGGTAACTAGTTCTTCTCCATGAGGGGGTCTTGAATCCAACGTGGATCTTCTCCAAAGAGGTGTCGGCCCCTCACGGTGGAGTAGATCCGGATGGATGAGCAAAGCTCTATCTCAAAGTATGAGCTATCACAATGCTAACCCTAGAAAGAGGGCGGAGTAGGAGCATATATAGTCTAGGGGGCGAAGGGATACATGGGCTCGACCCTTACACTGTGTGCAGACAGGGAAGGCCGGATGTCCAGACGTCGGGCCGGATGTCAGGTCGTTCGCGAGGGGCCGGATGTCCGAGCCGGCCTGGCACCGTCTTGTATCTCCTTGGGCATGGTTGGTCCGGATGTCCGGGCGCTAGTCGGATGTCCGGGGCGACGTGAAGGGCCAGATGTCCAGGGTAGTGGCCGGATGTCCGGGTTATCGGGGCAAGTTTCTGTACTCCTTGGACGGCTTGTCCAGATGTCCGGGCATCACGCCAGATGACCGGGCGTTCTTGAGGGGCCGGATGTCTGGGTTGTCGGGCCGGATGTACGGGTTGGCTTGGCGCCGTCTCGGATCTCCTTGGGCAGGGCTGGTCCGGATGTCCGGGCGCTGGCCGGACGTCCGGGGCAACGTGAAGGGCTGGATGTCCGGGGTCGTGGCCGGATATCCGAGTTATCGAGGCAAGTTTTTGTACTCCCTGGACGGCTTGTCTGGATGTCCGGGCTGCACGCCGGATGTCCTGGCTGGGTGCGGGATGTCCGGGCCCTATAGCTTTGGCTACAGATCCTTGGCTGCGGGGGAGATCTCCAGGGGCCGGATGTCCAGGGCCATGGCCGGATGTCCGGGGCCTGGAAGTTGTCATCGTCTTCTTCTGTTGGTTCTCTTCATTCGTGGACTTGGGAGCTTGACCGTCTTCATGTGCATCCTCGGGAGGGTCCTCTTGGTACCTAATCATGCACAACATTTCGGACTTAGGTAGTAGTCATGTCTCGACAGGATCGAATGAGATATCACTAAGGAAAGAAGTCACCTCGGTCTTGAGAGCTCTAGCTCGTGCTCGTGTCATGGGTCCTCTTGGCACTTGGTGAGGCGATGGTAGATCCATGGCCTAGAGTGTCGTATAGCACTATGCATTTTCAAGCTTTTTGGTAACTTGTTGTCAAAGGGGGATAAAGTGTATAGATCATTAGGCTGAGAGAGAGAGAGAGAGTCTTTTGATCTTTTGTTGGTTTGCTTTGCCTTGCTACTTGTTACTTTGATCGTTTGTTTGTTTGATTCCTACGCTACAATGTTTGTTATGCTCGTGAGATACTCTTGTGATCATGTGTTTGATCATACTATGCTTAATGTGTGCTTGCATGCTTATATCCATTAATACTTGTGTATGATGAATCACTTCTACCCTTGGTGATGAGTGCATGTTATTTAACTCATATCATTTTGAGCGCTCCACCAAGATGTATGTGACATGGAAGAGTGCCCCATGATCCTAATCAATTGTGCATTTGCATTCAAATGCAAATTTAAATAGTGCACAGATTTAGGGGGAGCTCTTGTTTATCACATACTTCTCAAAGAGACTATGTATTTCATTCATATTATCATTTGTCGAAGCTTTGATCTATATGTTGTCATCAATTACCAAAAAGGGGGAGGTTGAAAGTGCAACTAATCCCCGGGTGGTTTTGGTAATTCGTAACAACATATAGCTCATTGAACTAGTTGTCACAGCCCTAGCCCAGCCCCTGTTGCCTTTGCTTGATTCTCAAGTCATCATGTTTACAATTCAAATGAATTTGAAATGGGGATAACAGAAACCCCCAGCACCCCCTTAATCCAACTAGGGTTTACTAAAATCTTTTTCAATGAACCTGAAATGCCCTTCTAAAATGTTCATCATCCTTGTCCTGGTCTAGAACCTCTGACAAAAATGGTGCACTCTTTTCTAGGACATCATAAGGTCACTGAACTAAATCATATTCTATTTGCATTTGGGCATTTAAATGCTAAATAATATTTTAAATGTCCAAATAATCATAAACTAAAATGTTTAATGTTGGAAATATTCCACACAGTGGGCATGGGCATTTTCATGATTTTTTGAGTTTGTTTTGGTATTTTTAGAAAAGCCCTAAAGTTGCAGAGAAATAGAAAAACAGAAATAAAAAAGAAAGTAAAGAATCTACCTAACTTACCTGGCAGCCCAGCTAAGGCCCAGCACTGTAGCTGGTCCAACCTAGCCGCCCCATCGTCTTCAACCTCCTGCCAGTAGGCAGGAGGGCGTGTGCTCGCCGCATGCCGGGCCACCTCCTTCTTGCCGCTTCGCCCTGGCCTCTTTGGATGACGCCACGCACCCCCTGGAACCCCCTCGCTCACTCCCTGGAACCCATCCCCTTCCCTGGCTCTCTCCCTCGCACGCACCGAGTGCAGCCGTTGTCGTCATTCGCCGTTGTCGTGGTTGTGGACACCCTCGCCTCACCGATGCGCTCAGAGGCTCCGCCTGGACCACCTCTTCCTCCTCACCAAGCCACACCCCGCTAGAAGCTCTACAGCGACTTGCCCGACCCCTTCTTCAAGATTCGGCTGCCGAGATCGCTGGCGCCCGTTCACCGTCCCCCCGAGCTTGCTGAGCCGCCCTACCGACTCCATGTGAGCCCCTGCGTCAAACCCCCCTCTCATCTGCTTCATTTGCTCACCGTAGACGCCGCCCCCTTGCTGACCGTAGCACGCCGCCGCATAAGCTCGTCACCGACGAGGCTCCGGTGACTAAATGGTCCCATGCATATGCCTGTCGTCTTCGTGAGCGCATGTAGCACCCATAGGAACTAACCGTTGATCCTCACGTGCACCGTGTCGTAGGTTTCATCGGCGCACGAACTCTAGCCGCCGCCGCGAGCTTGTTTTCGTCGAGCTCCGGCCACCTCAGCTCCCGCCGTCTGTTCCATCGGCTGCGCCCGAGTAGCAGCTCTCTGTAGAGCCTCCCCGCGCCCAAAACCATCGCCTGTAGGCGAAACCCGAGCCAACCCAGTGTGCCCTGCCGCGTTTTGGTCGCCGTCGGCGTAACTCCGGTGATGGTGACATGGCAGATTAGTTTAGGGCTAATGACGCACTTAGTCAACACCTAGTGACACTGACACCAGGGCCCCACTGCCTAATTAAACTGAGGTTAGTTTCTGCTTAGTATTAACTAATCACAGTGGCCCCACGCGTCAGCGTTGACCATGCTGATGTGGCCATTGACTGGGTCCACATGTCAGTGACCCTAACAAGCACCGTGACACCGACCAATGGGACCCACTGGTCAGGTTTGACCTAGACCTGGCCTGTTGACCTGCTAACATCACAGTGACGCAGTGCTGGCGCAATAAGCCATTTTCTGGATTAAACTTAATTCAGGAAATTCCAAAAAATGCTATAAACTTCAAAAATTCATAGAAATTCAACCATAGCTCCAAATGAAAAATATTATATATGAAAAATGATCAGAAAAATCCAATCTATCCATATGTACGTGTTTCATGGATGTTTAAACAACTTAACCTTGTTGTTTACTGCAAAACATGATAAAGCACTATTTAAATTCATAAGATGAGTTTGGGGTTGAACCTTTGGTTCAAAATGACTCAAACCCATCTGGTTTTAGTTGCATTAGCCCAACACAGTCATTTTTTCCATGTCATGATCATGCATCATATTGTGCATTGCATTGATCGTGTTTCCTTCTCTGTTGCCGGTGTTTGTCCCCTCTTAGTAGACGACATACCGAAGATGTGATCAACGACACTGATGAAGAACTATACTATCTTCAAAAGTGCCAGGCAAGCAAAACCCCCTTGTTCATTCCGATATAATCCCACTATCTCGCTCCTGCTCTCTTTTACTGCATTAGGACAACAACGATTCAAATGTTACATGTTGCGGTAGTTGAACCCCTTTCCTCTGCATGACCTGTCATTGGCACAGTAAATAGATGAAACCCTCTAGCATGAGTAGGAGTTGTTTGAGCCCTGATGTGCCTACTCATTCATGCTTGTTTGTCATGCCTGCTACTTCTTAGAGTTGAGTTAGGTCTGATTCATCGGGTATGAATTGGAATGCTGATGAACATGTCCTATTGTGTGTGAGCTAAGTGTGTGAACACGATTTGGAAAAGGTAGCGATGAGAGGCCATGTAGGAGTACATGGTTGGTTGTCTCATTGAAGTCGTCCTCGGGAACTGAGTTCTGTGTTTGTGATCCATGAACAATTACTACCATGCATTGGGCCCAAAACCAATGGACCCTCTTGGCTTCTTAACCACCCTTGTCCACTATCCAGGAGTTGCAAGTATTTTCTGGTGTTTGTAGTATGCTGGAGGCTGTGTGCAGCGCTGACCCGAGGGATGGGTTGTGATGCGGTAGGCACGTGGCCGGGTATGCTGGGCGCCCGTTTGGTGTTGTGGAACCCTGTACACATCGTTCGGGGTCGTATGTGAAAACCTCGGCCAGACTCCCTGCGGATGGAACCTGAATAGGCGATAAACCTAGACTAGAGACTTGAGTGTTTAGGTAGGCCATGGCCGACACCCTCGTTGGGCTTCCGCTTGAAGGTTGCCGAGTAGATATCGTGTAAACGGCGGTAAGTGGTGAGAGCATGTGCGAAGAAGTACACCCCTGCAGGGTTAACATCATCTATTCAAATAGCCGCGTCCGCGGTAAAGGACCTCTGGGTTGCCTATACAGTTCATAGACAAGTGAACGTGGATACTCTAAAATGCGCAAGATAAGCGTGAGTGCTATGGATGGCGTTCTCGTAGGGATACGGGAGCGGATCCATAGTGGTGTATTGATATGGTGAATATGTGGACTCGTGTGTGCCACCTCAAAAGAGTTACTTGCAGTCGTAGTTCAGGATAGCCACCGAGTTAAAGCTGGCTTGCTGCAGTTAAACCCCACCATCCCCTTTGTTGATAATGATGCATATGTAGTTAGATCTGATGTAAGTCTTGCTAGGTACATTTGTACTCATGTTTTCTTAATTTATGTTTTGCAGAGAGACTTCAGTCTCGCTAGTAGTTCCATGTGGACTTCGACGTTTAGCTTGTTACCTCAGCTACGATCTTGTGCCCTCGGCAGGATCTGGTAGGTAGTCAGGCTTCTCAGTCGTTTTCATTTGTAGATGTTTGTACTCAGACATGTTAAGCTTCCACATGTGCATTGACTTGTATGCTCTGAATGTTGGGTCATGAGACCCAAGTTTGTAATATCTTGCTCCTCGGAACCTATTGAATAAATACTTTGAGTCATAGAGTTATGTTGTGATGCCATGTTGTATTTGCACATATCGAGCATATTGTGTGTATGATTTGAAATGCTTGGTATGGGTGGGGTCTGACAACCTAGTTGTTCATCCTTGGTAACCTCTCTTACCGGGAAATGTCTCCTGGTGCTTCCACTGAGCCATGGTAGCTTGCTACTACTCCGAAACACTTAGGCTGGCCGGCATGTGTCCTTCCTCGTTCCTATGTATGTCCCTTCGGGGAAATGTCACACGTTGTTCCTTTAATTCCATGTAGCTTGCTACGACTTGGGTTCATACGTTGTTGATCGACACGTTCGTTGTTGGGTCATGTATGCTTGTCCCTGTAAGTTAGCGCCACTTTGGGTCCACGACTAGTCATGTCAGCCCGGGTTCTTTATCATATGGATGTTAGCGGCACTGTCATATACGTGAGCCAAAAGGCGCAAACGGTCCCACGCCAGGTAAGGTGGCACCCGTGGGAATACCGTGCGTGAGGCCGCAAAGTGATATGATGTGTTACATGCTAGTTCGGTGTGACTTTGGATCAGGGTCCTGACACTAAGATCCATTCAAGATGAATATTTCAGAGAGTTCAATGATTGGCATGGCATGGACTAGAGATGTGGACCCCTCAAAATGCTAAGGACAAAGATTGGCAAAAGCTCAAGGCTTTTCATTTCATATTTTAGTGATCCAAGATCACATTGAGTCCATAGGAAAGCCAATACTATTAAAAGGGGATGAGGTGTTGCTTAATGGTCTACTTGCTCAAAGTGCTTAGTGATATTGCTCCAAAAACCCTCAACCACTTTCCCACTCCAAATATGCCCAAAACCCGAAGTCAAAATGGGCCCCACTGAAAAGTTCCATCCGGCGCCACCGAGTTCATTTGACATAACCACTGCCAAAGCCCTAGAGAGTTTGATTACACCATTACGGATCTCGGTCTCACCGAGATGGCCTTGCATTCTCCCTATGACATGTTAAACTCTTTCGGTCTCACCGAGTCAGTGCAATCGGTCACACCAAGATTGCTTGTCATTCGCTCTGTTGCTTCTTACTTCACGTTGGTCTCACCGAGTTAATGTTTGCCCTAGCCCTAGCAAATCGGTCACACCGAGTTGTTCTAGTCGGTCCCACCGAGATTCCTAACATTCACATTTTGAACTGAATCGGTCTCACCGAGTTCATCTATTTGGTCTGACCGAGTTGGGTCAAATGTGTGTAACGGTTGGATTTTGAGTGGAGGCTATATATACCCCTCCACCCCCATCTCCATTTGAGAGAGAGCCATCATAATGTTCCTACACTTCCACTACACTTTTCCTGAGAGAGAACCACCTAATCATGTGTTGAGACCAAGACATTCCAATCCTACCACTAGAATCTTGATCTGTAGCCTTCCCTAGGTTGCTTTCCACTCAAATCATCTTTCCACCATATCCAAATCTGTGAGAGAGAGTTGAGTGTTGGGGAGACTATCATTTGAAGCACAAGAGCAAGGAGTTCATCATCAACACACCGTCTATTACCTTTTGGAGAGTGGTGTCTCCTAGATTGGTTAGGTGTCGCTTGGGAGCCTCTGACAAGCTGTGGAGTTGAACCAAGAAGTTTGTAAGGGCAAGGAGATCGCCTACTTCATGAAGATCTACCCGAGTGAGGCAAGTCCTTCGTGGGCGATGGCCGTGGTGGGATAGACAAGGTTTCTTCTTCGTGGACCCTTCATGGGTGGAGCCCTCCGTGGACTCGCGCAACCGTTACACTTCATGAGTTGAAGTCTCCATCAATGTGGATGTACGATAGCACCACCTATCGGAACCATGCCAAAAATCTCCATGTCTACATTGCATTTGCCCTCTCCAAACCCTTCCATTTACCTTCATATGCAATGTTTTACTTTCCGCTGTTGCACTCTTAGAATTGCATGTGTAGGTTGATTACTTGACTTGTACTAGTTGCTAAAATCTGCCAACACTTAAAATTGGGAAAATGCTAGATTTTTATTTGGTCAAGTAGTCTAATCACCCCCCTCTAGACCTACTTTCGATTCTACATTTATCCCTCTACATCATGTCATCTTACTTAAGGCGTTACTCCATTCTTTATGAACTTAATACTCTAGATGCATGTTGGACAACGGTCGTTGTGTGGAGTAATAGTAGTAGATGCAGGCAGGAGTCGATCTAGTTGACACAGACGTGATGCGTATATGCATAATCATTACCTTGGATATCGTCATAACTTTGCGCTTTTCTATCAATTGCTCGACAGTAATTTGTTCACCCACTGTATTATTTTCCTTCAAGAGAGAAGCCTCTAGTGAAACCTATGCCCCCATGGTCTATTTTCCATCATATATTTTCAGTTCTATAAACCAAAAAACCCCAAAAATACCTTGCTGCAATTTATTTACTTTTATTTTGTTTTATGCTTTAGTAATCTTTTACATCTATCTCTATCAGATCTCACCTTTGTAAGTGACAGTGAAGGGATTGACAACCCCTTTATCGCATTGGGTGCAAGTGTTTAATTGTTTGTGCAGGTGCATAGATTGGAGACTTGCTTGTATCTCCTACTGGATTGATACCTTGGTTCTCAACTGAGGGAAATACTTATCTCTACTTTGCTGCATCACCCTTTCCTCTTCAAAGGGAAAAACCAACGCAAGCTCAAGAAGTAGCAGAGTGCTTATAGTAAACCGTGCCCAATGCAAAATGTAATCCCACTCGTAATTTTTCAGGAAACATGTGCGATCCTGAACGGAAAGCACACGTCACTCACACTACAACCGTTAGTGCTACACAACAAATCGCAGATGATCTGCAACACTTGTATATGTGCGAAGGGGCTCTTGAACCGTTTGTGATAGCACATTATCACACACGGTAATTGTTCGTGAAACGTGTGTGATGGTGTCATGTATGGTAGACGATTTCTGTAGAATACTCGTGTGCGATGGGGCACATATCGCACACAGTTTCGATGATGGCTCGTGTGCCTTAGATACTGTTTCACAAACGGTTCAGTATGAAACACCGTTTGGTTTCACTGCGTCATTAGAAACATCTGATCACCAATCCCACACGTGTGCTAGAATGTGGTGTGTGCGATACATTGTTGCATCGCATACGATTACATTTGGCAATGCATTTGCTTCATGGCTCCCTATCCCCGATGGTTTCTAAGTCGTGTGGGAAGGACCCCCCTATCATAGACACTGGCAAGCACTACTAGAAAAAGGGTCTAATGTGCAGCTCATTAGTCCCGGTTTGAAATTGAGCTGGCACTAATGTGACCATTAGTGCCGATTCCAACGGCTAGGCGGGCCGCTCTCTTTAGTATCGGTTCGTGTGGAACATTTAGCACCGGTTCGTGCCACGAACCGGTACTAAAGGGTTTGGTGGCACGATGTTGTCAGACTGGGGCCCGTCCAGCACCTTTAGTACCGGTTCTTGCCACGAACCGGTACTATAGGTCATCCTGCATATAAACCCTTCGTCCAGCTTGCTCTGTTCTCCCCCTTTCCCCTCTCCTCATCTTTGTTCTTCCTCTTCTCCCCTTGAGCTGATCACACATTTTGCTCAAATTTTGTCAAGATTTGAAGGCCCCCATCCATTCAAGTGATCACAAAGGTTAGCAACTTTGTACTTTCATCTCTCATTGCTAGATTAGCTCTTGCAATGCTTTATATAGTGATTAATTTGTGGGTTTTAGTAATTTGGGAGGAATTATATGTGGTACCATATTTGATTTATATGCAATTTGAGCTTAAAATAACTCTTAGTTTGCATATGTAGGTGTGGTTTACTTAGTGCCTTCCCGTCTCCGTCGTAACCACCGTCGATCGTCCGCACCAACCCGTCGCCGGCACCACCTTGTGGTGAGCCTCTTGTTCTTATCTTTTTTATATAAAAAAATCATGTTTGTGTGATTTAGATATATAGTTACTTGTATAATTATCTTACCCGTATGTTGTTTGTTATACATAGTGCCATGGTTTTGATATCCGTCCCCGTCGGCCCTCGTCCGTGTTATGATTCGGATGTGGTATATTCTCTTTTAAAACTATTTGTTGCATTTCGTGTTTATGAAAAATTGTGCCCATCAAGTTGACATCGATATTTTTATCTAGGAGGTATGTGAACCGGAAATTCCAACCGACCCTATTGTTGAGAGGTTAAATTTAGTTGAAAGAGAAAACGAGTATTTTGAAAGAAAAATTGAAAAGAATTGAGGGGGAGAAGATGGGATTGGAGTTGCATGTTGCCGATGTCGTCGATGATCACAAGATCAAGATGGAGAAAATGTGGTTGAAGATTAGAAAGATTAGAAAATATGCCATGGATAGTGTGGCTTGGTATCATTATGCTGTTGGATCAATTGTTGCCTTAGCTGCGATCATGATCGCATTTGTTGTTGCATTTAAATTCTTTTGCTAGAGAGTTATTTGTATGTTGCATTTAAGTGTTGTATGAACTTTATGTATGAACTTTATGTATGGACTTGTATTGATTTGGTCTATTTGGTGGTGTGTGATGAAGATGCGCCGACAATGGATGTACGATGAACGATGCTCTCCCCAGTTCATTGATGGCATGCATACTTTTCTGATTGTGGCTCAGGAAAACAAGCGGGCGGATGGTTTTATGCCTTGTCCATGTGCTGGCTGTAAGAATGGTCACAATTACTCTAACTCAAGAATCATTCACGTCACCTGTTTGAGTCTGGTTTCATGCCCCACTATAATGTTTGGACCAAGCACGGAGAAAGAGGGGTTATGATGGAAGACAATGAAGAAGA
Organism: Triticum dicoccoides; assembly: GCF_002162155.2. Taxonomy (NCBI): domain Eukaryota; kingdom Viridiplantae; phylum Streptophyta; class Magnoliopsida; order Poales; family Poaceae; genus Triticum; species Triticum dicoccoides. The sequence continues at coordinate 95,822,102 of NC_041387.1, forward strand.
GGACGACGATAGCTATCCTGGCCATGGGTTCCCTGAATACGATGATACAACAATAGGGGAAGAAGCTGAGCCGGCCATGCGGGAAGAAGCTGAAGAAGAGGCATCAGATGAGCCCCTGATGATCTAGGTCGGGCCATTGCTGATGCAAAGAGAAACGGCGCAAGTGAAAAGGAGAAGAAGAAGTTGCAACGCATGTTAGAGGATCACAAGAAATTGTTGTACCCGAATTGCGAAGGTGACAAGAAAAAGCTAGGCACCACACTGGAATTGCTGCAATGGAAGGCAGAGAATGGTGTATCTGGCAAGGGATTTGGAAAGTTGCTGATAATGATAAAGAATATGCTTCCAAAGGACAACGAATTGCACAAGAGTACATACAAAGCGAAGAAGGTTGTCTGCCCTCTAGGTTTAGAGGTGCAGAAGATACATGCATGCCCTAATGACTGCATTCTCTACCGTGGTGAGTATGAGGATTTGAACGCGTGCACAGTATGTGGTGCATTGCATTGTAAGATCAGCCGCGATGACCCTGGTGATGTCGAGGGCGAGCGCCCCAGGAAGAAGATTCCTGTGAAGGTGATGTGGTATGCTCCTATAATACCACGGTTGAAACATTTGTTCCAAAACAAAGAGCATGCCAAGGCGATGCGATGGCACGAAGAAGACCATAAGAAAGACGGAAAGTTGAGAGTACCCGCTGACGGGTTGCAGTAGAGAAAAATCGAGAGAAAGTACAGGGAGGAGTTTGCAGGTGACCCAAGGAACATATGGTTTGGTCTAAGCGCAGATGGCATTAATCCTTTTGTGGAGCAGAGCAACAACCATAGCACGTGTCCTGTGACTCTATGTTTGTATAACCTTCCTCCTTGGTTGTGCATGAAGCAGAATTCATTATGATGCCAGTGCTCATCCAAGGCCCTAAGCAACCCGGCAACGACATTGATGTGTACCTAAGGCCATTAGTTGAAGAACTATTACGGCTGAGGAATGGAAAAGGTGTACGCGCGTGGGATGAGCACAAACAGGAAGAATTTGACCTAAAGGCATTGTTGTTCGTGACCATGAATGATTGGCCTATTCTCAGTAACCTTTCAGGACAAACAAACAAGGGATATCATGGATGCACGCACTGTTTGGATGATACCGACAGTATATATTTGGATAGTTGTAGGAAGAATGTGTACCTCGGACATCATCGATTTCTTCCGAGTAGGCATCCTGTAAGAAAGAAAGGCAAGCATTTCAAAGGTGAGGCGGATCACCGGACGAAGCCTCGCCACTGTACTGGTGCTGATGTACATGATATGGTCAAGGATTTGAAGGTAATCTTTGGAAAGGGTCCTGGCGGACAACCTGTTCTGAAGGACGCTTACGGACGCGCACCCATGTGGAAGAAGAAATCTATATTTTGGGACCTACCCTATTGGAAAGACCTAGAGGTCCGCTCCGCAATTGACGTGATGCACGTGACAAAGAATCTTTGCATGACCCTGCTTGGCTTCTTGGGCGTGTATGGGAAGGCAAAAGATACACCGGAGGCACATGAGGACCAGCAACGTATGCACGGAAAAAATGGCATACATCAGGGCCAGGCCAGCTACGCTCTTACCAAAGAAGAGAAAGAAATCTTCTTTGAATGCCTGCTCAGTATGAAGGTACCGTCTGGCTTCTCGTCGAATATAAAGGGAATAATAAATATGGCAGATAAAAAGTTCCAGAACCTAAAGTCTCATGACTGACACGTGATTATGATGCAACTGCTTCCGGTTACATTGAGGGGGCTTCTACCGGAAAACGTTCGATTAGCCATTGTGAAGCTATGTGCATTCCTCAATGCAATCTCTCAGAAGGTAATTGATCCAGAAATCATACCAAGGTTACAAAATTATTTGGTGCAATGTCTTGTCAGTTTCGAGTTGGTGTTCCCACCATCCTTCTTCAACATCATGACGCACGTCCTAGTTCACCTTTGTGAAGAGATTAACATTTTGGGTCATGTATTTCTACACAATATGTTCCCCTTTGAGAGGTTCATGGGAGTCTTGAAGAAATATGTTCATAACTGTGCTAGGCCAGAAGGAAGCATCTCGAAGGGCCATGAAAATGAGGAGGTCATTGAGTTTTGTATTGACTTTATTCCTGACCTTAAGCCGATTGGTGTTCCTGAATCACGGCATAAGGGAAGACTGGATGGAAAAGGCATGCTAGGAGGGTATCAAATAATATGTATGGAAGGTCATTTTCTCACTGAAGCACACTACACAGTTCTACAGAATTCCGCCTTGGTGGCTCCATATATGGAGGAACACAAGAATTTTCTACAGACTAAACACCCGGAGCAGTCTGATGACTGGATTACACGTGAACAAACGAGGACTTTCGCCGGTTGGTTGCAGACACGTGCCATGCATGATGGTGATATTGAAGATGACCTGACTTGCTGTCCCAGTTACCATCTTCGAATATAATGACTTTCAAAGGGTACGAGATAAATGGGAATACATTTTACACGATCGCCCAAGATAAGAAGAGCACCAACCAAAATAGTGGTGTCCGCTTTGATGCAACAACCAACACGGGAAAGGAAACATATTATGGTTACATAGAGGACATATGGGAGCTTAACTATGGAGGTGGTTTGAAGGTCCCTTTGTTTCAGTGCAAACGGGTCAATATGACACGAGGCAGGGTAACGGAAGACCCACGGTACGGAATGACAACAGTGGATCTCAACAATCTTGCGTATGCAGACGAACCATTCGTCCTAGCCAATGATGTGGCGCAGGTTTTCTATGTGAAAGACATGTCTACCAGGCCGAGAAAAAGAAAAGATAAGGAAGCGAATGGATCATACGATGAGCCAAAGCGCCACATAGTTCTTTCAGGGAAAAGAAACATCGTGGGAGTGGATGACAAGACAGACATGTCATAAGATTATGAAAAGTTTGATGAAATTCCTCCATTCAAAGTGAATATTGATCCGAGCATCCAGTTAAATGATGAAGATTGTCCATGGTTACGACACAAAGGGACACACGTGAAGAAAAAGTTTCACACCCAAAGATCCCACACTGGCATGTGATAGGCTTCACCGTCATCACTTTCTTCTGTAGTGACTTTCCAGACTTATAAATCTAGAAAGTGTCGCTTCGAACAAACCGGAGGGAATCTTTGTAATAGTTAGGGTACTTCTGTGTTTTGGTATTTGAAATGCGAAAAAAAATTATGTGCAAAAACTGGATGCACTTCGTCTACAAATTAGTTCGTCAAATAATTCAAATTTAAACTATTCGAATTTGAGAACTACTCGCACTAACAGAAAGTTTGTATTTTTTTTACCTAAAGAAAAAAATATTTAGAAATAAATAAATGAAAGTAAATAAAGTAGAAAAGAAAAAAAAACTAAATTTTTGTTGAGACAAAAACTAAATTAAAAAAAATTAAACTATTCAAATTTGAAAACTACTCGCACTAACAGAAAGTTTGTAATTTTTTGTACCTAAAGAAAAAATATTCAGAAATAAATAAATGAAAATAAATAAAGTAGAAAAAAACTAATTTTTTGTTGAGACAAAATCTAAATAAAAAAAGGCCCACCTACTGGGCCATAACGGCCTGCATACAACTAGAAACCCAACCTGTAGTTGGGCCAGGATGCAGGCCCGCTAGCCCAGTAGGCCCAACAGGGCAGAGTAGAAGAGGTAGGCCCAGAAGGCCTGCATTGGAGAGGAGCTCAATGTAGTGCCCGTACCGGGGCTTATAAACTGGCCTCAGCGCTCCTCGACTAGCGAGGTGGGACTAAACTTGCGCACCACCTGGAGCCAGCGCACCCCCATTACTACCGGGCCGTGGCTACAACTGGTACTAAAGGGGGTGCCTTTAGTACCGGTTGTAGCCACCACCCGGTACTAAAGGGGTGCGCTTCCCGCTGCTTCGCCTGGACAAAACAGACCTTTAATACCGGTTAGTGGCTCCAACCGCTACTAAAGGTAGGTTCTATATAAGAAAACACTTCAAAAAAATTCGCCAGTTCTCCCTCTGCTTCTTCTCCTCTACCCCGTCGCCGCCGCCCCTCGTCGCCGCCCCCGTCCAGCGTCTCGCTGTCCCCGTCGTGCCGTCGCCCCGTCCCACGCCATCGTCGTCCGGCCCCTTGCCTCGCTGTCGCCGTCGCCTTGGATCGACACCGCCTCGCCGTCGCCGTCGCCTCGACCTCGCCCGCGCACGCTGTGAGACACTCCCCCGGCCTCTCCTCCCTCCAATCCACCGCGCCGCCGTCGGTGCCGGCCGCGCGCGCGCACACACACACACACACTACACGCGCGCACACACACACACTCACACTACACGCGCGCACACACACACTCACACTACATGCGCGCACACACACACATAATTTTTCTGTTTTTAGTTTTTAGTTTTTTCTGTTTTTCTGTTTTTCTGTTTTTCATACAAAGTTTTAGATGAATTAATTAATTAGATTAGATTAATGTCAAATAGTATATAGAAATGTTAGAAATGTTAGAAATGTTATAGAAATGTCAGAAATTTTAGAAATGTTAGTTTTAGCTAGATGAATTAGATTAATTTCAAATTATTATATAAATGTTAGTTTTTAGTTTCTTATAATTTTAGTTATAAAAATTTAGAATTTTCATATAAGAAATCACAATCCAATCATTTAAAAAATGTTACTTTTGCGGCGTATAATATTTGTTCTTGACGATGCCCGGCCCGCATCCTCGCCGTCGACCCGTTCGCAACGACGTCCTCCTTCAGAGGACCCGTGTCCGGGACTGGGCTCCACCGGGCTGGCACTGGGTGGTGCTACCTTCAGGGGCTCGCTGCTTGGTGAGGAACCCGGGTCCCGTCGTCGATCCTGAGCTCCTTTGGTGGCGTTCCCATGGGCCACTTTCGGTGCGGAGGGAGCCGGCCCCGCCGGAGGTGGTGCATCGCCGTGTTAGGGAGGAGGACGAGCACGTCCGTCGCTACATGGCTGCTATGGATGTCAGGTTCTCCAATACCTGGCAGGGTCTTTGGGGAGATGACCGGAGCTATGATCTTGTGATGGTTCCTTATCTTTTGGTGTCCACCGCCCGCGCCTCAGGAACCGCGAGTGGCCTAGATTATTCTGTAGTATTCGATCTTTATTAGCTAGCTAGCTAGTGATGTATTCGATATATAATATTCGAGAAGATGTATTCGAGATTATATATTATTTGAGACAATGCATATTATGTACTATGATTCAGGATTTCCTCTTATTGATTGCATGCATGCATATTATAATTTGAATACTAAATTGTTTTATATTTCTTCTGGTCTTGTTAAATAAAAGCTATGGTGGACAATACCGACAGAGAGGGAGAAGAGGCCCTGTTCGAGAACATACGCTCCCCTCGCGCGCCAGATAATCGAAATGAAGAAGATGACGGCTCCCAATATTTGAACAATACCGGGGAGGGTGATGATATGATATTTGATCACGACAACTAAATTGATGAAGTCATGGATTATGATGGCAAAGAAATTAATGATTATGATGGCGACGAAATTAATGATTATGATGGCGAAGAAAATGTTGATCTTGATAAATCAGAGACCGACGAGGTATATTTATATAAGTAGGCATCTGGTGATCGTCACATGTTTTAAATGATTTGAAGATATATTAACGAATCGATCTTTCTTCTTTTCAGCCCTCCGGATCAACAAATTTTCTACAGGCAGAGTGCGAGGCCCGGGAAAAAAGTTGAAGCAGGGCGTAAAGTACAACATCGATGCCATCAAAACTAATGGTGAACCAAAAGCACCTAAGAACATTGCAAAGAAGTTCGTTCGTCAGTGCAGAGTTCTTGTGAAGGACAAACTCCCGATCTCCCTTCAAGAATGGAAAAAGCCATCAAAGCCCCGTCCAGATCTTACTTTTGTCGATGACAGAGCAAAAAAAAGCGCTTTGGGAAGATCTCATGGAACATTTCATCCTACTAGATCATTTCACAGCTGCAGATGTGGAGAAAGTCAAGGACGCTGCTCTTAGGAAAATGGCAATTGCATTCAACAACCACAAGAAAACTGTATGGAAGGACTACGTCAAAGCAGGAAAGAAGACTCCAGAATTCAAGGGAACACTAGAGAACCAAAGAGAACACTTGGACGATTTCGTGAAATTCAAGGATCAGAATTATCTAAGGGACGGTCCAAAAAAAACAAGGACAATGCCGCAAAAAAGGAGCAATTCCATAGGCTGGGGCTAGGTGGCTACGCGGTGGCAATGCCTAAGTGGGATAAGTCTGAACAAGAGATGCTGACTGCACAGGTCACTCTAGTTACATTGAGCTGGCCCCCCTGGTGCAGAAGTTGGTTCTATGCGCATGGGGGGCATTGGACCCGAAGACAGGCGAGGTTTCAAAGAAGGCATGTCTTAAAGGAGCCGATGGTAAGTTAATTGAAGCAATAGAAGAAGCTTGAAAGGGGTGTTCACGCCCAACAGAGAGAACGACGAGCTTACGCGCGCCTTGGGAAATCCTAAACACCCGGGAAGAACACGAGGCAAGGGCGTTGTTCCGTGGTATGAGGGTTTTTCTGAGTGTAACATCGACTACAGAAGCCGTGCAAGAAGGAAGATGGTGGAGGAGAAGAAGAAGAAGCTGGAGGACGAGCAGAGGAAGCAGGAAGCAGAACGGCTTCAAGGCCTAGAATCAGTGCACACGGACTTGGCACTCAAATTGTAGAGGCAGCAGCAGCAGATCGACTCACTTAGCCAGGAAATGGGGTCTCAGGCTCTCAGTAGCGGCCGCAGCTAGTGCATGATCCAGCATTGGATAGCACCGTCCCATCCATGCCGAGAAGCAGCGTGGGTTCCGCCCCGGGCGACGCACTGCTAGATAGATACCCTGTGGATGACATCATGGAGAACACTAACTGTGAGCTACACTTCAAAATAAAGAACATATCCGTGAAGGCGGTGGACGTTGTTGCTTATACAAATCCCCCGGAGCAACCTACCATTGCAGAATGATTCCAGCCGGCTATGCTCGTGTCGTGGTTGATGAGGTGGTGGACCATTATTCGGGGCTACAGCTTGACATTCCTGGAGGTGACTAGGAGCACACACTGGGAGAGGCCATACATCATATCATCCTATGAAGAAAGGATTGCATCATCTTACGAAGGCCACCGACACCGCGTCAGCTAGAGCTTGAAATTCTAGGAGGTGACGAGGAGCAGATGACTCACGCTCCTCCAACGCATGAGGCCACTCCTCCTGCTTCAAGTCAGCTAGCACATGAGGCCACTCCTCCCGCTTCAACTCAGCCAACACGTGAGGCCACTCCTCCTCCTCCAAGTCCACAAACGCGTGCCACTCCTCCTCCAAGTCCGACACCGCGTCAGCCGTCTCCGCTGCCTCAGCAATCGCAGAAGAGAGCCGCCGCAGCAATGGTGCATAGTGCTACAAGTCGAGGTAGTACAGGAGGTACAAGCGGAGGCAAGCGATTTCAATATGGTCCAAAAAGCCTCGCGCCTCTTTCGCAGAGGCCTTACGACATGACCAAGGAGCAAAATGAAGCCATAGTGAAGGCCCAAGTGGAGGCCTATTTCGCACCAAAACCGGCACCGCCGCCAAGGGAGAAAGTGCCCGAGGAGAAGATTAACCACTTTATTCGTATGGCGCGACCACAAGCTCCCAAGCCTGTTGACTCGGACTATGGGCCCCAAATCTAGAAGGCCTATCGAGCACGAAAAAAGGGGTCGAGCTCGAGCTCGATCCAAGCAGCTGGCCAAAAATGCGGGAAAATCGTTCCCCAGCTAGGAGAACAGGCGATGCAATCGATCCCCCCACTTGTTGTACCAACACATGAGAGTACCGGCGCCGGTCAGCTCGTAATAACCGACGAGCATAGACGGAACACTGAAATGCTCGGTATCACTATTGGACAACTCCTCAAGATTGAGCCCATGCCTAAGCTTAAAGAGCAGGACATAAAATGGAAATATGCCCGGGGCAAACCTTTGGTAAGGCCTGAGGAGATCAAGAACCTCCCAATGAGAATGTATCAATTGCATGATTGCTACATGAAAATTACCAAGAGTAACAATTGAGAGGGCCTCATGGTGAAAGTCACGGAAGAGTATTACTTCAATAAGCTAGCTCTATCCATTGAGTATTCAGAACTATTTCAGTTATTCAATCAAGACGCACTCGACAAATCCATCATCAGTTGCTATTGTCTGTAAGTGATTTCTTTTTGTAATTCAAGTCTCAAGCTAGCTGTAGTGCTCATTGATCGATCATTACCTGTAATTATCCTCACTATATTCTTTTCTGTGGTATATTATGCAGGATGAAGATGTATGAAATGAAAAAGCTGGACGCTATGGCATTGGGTTGATTGACCCAAATACCATTAATGAAGAAACATGGACATATCCATGGTATCAAGCAGAGGTAGAGAAAAACATGCTAGAGTTCTTGAAGCGCCTCAATACCAATGAACATATACTACTTCCTTACAACTACACGTGAGTCACACTGTCTTGTACTACAATTCTATTTTTACTTACTAGCTAGCTAGATGTTAATAATTAAGTGTATAGGGTTTAGGGTAGTTGATGAGTGTTATGCACATGCCCGCTTAATTAAGACATGCAAACGTGTGTGCATGCAGTTTCCATTGGATCTTGTTAATCATTAAAGTTGACGAAGGAATAGTTGAAGTACTGGACTCACTACTTAAAGTGAAGAGAGAGTACACAACCTTGAAGGGGATAGTCGACAGGTAATTTCAATCATTATTAACTATATGTCGGCCTCTTTAGTTCGTCATTTCCTGATATCAACTATTTAATAACTCGTTTATTCATTTTCTTTGTCGGCGGGCAGGGCTTGGGCAAAGTTCAGGAATTTGAAAGAGGTTCCAGGCGAATGGAGAGAAAGGCTGCATTGGTTTCGACCCAAGGTATAATTAATTAAGTAGTACTATCTAGCTACCTACCATGCATCTCTTTAATTCTAGTTTCAATATCATTAATTATCATGCTTGATTAATTATTATCTGATTAAATTCTATTCTCGTAAAGGCCTTGAAGCAGGCGCAGGGGACTGATACATGTGCATACTACATTTTCGAGAACATTCACATGATGACGTCCAAAAGGACCAAAACTGATAGACAACTATGGGTACGTGCGTTTGACAAAACACTATTCACAATTTTTACATCATTATCGATATCTAGTCACATAACTAATACACATGCATATTGATCTCCTTCTTAACAGTCGAATCGGTGCAGGAGACGCTCCTATCAGTGGAGCGCATATGAGCACTTCAAGAGGAAATAGCGGGATTTTTGCTCGACGAGGTCATAGATCCCAAAGGGAAATTCTACTACCCGCTACCGCCCCAATGAACTACTCCCAATAGTCATCGTGCTTCAAAGGCACCAAGGAAAATGCCACTGGCTCTGACGAAGGCTACATGTAGGAAAAACTGTGTGTGTGTGTGTGTATATATATATATATATAATTAGTTCTACGAGAAATTCTATTTATATATATATATGCATAACGTGTACAATATGTAGTATCGTAAAATACCAGCAAACAAAAAAAATAAATGGAAAACACAAAATTAAAGGAAAAATAAATAATAAACCAAAACCCCCCAAACTTTTTAGTATCGGTTGGTAACACCAATCAGTACTAAAGCTCTCCTCACACCCGGGCCTGGCTCGTGCCACGTGGTGGCCCTTTAGCTGCGGTTCGAGCCGAACCGGTACTAAAGAGGGGGGGGGGGACTTTAGTCCCCACCATTTAGTGCCGGTTACAGAACCGGCACTAAAGTCCCTTACGAACCGGTCCTATAGCCCAGTTCTGCACTAGTGAAGGTGCCGGTTTAAAATGCTGTCGCAGAAAGGGGTTAAAACCGTTTGTATAACAGCTTGTTGTACCAGTGATTGGATGTAATAAGATCTTATATAATGGGACAGAGGGAGTGTTGTACTACATCTTTGTGCAATTGCATTTTAGCTTCTAATATTAACCTGGTGTTTGTAGGTACATATGTCATTGGTAAAGAACCACAGGGTAATGAGATATTTCTGAACCAGCATCAAGTGAGGAAACTGATAAAGATTGTTAGTAAAATTGGTCAAAAGATGGAAATTAAAATTATTCGTTTACGCTCTATCCAACACAAAAGTGAGTTGTAGGATGGTAACTAGGAACTCTGTAGCCTTCTCTTTTTACTATCCATATTGAGTTGTTAGATAACAATGTCTGAACCTTTTTCGTTTGCAGTGGTTCCCAAAGCAGTTTTACTCAAGATTACCTTGCAAAGTACATGATTGGTGGACATAAAATGAAGGTTAAAGTATTGCATCAAGACTACAATGAGCATCAAGAAGTCCTAATAAGACAGTGAAGGATGGGCGGACGACCATCATAAGGGGTTGGTGAAAGTGCTAGTTATCGACTAGAGGGGGAGTGAATAGGCGATTTTTATGAAAGTCTTCAAAACATGGAAGTTTCGAAGACAAACAATAGAAACAACCTAATTGATATGCAGCGGAAGATAAACTACAACAAGCAAGCCATAATCAAGTATGCAATAGCATTAACGTTCGAAGATTAATAGCAGCTAGGTAGTAGGATCAGGATGGAAGATAGTATGAAGCCAATCAACAATAGTAGTCAAGCAATGAAGTCAATTAGATAAGACGATAAGCAATGACTTCACGAAGACAATCTCAAAGTAAAGGAGGGAAGAGATAGAACCAGTTGCTTGTTGAAGACACAGGATTTGTTGGACCAGTTCCAGTTGCTGTGACAACTGTACGTCTGGTTAGGGAGGCTGAGATTCAACTCAAAAGACCGTGTCTTCACCTTATTCCCCTTGAGCTAAGGACACTTAGTCCTCGCCCAATCACTCTGGTAAGTCTTCAAGGTAGACTTCCAAACCTTCACAGACTTCCTTCACCCGGCAATCCACAATGACTCTTGGATGCTCAGAACATGATGCCTAACCGGCTGGAGGATACACAGTCCTCAAGTGTAATAAGTCTTCAGGTCACACAGACAGAAAGACTTCAGTGATGCCTAACACTCTTTGGCTCTGAGTGTTTGGGCTTTGTCCTCGCAAGGATTTCTCTCTCTCAAATACTTTGAGGTGGGTTGCTCTCAAACGACAAAAGCCGTATATTAACTCTGAGCAGCCACCAATTTATGGTGTAGGGGGTGGGCTATTTATAGCCACTAGGCAATCCGACCTGATTTGTCCGAAATGACCCTGGGTCACTAAGGAACTGACACGTGTTCCAACGGTCAGATTTCAAACACACACGTCAACTTTACTTGGGCTACAAGCAAAGCTGACTCATCCAACTCTGGATAAGATTTGCTCTCATTGTCTTCGCTCGAAGACATAGGATTTGGGTTGAGCATCACTTCAGTCACTCTGACTTAGTTCACTTGGACCCCACTTAACAGTACGGTGGTTCCTATGACTCAACAAAGAAGAAAAGGAAACAACAAAACCACACAGTCTTCATGCTCCATAGTCTTCACGCAATGTCTTCTCATGTCATAGTCTTCAATATGAATATCTTCTCATACCACCATTGTCATCAATGTCTTCATACATTTTTAGGGGTCATCTCCGGTAGGTAAACCGAATCATTGAGGGACACTTCCTGTGTTATCCTGCAATTCTCACAAATGCATTAGTCCCTCAACCAACTTTGTCGTCAATACTCCAAAACCAACTAGGGGTGGCACTAGATGCACTTACAATCTCCCCCTTTTTGGTGATTGATGACAAACTGGTTGAAGTTTTCAACGGGGATAAAGTATGTGAAATTGTAAAGGATAGGAATTTGTCTTCATAAGTAGCAAGAGCTCCCCCTGAAGATGTGCATATAAATAATTTTGCTTTTGGAATGCAAATGCACATGGCAGGTTGTACTTGTGGAGATCCACTTCAACTTATGAAGATAATTCATCATGCATGAAATGATATAGCATATAGGATGATATGCATGATGAAAAATGGACGTCTGCAGGATGATTTAAGTGCGGAAGTTATCATCGCACGTGGAAATGCAAATAAGTAGCAGACGACCATCAAGTTTAAGTGTTACAACTCAGAAAACCAAATGTTTCAAAACACAAGAGTTGTAAGCACGAGGCAAAATATAACGCAACCGCCCATTTGAACCCGCTTGAAGACTATCAACTCATACGCTTCTCCCCCTTTTGTCAGTAATGACCAAAAAGGTTTGAAGACATAGAGCATCTACTCGTCTTCTTGATGAGTAGGTGAAGCAGCAGGGTTGTCGTCGTTGGGTGGCGGTGCAGATGAACTTGGTGCAGTGTCGATGCGCGCAGTAGTAGTAGGAGGTGGTGAAGTAGCATCATCTTCATCATTGATCACTCAGGCATTTACCGTTGCCACGGAGGAAGAATATTCAGAGTCTTCAAGAGATGGAGTTCTTCGTAAGACAGCATTCCGTGGAGGAGTGGAGTCAAACTGAAATCTTTCATTGAAACCATCGTCTTGAAGATCTGCTTCAGCACTAAGCAGGGTCAAACTCTTCCATGATCGCCGGCAAGTTTCGTGAGCAACAAAGGCATTCTTGGTGGCAAGGTTGCAAATGCGATTGACATCCACCAAGAGGCTTTGCATCTGTTTCTTGAGCCAAAAGTGATGTTTATCCTGTTTCTGATGGAGGGCCACAAGAAGTTCTCGATCATTGAGAACGCGAGAATGCTTCCGAGCCTTTGGGCAATGGTGCTTTCAGTGGCTTCAGTAGGTGCTCGATGAGGCAGGCGAGTATTTCCAGCCAATGGATAGATTCGTGTAGCTGCTTGAACACCTTCAATGGGTTGAGTGAAGCTTTGGTGCTCGGCATTCTGAAGACAAAGAGGCTTCTTGGCTGGGTCAAGATATATAGCTTCAACTGACATATCAACCTCAGGTAGAAAAATCACATGATTGCGAGCAGAAGGTTGATAGTTGACAGTAGAGTGTCGCTTTATGAGGCGCATGACCCATGGAGCATAAAACTTCAGACCAAAGAGATCAGAGCCGGAGGCAGCAAGTTGTCTGATGAAGAAATCTTGGGCATTGAAGCTGATGCCATTGAAAATGTAGAAGACCAAAGTCTTCATAGCTCCTTCAAGCTTTGCCGCTGATGAATGTCCTTTGATAGGCCATAGAGTCCGCCTGATGATGTGATATATGGTGCGTGGCAGATACTCAAGGTCTTCAACAAAGAACTCTATTGGATATTCAGCGTCACTAGGCAAAGGCTTCATCATGCTCAGCATCTGACTCATATTGGGTTCAGGCCTATGAAAGATGCTTTCCAGGGCATTGCGATGATGTTGACAGCCAGGTTCATAGAGTTCTCCGAGAGTGGACAGGCCTGTAAGCTCGATGATATCCATAGCTTTGGCTTCATGATGAACGTTTCCGGTCATCCACTCGAGAACCCAAGTCTTTGTATCTCTGTTGTAGCCGCGAATGTATAGTGTGGCATAGAATTGAAGCAATAGTTCTTCATTCCAGTGTTCTTTATCTGTGACAAAACTGAGCAGCCCAGCATCACGAAAGCAGTCAAGTGCTTCTTCTAAGTAGGGGAGTCCAGTAATGGCTTCAGTGTCGATGCACATATGAGGGAAGATGCGCCCTTGATCATACAGAACACAGGAGTAATAGCTTCGTTGCGGATGGCTCCAGAACCGATCTGATGCAATTCTTGGCTTCGTGTAGGGGTTCTTCGAGCTATTAAAGAATGTGTTGTGGCTCTTGAAGCCATTAGGATTGAAGGACCCTGCTGAGTTTGCAGTACCTGGAAACCTTGGCAGTCTTGGCTTGGGCTTCTGGACTTGAGTCCTATGCTCAACATCATAGTCAAATTGAGGACCAGAGACATTAGGCGGAGGGACCAGAACGGGCCATCTGACTGTTGTTAGCTCTCCGTGGTTATATGCCTGCTCAATTGTATAGGGCCTTGGTGGCGGAACAGGAGCAGTGGCAGCAACTGAGGCTTCAGGCTGCACAACAGGTGCTTCAGAAGCAGTAGCCTCACTAGCTTCAGGTGCAGTGGCCGCATTAGCTTCAGGCACACTGGTTGTTGCAAGCTCCACATTAGCTTCAGCCATGACAATGTCATCGGCTTCACTTGCGTTGGTTGTGGCAGCTTCAGGATTTTCAACCTCCACTTGAGGAGCTGGAGGGTTAGGCATTGACATGTTCACTTCATGAACTATTTCTTCAGGAATGGGGGGAGTAGAGACACGTTCTTCTTGACGTTCTTCATCGGCTGATGTAGCCGGATTGTCTTCAGCAGCAGGTGCTTCAGACGCAGAGACATTCACAACAGGAGTGGCTTCTGAAAACACTTGACGTGCAACAGGTTGATGATGCACTTCTCCTTCTGGAACGCTCGAAAGAGGAACTTGAGGCCTTGGTCCTTTGCGAAGCCTTTGAAGTACTGGCGACGCTTTTGGAGATGGAGTGGGTAGGGCCTCATCCTCTTCAGCTTGTACGGATGTTGTGACTTGTTATTGTTGGGGAGTGTTGGGAGAGTCTTGTTCTTGCGGGCGATCAGCCCATGAATCATCCTGTGTAATTGGCGTCAGAGGACGACCAATGCTGATGAGTTCGTTGTTCGTACGAACAGGCGATGATACCACATTGTATTTGATCTGAGGAAGAACTTCATCATCTTCAACATTGTCATGATGACCAATGTCTTCAGCAGCGGTGGGTTCAGCTGCTGGAATATCTTCAGCTTCAGGAGCCTCTGTGGAAGCAGGCTCATGAACAGTCATGTGAAGTTCTTGGGATGCAGATGCAGGATGAATCACTGAGATGGGTTCAACAAAAAGGGGCTCTGTGGGAGCAGCCCGATTCTTCTTGGTCTTGCGCTTCTTCTTGGAGGGAGCAGCATCAGAGGCTTCGGTATTCTTCCTCTTTCTGGCTTCTGCCTCTGCAGCCCTCGTCTTCTTCTGTTCTGAAGCGGTTGTGGTGACCTTTGGCTTCGAGCCAGTCATGCTACTTGGGAATATAATACGTGGAGCTTCTTGGCTTGAAGGCGCAGGCTGATCAGCAGGAAGCTTCTTCTTTTTCTTTGCTGCCATCCTGGGGTCAATGCCAGGACGGCCAAGTGACTTGCGCTTCTCAGCCTCATTGTAGGCAAGCACACACTTATCAGCCAAACTCTTCATGCGCTCACGAGAGCCTTGAGCTTCTTAGCGCTTCTTCAGAAAAGCTTCTTTAAGCTCATGCAACATGACCTTAAAGTTTCGGATGTCTTGAACACTTAGCTTGGCCATATGCTTCTTGAATTGAGCCTTCTCGTAATCAATCTTGTTCTTGAGCTCAATGATTCGCTGAGCGAGAGCCAGCTCAGAAGCAATGGCGCCATTGAAAGAGACGCTGAGGCCAATTGGAAGTTGTAAATCTTCAAAGCTGACATTTGGGGTGTCGAACCACTCATCAATGAAATTGTGGATGATGGCCACATCAAAGAGAGGCAAATTGCTGAAGATTTCTGCTTCTTCCTTGCTCTTTATCAGCTGCTCAAGAGCATCATCCGCAAGATCTTCATCACTTGATAGATCAATGGGTTCTTCATGCAGAATAGCAGCAGGAGTCGGAGCTTGATCAGTTACCTGACAAGTTGCCTTTTCTTCTCCGTCTTCTTGGAGATACGAGATTGATCTTCGGACTGCACACTGGCTTCAGGAGGTGCAGTGGCCAATGGCTTCACACGAGAAACTTTTGGAGGTGCGGCTGATGATGTAACCTTAACCTTCTTTGGCTTCTTCGGCCTTGGAGTAGGAGCAGGGGCTTCATCAGAATCAGCATCATTGTTGGGATGATCCACTCTGGCACCATGAACCAAGACGTAGGAGATGAGACCATCAAGGTTTGCAAAGAGGCCAATTCTATTCTCTTCAGCTTCACGTGTCCCATCCTCACGGGGAGCAAAGGGACCAGGATTGAAGTCTAATCCCCATGACTTCTTGTTTTCCTTTGCTGAAGACATAGCAAACTGGAAGTTGCGCTTGAAGAGATTCTCGTCGCAACACCAGAGCAATGATGATGGGTTGGCTTCTTCAGGCTGTGGTCCATGGACCATGCACGGATAGAATTTTTGCTCAATGGCTTCAGCTCTGTTCTTGGGGGGAAGGCCTCGATAGAGAATATCGCCCCAAGGACTCTTGATAGCATACTTCTTTGCGTATTCCTAGGTGATGAATCTATACTTGTACCACTGTTCAGCCCAATAGCGTCGAATCCATTGGATTCGAGTCTTGCGTTGATTGTAATCTTCTTCAAGATCTATTTTGTATATATCTGCAAGATCATCAGGCAGATCCCTAGAAGTTCCCCCACGACGTTGTCTGCCACCCTTCCTGACTGATTTCTCTGCAGCCATGAACTTCAAACTGAATGGTTTCAATATGCTCAAAGGCTTCAGAGATTTACGCTTGCTGGTCAAACAGGAACTGGCTTCAGGAGAATTGATATGATGCATTGTCGTCGAGACCAAGATGATGTTTGGCTGGCATTGGCGTCGTGTAACCTTTGCAGTCTTCCATTCCAAACTTCTTCAGACAATCTTTGAGGTATTTTTCTTGAGATATGAAGATGTCATTTCGTTGCTGACGAATTTGAAGACCAAGGAAAAACTTCAGCTCTCCCATCATGGACATTTGATATTGCTCTTGCATCATGTACCCAAACTCATCACTGTACTTCTGGTTGGTGCAGCCGAAGATTATGTCATCCACATATATTTGGCACACAAACAGTTCACCATCATATGTCTTCGTGAAGAGTGTGGGATCGAGGGATCCAGGTTTGAAGCCTTTACTTTTCAGGAAGTCTTTGATTGTATCATACCAAGCGCGAGGAGCTTGTTTGAGGCCATACAGTGCTTTGTTGAGTTTGTACACCATATCAGGATGTTTTGGATCTTCAAAGCCAGGTGGTTGTGCAACATATACTTCTTCTTCAATCTTGCCATTGAGAAATGCACTCTTTACATCCATTTGATATAGCAAGATGTTGTGATGATTTGCATAGGCTAGCAGTATGTGAATGGCTTCAAGCCTAGCAACAGGAGCAAATGTTTCATCGAAGTCAATTCCTTCAACTTGAGTATATCCTTGAGCCACAAGACGTGCTTTGTTTCTGACGACTTGACCATGCTCATCTTGCTTGTTTCGATATATTCATTTTGTTCCAATAATGTTATGCTTGCGAGGGTTAGGTCGCTTGACAAGTTCCCAAACATTATTCAGCTTGAACTGTTGAAGTTCTTCTTGCATGGCTTGAATCCATTCAGGTTCCATAAAAGCTTCAGCAACTTTCTTGGGTTCTGATATTGACACAAATGAAAAATGCCCACAGAAATTTGCTAGTTGTGTTGCTCTTGAGCGAGTAAGCGGACCAGGCGCATTGATGCTGTCAATTATCTTCTCAATTTGAACTTCATTTGCAACACTAGGGTGAACTGGACGAAGACCTTGCTCATGCTGATCATTGTCATCATTGGAAGTATTGTCTTCGGTCTGAGCATTGTCTTCAGGTTGGTTTGATGCAGAAATGATAAGTTCCTGTTCAGGCTGTGCTTCAGAGGGCATGATCTCACCAGTTCCCATCAACTTGATAGATTCACAGGAAGGAGCTTCATCAAGTGTACTTGGCAGAATTTCTCTTTGTGAACCATTGGTTTCATCAAATCGCACATCCACTGTTTCAACGATTTTGTAGTGGAAGAGGTTGAAGACTCTGCAAGAGTGCAAATCCTTTCCATAGCCAAGCATGAAGCCTTCGTGAGCTTTGGGTTCAAATTTTGACTTGTGATGGGGATCCTTGATCCAACATCTAGCACCAAAGACTCTGAAGTAGCTGACATTTGGCTTCTTGCCAGTGAGGAGCTCATAGGATGTTTTTCCCAGAAGCTTATGGGTGTAGACACGGTTGATGATGTGATAAGCTGTATCAATGGCTTCAGGCCAGAACTTTCTTGGTGTCTTGTACTCGTCAAGCATTGTTCGAGCCATCTCAATGAGGGTTCTGTTCTTGCGCTCTACGATGCCGTTTTGCTGAGGTGTGTATGGAGCAGAAAATTCATGAGTGATTCCCATTGTATCCAGATAAAGATCAAGCCTGGTGTTCTTGAATTCAGTGCCGTTATCACTTCTGATATGCTTGATCTTGATGCCATAGTTGTTCATTGCTCGATTGGCGAATCGTCTGAAGACATCTTGTACTTCAGTCTTGTAGAGAATTATGTGCACCCATGTGTATCTTGAGTAGTCATCAACAATGACGAAGCCATAGAGACACGCCGTTGTTGTGAGGGTGGAGTAGTGGGTAGGTCCAAATAAGTCCATGTGTAGCAGCTCGAAGGGTTGAGATGTTGTCATGATTGTCTTCGAAGGATGCTTGGCCCTTGTCATCTTTCCAGCTTCACAGGCACCACACAGATGATCTTTCTTGAACTTGACACCTTTGATGCCTATGACATGCTTCTTTTTGACGAGAGTGTGCAAGTTCCTCATGCCAGCATGCCCCAGCCTTCGATGCCAGAGCCAGCATTCTGAAGCTTTAGCAAGAAGACATACGGCAAGTTTTGGACCTGCTAAGAAATCTACCATGTATAGATCACCTTTCCTATACCCTTCAAAGACTAGAGATTTGTCAGATTCCATTAGTACAAGGCAACGATATTTTCCAAATATCACAATCATGTTTAAGTCACAAAGCATTGAGACAGACATTAAGTTGAATCCAAGGGATTCAACAAGCATCACTTTATCCATGTGTTGATCCTTTGAGATTGCAACTCTACCTAGACCCAATACTTTGCCTTTACCAGTGTCAGCAAATGTGATTTGACTCTTGTCGGATGGATGTAAGGTTGAGTCCATGAGAAGACTTTGATCGCCAGTCATATGATTAGTGCATCCGCTGTCAATAATCCATTCTGAAGCTTTTGGTGTACCCTACACTGCAGTTAGAGGGATAGGCTTCACAATGTATGTTGTGAAGCATAAGCATTTGATGCACACTTGGATTATCACAGCATAGATGAAAGTTGGCACACAGTATGACAGGTAAGTGATTCATATGTAGAATACATATTAAGTTATTTTATCATGCGTCCCTTTGTGTTTTAGGTCCCCAGCAATTATATCGGACACCATTGATTGCTGGCTGGAGACCACATTCTGCAAAAGAGAGTTAATTCTTCTTCACCACCCACATTTTCAGGGGTGGCTTAGAAGCAATGAGTCTAAGTGCAGCATCTGAGAATTTCGGCTTTGAAGCCCTAGCAAATAGTCTTGCAGGAGATGAATGATACTCATGTGAATAAGCAGAAAAGTTCTTAGTTCTATGAACATAGCGATTTGAAGACACACGCTCATATTCATGAGTCTGAGTATGATTTCCCTGCAAAACATTGGCGTTAGGGTGACTCAAGTGAGTCCTGTGTTCGTAAGTAGCCGTTGGACCATATGATGCCTTTGGTCTGGGGTTTGTCTTCTTCCCTGGTGGTGTCATGATGACATTCACTAGAAGATTTTCAAGGCAGCTTTGGGAACCCAGATCTTCTTCATAGGAGGTTCATTCCTGCAGTTAGTACCAATATACCTGGCAAACACTTCACCATTCTGATTTTTGAACAGTTTATAGTTTGCATCAAAGGATTCATCAATGATAATAGGATTACCACAGGTAAATCTAGATAAAGTAGATGGATCCACTGAAGGTTCCTTTGCAGCAACCCATGTGGTTTTGGGATACTGCTCAGGCTTCCAGTAGGAACCATCAGCATTCATTTTCCTCTCGAACCCAACACCCTCTTTCCTAGGGTTTCGGTTCAGAATCTGCTTTTTGAGGACATCACAAAGTGTCTGATGCCCTTTCAGACTTTTATACATCCCTGTTTCAAGCAATGTCTTCAACCTAGCATTTTCATCAGCAATAGTAGTGGTATCCTCAGAAGAGGGGTTAGTTGCCACATCAGTAGTTGAAGACAGAGCAACAGTAGCAGCAGTGGAACATTCAGCAATAGAGGTAGCATTATCACGCTCAATGCATTTTAAGCATGGTGGTTCAAATTCATCCTGAGCGGGACTGATCTGTTGAGCGCGAAATGACTCATTCTCTTTTTGAAGATCTTCATGAGTCACTTTCAGTTTCTCAAGCTCTTGCTTCCTTTGAAGATAATCATAGGAGAGCTTTTCATAAGTGGTTGAGAGAGTCTCATGAAGACTTTCAAGTTCTTGATACTTAGCATGAAGATTTTTTATGTCTTCAACTAAGGACTGTGAACGTGCCATTTCCGCGTCCAATAGGTCATCGCTTTTGTCTAACAGTTTTTGAGTATGTTCCATAGCCCTTTGTTGTTCAGTAGCAATTTTAGCAAGTGTTTTGTAGCTGGGTTTAGATTCACAATCAGAGTCATCTTCACTTGATGTTTGAAAGTAAGCATCGCGCGATTTTACCTTGGCACCGCGTGCCATGAAGCAGTAGGTGGGAGCAAGATCGTCCTTGTCATCATCAGCGTTGGTGTGGGAGTCATTGTCTTCAGTGTTGAAGATGGACTTTGCGATGTAGGCTGTGGCCAGAGCTAGACTTGCAACGCCAGAGTCGGACTCGGCTTCAGATTCCACCTCTGCCTCCTCAGAAGCAGACTCCTCCTCTAAATCCATTTCCTTGCCAACAAAAGCACGAGCCTTGCCGGATGAGCTCTTCTTGTGAGATGAAGACCTTGATAAGGACTTGGAAGAAGACTTCGAAGATTTCTTCTTCTTCTTGTCATCGAAGTCATATTCCTTGCTCTTCTTCTTCTTCTTCTCGTTGTCCCACTGAGGACACTTAGAGATGTAGTGCCTAGGCTTCTTACACTTGTGACATGTTCTCTTCTTGTTGTCTTGAGTGGAAGCTTCATCATTTCTTGAACTGGATCGTGAAGACTTTCTGAAGCCCTTCTTCTTGGTGAATTTCTGGAACTTCTTCACAAGCATAGCAAGCTCCCTTCCAATGTCTTCAGGATCGTCAGAACCGCAGTCAGATTCTTCTTCTTCAGATGAGGAAACAACTTTTGCCTTCAAAGCACGAGTTCGACCATAGTTGGGGCCATAGATATCTCTTTTCTAAGAAAGCTGGAACTCATGTGTGTTGAGCCTCTCAAGTATATCAGACGGATCGAGTGTCTTGAAGTCAGGACGTTCTTGTATCATGATGGCAAGGGTGTCAAAGGAGGTGTCAAGTGATCTCAGCAGTGTCTTTGACAATTTCATGCTTGGTGATCTCAGTGGCGCCGAGAGCCTGAAGCTCATTTGTGATGTCAGTGAGGCGATCAAACGTGAGCTGGACATTTTCATTGTCGTTTCTCTTGAAGCGATTGAAGAGATTGCGAAGAACACTGATCCTCTGGTCTCTCTGTGTAGAGATGCCTTCATTGACCTTGGACAGCCAGTCCCAGACTAGCTTTGACGTTTCCAGAGCACTCACACGGCCATACTGTCCTTTGGTCAGATGACCACAGATGATGTTCTTTGCAGTCGAGTCCAGTTGAATGAACTTCTTGACATCAGTAGGGGTGACACCTTCACCAGTTTTGGGAACGCCATTCTTGACGACATACCAGAGGTCGACATCAATGGCTTCAAGATGCATGCGCATCTTATTCTTCCAGTAGGGACATTCTGTTCCATCGAACACGGGGCAAGCAGCGGAGACTTTGATTATCCCTGCAGTCGACATAGCTAAACTCCAGGTGGTTAAACCGAATCACACAGAACAAGGGAGTACCTTGCTCTGATACCAATTGAAAGTGCTAGTTATCGACTAGAGGGGGGGTGAATAGGCGATTTTTATGAAAGTCTTCAAAACATGGAAGTTTCAAAGACAAACAATAGAAACAACCTAATTGATATGCAGCGGAAGATAAACTACAACAAGCAAGCCATAATCAAGTATGCAATAGCATTAACGTTCGAAGATTAATAGCAGCTAGGTAGTAGGATCAGGATGGAAGATAGTATGAAGCCAATCAACAATAGTAGTCAAGCAATGAAGTCAATCAGATAAGACGATAAGCAATGACTTCACGAATACAAACTCAAAGTAAAGGAGGGAAGAGATAGAACCAGTTGCTTGTTGAAGACACAGGATTTGTTGGACCAGTTCCAGTTGCTGTGACAACTGTACGTCTGGTTAGGGAGGCTGAGATTCAACTCAGAAGACCGTGTCTTCACCTTATTCCCCTTGAGCTAAGGACACTTAGTCCTCGCCCAATCACTCTGGTAAGTCTTCAAGGTAGACTTCCAAACCTTCACAGACTTCGTTCACCCGACAATCCATAATGACTCTTGGATGCTCAGAACGCGACGCCTAACCGGCTGGAGGATACACAGTCCTCAAGTGTAATAAGTCTTCAGGTCACACAGACAGAAAGACTTCAGTGATGCCTAACACTCCTTGGCTCTGGGTGTTTGGGCTTTGTCCTCGCAAGGATTTCTCTCTCTCAAATGCTTCGAGGTGGGTTGCTCTCGAACGACAAAAGCCGTATATTAACTCTGAGCAGCCACCAATTAATGGTGTAGGGGGTGGGCTATTTATAGCCACTAGGCAACCCGACCTGATTTGTCCGAAATGACCCTGGGTCACTAAGGAACTGACACGTGTTCCAACGGTCAGATTTCAAACACACGCGGCAACTTTACTTGGGCTACAAGCAAAGCTGACTCATCCAACTCTGGATAAGATTTGCTCTCATTGTCTTCGCTCGAAGACATAGGATTTGGGTTGAGCATCACTTCAGTCACTCTGACTTAGTTCACTTGGACCCCACTTAACAGTACGGTGGTTCCTATGACTCAACAAAGAAGAAAAGGAAACAACGAAACCACACAGTCACCGTGCTCCATAGTCTTCATGCAATGTCTTCTCATGTCATAGTCTTCAATATGAATATCTTCTCATACCACCATTGTCATCAATGTCTTCATACATTTTTAGGGGTCATCTCCGGTAGGTAAACCAAATCATTGAGGGACACTTCCTGCGTTATCCTGCAATTATCACAAACGCATTAGTCCCTCAACCAACTTTGTCGTCAATACTCCAAAACCAACTAGGGGTGGCACTAGATGCACTTACAGTTGGCCTAGAGTCGTGCGCATTACGCATGGAGGAGGGCACAATATGGACATTTCGCTTCACCTTCTCTAGCAGCCAGAATGTCTTTTGCCTCTCTCTTTACAGTCTTTAGTACAACTGTGGTTCATCATTCTTTACTTGCTGCTTCTGTAGTTCTTCAGTGTATGTACCTACGCATCGAATTATGCATTCGTCCTTGAACCTATATTTGTAATAAACATGGTTTGATATGAAATAAGTGATTGCCTACTTTCAAATTCAAAATCTGTGAATTTTAAATAAAGGGATTAAATTAGGGATAAATTATGTTCTGTAGGCCATTACACTGCACACGGTTTGCGAAAGCAAAATGTTTGTGATAAACGTCAAGATCAGACACGTTTCTCAGATCACTACGTATGCGATGAATCTCTAATGCACACACGATCAGCCAAGAAAAAATGTGTAAGATTAATGACAACACCGCACACAGTTTGTTCTTACTAAATGTTTGTGAAAGTCATCTTATCACACAAGCTTGACAATTATGAACTGTTTATGATGTCGTGCGCATTGTAAACGTTTGCTCATAGAAGAACGAGTGCGGTAGGCCTTCATCCGAAACGGGTATGACGGATTAATCGTGTGGGATATATTCATGCTTCACATATAGTTTTATAGGGACAACTGTATGCACTCTTAGGCCCTTGCCAATGCTCCACCATGTACATGTGCTAAGCCTTCCACGTAGGCAAAAAATATGATGTGACAAGTTATTTAAGAGGAGAGAGATGAGTGTGGTGACCCCAGGAAGAAACAATGCTAAGCGTGTGAACCTAGGCAAAACATTTAAAGAAAGGAATCCCACCAATACATGAAGAGCTTTCGTTGCTAAAACATTAAATGAAGCAAGCTTAGCAACCATAAGCTAAGAACCTATGCATTGGGGGAGTATAGTTGCTAAGCTATTTAATGTGCTTAGCACCTCATATAAGCACCCATGCATTGGCAGTAGCCTTACATCGAATCGCATATGGTCGAGGAAAAGTAAATGTGTGTGATAGTCTCCCTATCATACACGCTTTACAATTGTGAACTGTTTGTGATGTGATGTGCATCGTAAACGTTGCACCATAGAATAGTGTGATGGTAATGTGAGCACACACGAGTAGCTAGGATGGAGCGTTTGGGTTATTCGGCATATCACAAACAATCGTGTGACGACTCACATTTGGGATAGATGTTGGCATCGCATACGCTTAGTTCTGCAAAACGTATGCATTCCTACTCCCTATCCCCGACGGTAGTGTGGGAAGGACCCCCTATCACACTCACAGTCAAGGCATTGGTTTAAAACTCTGTTGCGGGAAGGGATTAAAACCGTTTGTATAGCAGCTCACTGTACCAGTGGGTCTTGAAGCATAAATCTCCCCTTTCGGATGTTGTGGTTAGTCGTGTTATGGTTAAATCTGCAACTTGGTTGGAGGCGTGTAAGGGTGAACTATAACGCGAGTAATTTGGTTAGGTTCTCTAAGATGGAGGCGGTAACCTTAAGGGTGACTAATTTAACAATTCTTGTAACAAACCTCTTCTTTCTACAAAGAGACGTCATTTTCTTGGGAGAAAATGTATAAATGAAATTAGAGGGACGGTTTATTTTTTGCTAAAAAAGTTTAAGTGTGTCCAGGGCACATCTAGATGTGCCCTAATTATTACACATCCAAGTGACTCAATCAACATAGAAAGCAAAAAGGAAGTAAAAACAAAATATTCACACGAATTTTCGCGTAACTTCAATGACATGGAACTTAGATGTGCAATACTTAGTGCATTTGCAACGCTAACCCGCGAATTGGCTTCGACATCTATCCACAGACAGAGAGGACCAGTCCGCGGACACTGATGTCGGAGTCCACCATCCAACACTGCCCGCATACATTTCAACAACTATTTGAAGTAATTGGACAAAATTCATGCAAACACGACGAATTTCATCAAATTTGGATAAAAAATAGCACAAATCATTGATGTCTACTACACAACCTTCTTCTTGTAGACGTTGTTGGGCCTGCAAGTGCACAGGTTTGTAGGACAGTAGAAAATTTCCCTCAAGTGGATGACCTAAGGTTTATCAATCCGTGGGAGGCGTAGGATGAAGATGGTCTCTCTCAAGCAACCCTGCAACCAAATAACAAAGAGTCTCTTGTGTCCCCAACACACCCAATACAATGGTAAATTGTATAGGTGCACTAGTTCGGCAAAGAGATGGTGATACAAGTGCAATATGGATAGTAGATAAAGGTTTTTGTAATCTGAAAATATAAAAACAGCAAGGTAACTAATGATAAAAGTGAGCACAAACGTTATTGCAATGATAGGAAATAAGGCCTAGGGTTCATACTTTCACTAGTGCAAGTTCTCTCAACAATAATAACATAGATAGATCATATAACAATCCCTCAACATGCAACAAAGAGTCACTCCAAAGCCACTAATAGTAGAGAACAAACGAAGAGATTATGGTAGGGTACGAAACCACCTCAAAGTTATTCCTTCGGATCAACCTATTCAAGAGTTCGTACTAGAATAACACCTTAAGACACAAATCAACCAAAACCCTAATATCACCTAGATACTCCATTGTCACCTCAAGTATCCGTGGGCATGATTATACGATATGCACCACACAATCTCAGATTCATCTATTCAACCAACACAAAGTACTTCAAAGAGTGCCCCAAAGTTTCTACCGGAGAGTCAAGATGAAAACGTGTGCCAACCCCTATGCATAGATTTCCAAGGTCACGGAACCCGCAAGTTGATCACCAAAACATACATCAAGTGAATCACGTGAATATCCCATTGTCACCACAGATAATCCCATAATCATTCAAAACAAATAATAAAATAGCATGAATGCTTCATAAATTATAGATACGTTGGAGACGTATTAGCATCCCCAAGCTTAATTCCTACTCGTCCTCGAGTAGGTAAATGGTAAAAGAAAGAATTTATGAAGTGTGAATGCTAGCAGGTGCACAAGTATGATCAATGATAATTTCAATCACCTTTTCTAGCATGATTATATGTCATAACAGTAGTTCTTCTCATAAAACTTCTCACGATCAAGTAACAAGCTATTCACATGTTAAATCATAGACCATAAACTTTCTTGAAAAATAGCAAACCTTATTTTTAGTCATCAAACAATTACAATTCATCTTATTTTCAGGAATAGCAAACTCCACATACTCAACTATCATATAGTCTTCTACAATTGCTGACACTCACACAATACTAATGGTTGTGGAGTTTTAGTCGAACACTAAGAAAGATAGGGGCTTATAGTGTTGCCTCCCAACGTATTCACCTTTGGGTGATGTCAACAATAATAGTTCATGCTAACTTACATCCAATTGGATATATATATATATATCAGGATCACCCCAACATAAAGTGCTTGCCGAAGGATAAAATGAAAAAGGGAAAGGTGAAGATCACCTTGACTCTTGCATGAAGTAAAAGACATAAAGTAAAAGATAGGCCCTTCGCAGAGGGAAGGAGAGGTTGTCATGCGCTTTTAGGGTTGGATACACAAAATCTTAATGCGAAAGAACGTCACTTTATATTGCCACTTGTATATGGACCTTTATTATGCAGTCTGTCGCTTTTATTGCTTCCATAACAAGATCGTACAAAGCTTATTTTCTCCGCACTAATAAGTCATGCGTATTTATAGAGCAATTTTTATTGCTTGCACCGATGGCAACTTACTTGGAGGATTTTACTCAATCCATAGGTAGGTATGGTGGACTCTCATGGCAAAAACTGGGTTTAAGGATATTTGGAAGCACAATTAGTATCTCTACTTGGTGTAAGGAATTTTGGCTAGCATGAGGGGGAAATGCAAGCTCAACATGTTTGAATGATCCATGACAATATACTTTAACTGAGATGTGAGAAAACATAACCCATTATGTTGTCTTCCTTGTCCAACATCAACTCTTTAGCATGTCATACTTAATGAGTGCTCACAATTATAAAAGATGTCTAGGATAGTATATTTATATGTGAAATCTCTCTTCCTTCAATATTCTTTCATGAATTGTTCAAATGACCAATACAATGCTTGCTAACCTTCAATAAATTTACAACCTCTACTTCTTAGATGTGAAGTCATTACTCCCCATGGGATAAGCAAATGAGACATATACAATTTCATATTTGTGACAATCAAGTCATTCAACCATTTACTCATAGGATATAAGTGAAGCACACGAGTAAATGACAAACTACTCCAAAAAGATATAAGTGAAGATCAATGAGTAGTTAAATAATTATGCAACTATCTGAAGACTCTCTCTCTCATTTAAGAATTTCAGATCTTGGTATTTTTATTCAAACAGCAAGCAAAGCAAAATAAAGTGACATTGTAAGGATAGCACAACTCATGTGAAGAAGCAAAAACTTAGGTTCAACCGATACTAACCGATAGTTGTTGAAGAAGAAAGGTGGGATGCCTAACGGGACATCCCCAAGCTTAGATTCTTGAGAATTCTTGAAATATTATCTTGGGGTGCCTTGGGCATCCCCAAGCTCGAACTTTTGTGTCTCCTTAATTCCTCTCATATCATGGTTTCTCTTTTTATCAAAAGCTTCATTCACAACAAACTCAACAAGAACTCGTGAGATAGGTTAGTATAAACCAATGCAAAACCTTATCATTTTCTACTGTAACAAATCACTAAAATTATTATCCAACATTGCATACTAAATGTCTCTGCATATTTAATACTCCTATCCTCAAATAGAATTATTAAACAAGCAAACATATGCAAACAATGCAAACATAACAGCAATCTACCAAAACAGTACAGTCTGTAAAGAATGCAAGAGTATCAATACTTCCGTAACTCCAAAAATTATGAGAAAAATACTACACTGTAGAAGATTTATCATAGATCAATATGCAAAAAGATTCAACATTATACCATTCTCTGAATTTTCTAGGGAATGTTTGCAACAGCAGTAAACTTTCTGTTTTCAAACAGCAACATGTATACTAGCAAAATAAGCATGGTAAAGGCTATCCTTGACTTTTTTATTGAAAATATAGATTCAAAACATTATTCTAAATATAATCAAGCAAATACTAACAAATAAAATGACGCCCCAAGCAAAACACATATCATGTGGTGAATAAAAATATAGCTCCAAGTAAAGTTACCGATGAACGAAGACGAAAGAGGGGGTGCCTTCTGGGGCATCCCCAAGCTTAGGCTCTTCGTTGTCCTTGAATATTACCTTGGGGTGCCTTGGGAATCCCCAAGCTTAGGCTCTTTCCACTCCTTATTCCATAGTCCATTGAATCTTTACCCAAAACTTGAAAACTTCAACCACACAAAACTCAACACAAAACTCATAAGCTCCGTTAGTATAAGAAAATAAAACCACCACTTAGGTACTATAATGAACTCATTCTAAATTCATATTGGTGTAATATCTACTGTATTCTAACTTCTCTATGGTTCATACCCTCCGATACTACTCATAGATTCATCAAAATAAGCAAACAACACAATGAAAACAGAATCTGTCAAAAACAGAACAATCTGTAGTAATCTGTATCAAATGTATACTTATGGAACACAAAATATTCTGAAATAAATTTCTGGACCTGAGGAATTTGCTATTAATCATCTGCAAAAATAATCAACTAAAATCACTCTTCAGTAAAAAATGGCAGCTAATCCCGTGAGTGCAAAAGTTTCTGTTTTTTACAGCAAGATCACATAAACTTCACCCAAGTCTTCCCAAAGGTTCTACTTGGCACTTTATTGAAAAAAAGCTATAAAACATGATTACTACAGTAGCATAATCATGTGGAGACACAAAAACAGTAAGGGTAAATATTGGGTTGTCTCCCAACAAGCGCTTTTCTTTAATGCCTTTTTAGCTAGGCATGATGATGGAAATGATGCTCACATAAAAGATAAGAATTGAAACATAACTGGAGGATCATGAAGCATATGACTAGCACATTTAAGCCTAACCCACTTCCTATGCATAGGGATTTTTTGAGCAAACAACTTATGGGAACAATAATCAACTAGCATAGGAAAGCAAAACAAGCATAGCTTCAAGATTTTAAGCACATAGAGAGGAAACTTGACATTATTGCAATTCCTACAAGCATATATTCCTCCCTCATAATAATTTTCAGTAGCATCATGAATGAATTCAACAATATAAACAACACCTAAAGCATTCTTTTCATGATATACAAGCATAGAAAATTTACTACTCTCCACATAAGCAAAATTCTTCTCATTCGGAATAGTGAGAGTATCATAAGAGACTTGAACACTAAAAATTGTTTCCACATTAAAAGAGTAATGTTCAGAAAAAGGGTAATTATAACCATGACAAGTTTTATAAATATAATTATCACTACTTTTTATAGCATAAGTTTCATCACAATAATCATCATAAGTGGCCACTTTGTTCTCATCATAATCGATTGAAACCTCTTCCAAGATAGTAGAGTCATCACTAAATAAAGTTGACACTCTTCCAAATCCACTTTCATATTCATCACAATAATATTCAACATCCTCCAAAATAGTGGTATAACTACTTCCTAAAGTTGACACTCTTCCAAACCCACTTTCATCAATATAATCATCATAGGTAAGAGGCATGCTATCATCATAACAACTTTGCATATCAAAACTTGGGATGCTAAAAATATCATCTTCATTAAAAATAGCATCCCCAAGCTTGGGACAAACATTAATTTCAGCAAATATATTCTCAAATATTTCATCCTCATCAAACATAGATTCCCCAAGCTTGGGCCTTTTCATATCATAAGCATAATCATTCTCATCATTAGTAGTATGGATAGCACCAATAGTATAGCAATTATCATCATCACAATGAGTAGTAGGAGCAACATCATTTGGGAGGGATACCTTTTTATCTTTGCTGCTCCTTCTCTTCCCTTTCTTCTTCACATTATGTGTGGGTTCAACCATCTTCTTTGAGCTCCTTATTGATGAGATTGGTTCAATAGAAAGTTCCTCCTCGTCACCTGATTTATCATAAGAAATAATAGGAGGATATTGGGAAGTCTCTTCCCTTTCATTAGTATTATCATCATCTTCTATTTGCTTTCTTTTCTTTATGTAATTGCCAATATAAGGATTTTCAATGCAATTCTCCGCACAATACAAATAAATCTTCTCTAGATCAATATCAAAGAATTTCTCAAGGGAAAAATCTGGAAGTTTCTTAGTTAAACGTTTCAATTCTTCATAACCCAAAAGAAAACTAAGTTCATTATAATGTGCAAGGGAAATCAAATCATCACAATTTTTGGACACAATTCGATCATGAAATAATTTGCATAGGAGATGTAGATGACCACGTTCATTGCATAGTTCACAACTACGACAAAGGAAGTGTAAATTTTCAGCACTCCCATTTAACTTTTCTTGCAACAATTTAGTTTCTAAATGCTTATGCCTCTTGCAAAATATATCTTCTCTATTTGGTGTGTTCATGCAAACATGCACTCCACAAAAGTTGACATGCTTATAAGAGATATTTTCATCATGACTAGAGAAATCATCATTAGTACTATGGATATTCAAGGAGTTCATACTAACAACATTGCAATCATGCTCATCATTCAAAGATTTAGTGTCAAACATTCTATAGATTTCTTCTTCTAGCACTTGAGCACAATTTTCCTTTTCATCATACTCACGAAAGATATTAAAAAGACGAAGCGTATGAGACAAACTTAACTCCATTTTTTTGTAGTTTTCTTTTATAAACTAAACTAGTGATAAAACAAGAAACAAAAAGATTCGATTGCAAGATCTAAATATATACCTTCAAGCACTCACCTCCCCGGCAACGACGCCAGAAAAGAGCTTGATGTCTACTACACAACCTTCTTCTTGTAGACGTTGTTGGGCTTGCAAGTGCACAGGTTTGTAGGACAATAGCAATTTTCTCTCAAGTGGATGACCTAAGGTTTATCAATCCGTGGGAGGCGTAGGATGAAGATGGTCTCTCTCAAGCAACCCTGCAACCAAATAACAAAGAGTCTCTTGTGTCCCCAACACATCCAATACAATGGTAAATTGTATAGGTGCACTAGTTCGGCAAAGAGATGGTGATACAAGTGCAATATGGATAGTAAATAAAGGTTTTTGTAATCTGAAAATATAAAAACAGCAAGGTAACTAATGATAAAAGTGAGCACAAACGGTATTGCAATGATAGGAAACAAGGCCTAGGGTTCATACTTTCACTAGTGCAAGTTCTCTCAACAATAATAACATAGATAGATCATATAACAATCCCTCAACATGCAACAAAGAGTTACTCCAAAGCCACTAATAGCGGAGAACAAACGAAGAGCATAATTGGTTTGATGCCAACATTTGGCAAGCCAACATTTGGCAAAGTCAAAAGTTGCCAAAAATTGGCATTTTTTTGTGAGATTGACAAGAAAAGTTGGTAGCCAACCAATCACTAGCCAATATTTGGCATTTGCCAAATATTGGCATGCCAACTTTTGGCATCGAACCAATTAGGCTCGAAGAGATTATGGTAGGGTACGAAACCACCTCAAAGTTATTCTTTCGGATCAACCTATTCAAGAGTTTGTACTAGAATAACACCTTAAGACACAAATCAACCAAAACCCTAATGTCACCTAGATACTCCATTGTTACCTCAAGTATCCGTGGGCATGATTATACGATATGCATCACACAATCTCAGATTCATCTATTCAACCAACACAAAGTACTTCAAAGAGTGCCCCAAAGTTTCTACCGGAGAGTCAAGATGAAAACGTGTGCCAACCCCTATGTATAGATTTCCAAGGTCACGGAACCCGCAAGTTGATCACCAAAACATACATCAAGTGAATCACGTGAATATCCCATTGTCACCACAAATAAGCACGACAAGACATACATCAAGTGTTCTCAAATACTTAAAGACTCAATCCGATAAGACAACTTCAAAGGGAAAACTAAATCCATTACAAGAGAGTAGAGGGGGAGAAACATCATAAGATCCAACTATAATAGCAAAGCTCGCGATACATCAAGATCGTGCCATAGAGAGAACACGAGAGAGAGAGATCAAACACATAGCTACTGGTACATACCCTCAGCCGTGAGGGTGAACTACTCCCTCCTCGTCATGGAGAGCGCCGGGATGATGAAGATGGCCACCGGCGATGGGTTCCCCCTCCGGCAGGGTGTCGGAACGGGCTCCCGAGAGGTTTTTCGTGGCTACAGAGGCTTGCGGCGGCGGAACTCCCGATCTATCTTCTCCGTCGATGTTTTTAGGGTACGTAGGCTTATATATGCGAAAGAAGTCGGTCGGGGGAGCCTCGAGGGGCCCACGAGAGGGTAGGGCGCGCCCCCCTATCTCGTGGCCTCCTCGAGGATCTTCTGACGTGAACTCCAAGTCTCCCGGATCATATTCTTCCTAAAAATCACGCTCCCGAAGGTTTCATTCTGTTTGGACTCCGTTTGATATTCCTTTTCTTCGAAATACTGAATCAAGCAATAAAACAACAATATGGGCTGGGCCTCCGGTTAATAGGTTAGTCCCTAAAGTAATATAAAAGTGTATAATAAAGCCCATAATCATTCAAAACAGATAATAAAATAACATGAATGCTTCATAAATTATAGATACGTTGGAGACGTATCAATCATCCGCACATAGCATGCAAATAAGTCTAGTACAACATCTCAAATTTGACGAGATTAACCGGATGCCCAATAAAATTTTCATCAACGGATAAATGTTGTTCCACACATACTGCCCCTTCAGGTTCATCCAACGGTTGTGTGTACGTAAATGGTCGTCCATCTATCCCATGGTACATCACGACAGCGTGTGCGGGCTACATAATATGTAGACCAATATTGAATGAATGAATGATTTAAACAAGTTGAGCAAGAAGAAGCAAAACATACAATCTTCTTCTTCGCAACGTGCAATGGTCCCCCTTGCCTCCAGCTGACCAACCACGTGACAAAACTTGGTGACACTGGTCTGGATAGTGCACCAGTGATATGATAACGACCTCACATTGCGTTCTTGAATGATGTGTATGTCGTATGACGCAATGTGCTTCCGTGCGCAAACTCATGCGCTTGCTGTCAGTCCCTTCTCTACACCTGCCTATGAAATCCGCGGATACAGCCAACCACGCATAGCACAACAACTCGTCATTCATGGTAGAGTATCCCGACATCCTTCGTTCTCTAAAAGGACAACATGCCATCCGAAATTAAGCTAAATGATATTTGACCGAACACCTGCCACGTGTGGTGTCCGCCATGGAGGTCGTCGACCAGGGGGAGGGGGGTGTACCTGGGTACAAATGACTTCAGGGTGTACAATGCCGTCATAAAGGCGAGCGGGCGCGTCGGTGCTGGTTGCGGCCGTCCGGCAATGCATCTGTGGAAACGGAGAGGTACAACGGGGGCGGTGGTGGTGAAGGGTGCGGATGCAAAGTAAGGGGGAGAAAAGACAGAGTGGAAGGAAATAGGACTGGGAGGAGGGATTTAGTGGGCCTCGGATGTCAGAATCCTACACGATTGTTACGATTGTTGTTTGGACCCCCCCCCCCCTCAACCCACCACCATCTTTGTCTCCACTTTACGGGAGAAAGCATATGCCCAGACCACCGAGCGAAAGGATAAAATCCCGCGTTGGATGACACACAACACGTTCCGACCGTGCGGTCCGGACAGTTTGAGAGTTGGCGTCCAAGATGCACCAATGGCACATGTAGATTTGCTTTGACAAAACTGAAAAGATTTGTCACAAGGATGACAATTTCCAAATTTAGTTGTCACGTGGATGGTAATTTCCATTTGTGTTAGTAAGAAAGTCCAATTTGTCGTGGTTAAAAATCAGACGTTTTTAACATTTTTTACCGATAAAAAAGACGTCCGTACACGAGGCAGCCATACCCGAACTCTGAACTGAAGCGAAGTCCCCGCACGCACACGCGCCGGCGTCGCTGCACGCACGTCATCTCCTACCTTTTCCTTCCCCGCCGGCTCTCTGCCCTCATGGACTCCGGCGAGTGCTCCAACTCCAACCCCTCCGCGTCTTCCCCGGGCGCCGCAGGCGTCTGGGCGAAGCTAGGTATCGGGCCTGTTCAACCCAACTAATCCTCCATGTTTTTCCCCTCCTCTCTTGGGTTCCTTCGACCGCACGGTTCTTGATTCTTTCCGATTTCTTGGTCCGTCCCGTGCATTCCTTTCCAGTGCCTGCGGATTCGGCCTACCCGGAGGTGGCCGTCGCAGAGGGCGACGCCGTGGTCTGCTCCCTGGTCGCCCCCGCCGCAGGCGGGGAGGAGCTCGCATGGTGCGAGATTAGGCGCGGCGGCGACGCGTCGTCGGCGACGATCCGGAACCTCAGGTATGATTCGTGGTGCTTCTTTGGGGCGATGTCGATCTCATGGAATGCGTCTTATTGGGAATGTGCGGGTTTTGGTGTGGTTTTAAGGTCCTATTTTGGTGCTGTGTCGTGTAAGATTGGTATTGTTGTTGCATGTTTGTTCTTGTGAGGGGACTGCGATAGAATGCAAATTTCGGTTGTGTTTGGACTCTATTTCGCGATTTTTGGTTCGATTTCATTCGAAATGGTGCGAATCGATAGGGAGAATTTTGACTTGTGAGAAAGGCGCCTGTTTTTTCTTTTCTTAGGCTGCACTAGTGTATCCATGCTCTTTGGTAACTTAAATTCCTGGAGTAGTACCTTTTACTGTTTTATCAGACTCTTGTTAATGTTTCATGCTTGCCATGTCATCCTTGTGTGATTTGTATACCATTATTGATTATATTCTTGCTAATGTTCATACTTTGCCATTGTCCATGTACCATTTGATAAAGCTCGGATGCAATTATTGTTGATGGAAGAGTTATCCAACAAGAATTGGTTGACATTAAACCAGGGAGCAAGATTGTCCCAGGACCCCAGGAAGAAGGTCATATAGTTTCCTATTTGCAGTTTGTGCAACACAGATTAGTTCCACTGCATGTTCTACATCCCTTTTCATTGGAGATGAAAATATAATTTTTATGCCTTATGAAGCTTAACAAAGTTTTGTGCCTTTTTCAGTAAATGTGCATTCTTTGATCATTTTTAATTCTTATGTAGCTAAGAGTATCATTCTGTGTAAGGTAGCTCCTAGGTTTACAAAGTGAAACATGTGTATGCTACAATTTTACATCTATTTATGTGTTCCTGAACTCTGAAGAACTCCATATCTGTAAAAGGAAAAAATATCATGTGTTATTGTAAGTATATACTGACAACATTCAGATTGTCTCAAATAATTTCTTGCTCAACAAACCAGTACTTCCTCACTATCTGCAAACCTACCACTCATATTCTTAGAATGTTATCAAACCTGCAAAGGCTGTAGCCACATTAAATTAATACAGAGTCCTTGTACTTGTGGATCAGCAAATCTTTACCTTTTAGGAGGGCTCTAATTTTCATGCTTCTCTAATTTTGAACAGATGAACTGGATTATTTTGTAACACACTCATGATTTATTTTTCTTCCAGGTCATTTAGTGTATACCTTTGATATAACAGCTGCGAAGGACCATGACAAAAACAATGTCAAGATTTTACTTGATATTGAGAATGCAAAATGCAGCATATGCTTGAATTTGTGGCATGATGTTGTTACTGTTGCTCCCTGCTTCCACAACTTCTGGTACTTTTCTAGCTTTCTTAGCCAATCTCAGTTTTTTTTTAAGTTTAGGTATTGATCCTTTCTCCTTTCCAATTTAGCAATGGCTGCTTCTCAGAGTGGTTGAGAAGGTCTTCGAGCAAGTCGCGTGATAAAAGCCAGAGTGCTGCCTGTCCACAATGTAGGACGCCAGTGCAATCAGTTGGAAGGAATCACTTCCTTCATAATATTGAAGAGGTATCATAATTTGTGCTAATGACTGTCTTGAATTTTGTTCCTGAAATTGTTATTGGTGGACTAGATTTTCTTTCATTGTTTTTTTGTAGGCTATACTACAAGCTTTTTCGTCACTACAGCGGTCTGATGATGAGATTGCGTTGTTAGAGTCATATGCCTCAGTTAAATCGAATCTTGTGAGTTTACAACCTTACTGTAAGAATTGCCGGTGTTCACTATTTTCTACATGCATCAGTTCTGGCGCCAGTATGTCATATTTTAGTCATGGTTATCTGATTTTTTGTAAGAAAAACCTCACCCTTCATCAAATGCCCGCATTAGTTTCTTTGTAGCTAAACGGCTGATTAAGTTATATAATTTACAGTTGAGTCTCATGGACTTAACTGGTTAGCTAATCTATCAATTATCACCAGCAGCATCTTAATACAAGCCATTCAAGGCTGTGACATGATAAATTGGACATCTTTCCGTGGTCTGAAAATATCACGTTTTTGTGAGGTCTGTAATACAACTTATCTGTCACTTTTTTTTGTATGAATGCTAAGGTTAGTCTCAATTTGTGAACTTGATGTGTGAATTTGTTGATGAAATTTTAAGATTGAACAGGAATATAGCAGTTTATCTTAACGTTTTAGCAAGGGAATTCATGGAATATGGGACCTGCAGAATGAATATTTACCTAGCATGTTATGATTTGAATTTATTTAAAGAATTCACAGTTGTACCATTGGATGAAAAGTTCTGTAGTTGTCTTCATAAGTTTGCTCATATTTTAGTTAAAATGTATCATTGCACCATTGAGTACCTTGTGACAATTGCTCCTTGCTAAACCTACTGAGCCTGAGTTCATAGATGGTTCCTTTATTATATTTTCTACTTTACCAGTATATTTTTCTTCTATATATATGGTCTTTCTCCATTCCCAAGAATCTAAATAGTTGGTGACATGTTATTTCATGCCGTAGGTTTTGGGAAAGCAGAAAAATCAATCAAGAAAGCGCCCTTTGCCACCTGCAAGTGATGAAAGCAACGATGCTGAATTTCCATGTCCTCAATGTGGTAAATATGGAATATCGCTTTGAATATCATCTTGATCAACATATATTAGTACATGCTCGCCTTCAGGTTTTCAGAATCTGGAGATTTTTTTCATAACTATCAAAGTTGTTCCCTTGGTACAATAACAGTGTGTGCGTGTGCGTGCGTGTGTGGGGGTGCGTGTGCGTGTGCGTGTGTGTGTGTGGGGGTGCGTGCGTGCGCGCGCGTGTGTGTGTGTGTGTGTGTGTGTGTGTGTGCGTGTGTGCGTACGTTAAGACAAAAGCAGTTCTTCTGTTTTTAACTACTTGTTTAATCCGTTTGTTTGTGTTTTGAACATGTGACTATTGCAGGTACAGAATTTGCTGGATTTAGATGCAGTCCCCGAGCAACACACATACAGTGTAATGGATGTGGAGGAATGATGCCAGCTAGGCCTAACACCAGTATACAAAAATGTAATTTCTGATTTTGATCGTTTGTATTCTTGTTAATTGCACGGATTATATTGTTTTGTTCATTTGATATGCTATTTAACACTACAGCACTACTGATGCAGTGCTACATCGTTGAACTGCAAATTTGGTGTTTTAATATTATTCTTGGCCTTCCTTAGATATTCGTCATTAGTTAGTTTCCTTAAGGCTATTCTATTGCATAAATCTGCATGAATAGTATAAGCATTATTCTTACTTGCTTCTCAGTAAACTTCTTAAGGTGCAGTCGCTATGAGCAGTTTGACTGCTCTTCTTCCTACTTTACTTTAGTTTTATGACACCACTTTTGGCGCTGACCTACCATACTTATATTGCAGGTTTGGGGTGTGATGGATCATTTTGTGGAGCTTATTGGTATTCCCAAGGAGTGAATTCAAGTCACTGTACTCTAATCTGCAACCAGGAAACTTTCAGGATGGTAAGCCAATCTGTCTCTGCTATATTTTAAAGCCCTGATGTACCTTCTCATCATCATACACATCAATTGCAATGTTTTGACATGATGTGTGCATACTATTCCAGATCTCTCAGCACCATATCTCTAGACTTCCGGACACGCTTCATGGGGGAAATCCATATGAAAAAGATGTAGGAATATTCCATCTTGATCTTATCCCTTATCATTTATGGCATTGATGGTAGTTTCATGTGTGAATGAACTGTGGTTTCTTCTCTCTAGATCACAGAAAGGTGCATACAGAAATCTGGCAAAACGTTGCAAGCTGTAATCTCTGAGTGGATAGCAAAGTTTGATAATAAGGAACTTGGTAATGTTCTGTTTATTTCAGTTGAATATTGTTTTGGTGCATATGTCATAGCTGTGAAGAAATTATCTTAAAAACTTCAATTCTATCTTGACATGATAAAATACTGGTGTATATGACTTTATGCATGATTTGAAGGAAACTTACTTTGAGTGTTATTTAGCACCTGGTTTATGCAATACTACCTCCATTCCAAACAATTGAAGTTCTGGGTTGTCCTAAGTCAAACTTGTTTAAGTTTGGCCAAGTCTAGAAAAATATATTAACATCTAGAACACCAAATTACTCTCATGACATTCTTTGCGGAATATATTTTTGTACTATGTGTATTTGGTGTTGTACATTTTAGCACATCTTTCCATAGAATTGGTCAAACATAAACAAATTGGACTTAAGGAACGAACCTAGAACTTCAGTTATTTTGAAACGGAGGACTATACTCCTGTTGCGTGTGCCCACATATATCTTTTTGATAGGAAAACGTTCTGATGTATATCATATTTGAATCATTATCGATATGATGCTCTTGCTGCATGCAGATCGCTCAAGGTTGCAACTGAATAATGTTGAGGCAATTACTTCCAGGACATACCTTTGCAAGTAATTGCTTCCTGAGTTGACAAGAATAGTTTCTTGATTTCATCTTGGTGCCTTTGCTGATTTTGTTGATTCAAATGAATGCAGCCATTGCTACAACAAGTTCGTTGATTTTCTGCTGTATTGGTTCCGCGTGTCAACGCCCAGAAATGTATGTACACTATTAACTCTTACAGTCAGTTAGTACTTTCATGAGCTTATGCTAATCGGTTAGCTTATGTTAGATATGCCTTCCACTATTTGTAGTGAGATGTTAATGCTGTAAGTACACTTATTTAGTGGACATACAAAAATTGATGTCCACCAAAGACTTGCCATATACTACTCGCACAGTTGATACAAAAATTGATGTCCACAAGACTTACCATATACTACTCCCGGAGTTGCTTTGCCAACTAGGTACATGGTACTGAATGCAGATTGGTCATTTAAATACGATAAATTTTTAAGGCTTACAGCTTTGTGAAATGTAGTATATGCTGGTTTCCCCAAGAGCATAAAGCCGTTACATCTCAGACCATTATATAATATACATTACTAAATGGTTTTAAACTGTCTGATTTTCCTGTGGTTCCCTACCTGTTTGTTTGGTATGGGCCTAAACTAGTAGTAATTCGTTTTGATAAGCATAGAATTCCTCCCAAGCTGACAACAATATCAAGGCATGGTTGATATATTGAGATAAGTTATTAAAAGGGTTGCATAAAATGGTATGATAACCAGTTCCAAGTTAATCTTGTTTGAATCCGACAGATTATCTGAAGCAAGAGATTTCTGATACGGCTGTTTTGTTGAATCAGTTCCTTAACAACTGCATACCCCCTCCCCCCCCCTGCATTTCTTATTTATTCTTCATGTATCCTATCAGTCTCTTGATGTTGATGGGGATGTTTGTTTTCCAGCTTCTTCCAGCTGATGCTGCTGACAGGGATAGTTGCTGGTACGGTTTCATGTGCCGTACCCAGCACCATCGACAGGACCACGCCAAGAAGCTGAACCATGTATGCCGTCCGACGAGAGGCAACCCCTAACTTGCCTGATGTCTCTTGAAGCCGGTTCTCCAGCAACGGAGAAGATTGTATGTACATAATAGAGCAACACACACACCTTCCGAGTTTGATTTGTGTGGTAGACCATACTAAACTGTTTGTTTCCCTTCGTCATCCAATGTGGCATACATTCCATGTTCCAAACTGTCATGTTTATGTTGTGTTCCTTCACGGCCAAGCTCGCCTCCTGGAGCTCATGTCATTTTTCATGTGCCGTGGCGACCGATGCGCAAGCTGAAGTGCCTTTGGCGTGCGCTAGAAAAATCGCCGTTTTTCGCGCATGAGCATGGGTTTAGCATAGGACTGAGTGCTTTCATCTGAAGGAGAAGGCGAAGCTGGTGCTTGGTAGGATCTGTTTAATCTTTCCTGTGTGGCTACAGTGGGGTGTAGCTGAGTTGGCATTCTGTCCGCAGGTTAGGGGGTATGTATGGTTCCAACTTCCAAGGATGCATGCACAATTGGGCTCTCGCTTTCGTTTCGCAAGCATGAGAATGAGATGGCCAAGAGGAGATGGCCATGTGCACAATAGCAGTGGCATCGAGTTTTCAACCCATCTTTGTCGCACAACTCGTTGGCACGGGCGTCGGTTTCAGGCGATTGTGGACATGAGCGCCTCCAGTCTATGTCAGTTTGAAACCGTGAGCAGCCGCCAAATATCATAACTTGCAAAAGCCGACACGGAGATTAACCACTTGGAGAAAATCCCATAGTTAACCTGCAACGAGGCGACGTACAAGTCGGAAACCGGGACACGCACAACACGCGAGAGGACTGGTGGTTCACTTTGGGCGTGTTTGATTGTCATCTCAGTTTTTGTGTGCATTGCATACATTTTCCAGCTGGGTCTGGCTGAGAGAAATAGACTAAAAGAAAATATCTGCACCTAGTTGGGCATGGTATTTGGCGTCTTACATCGTCTGAACTCACACACGTACACGTTTTTTGATTGAACACAAGCATCAAGGTGTGCTGACCTTGTACCCTACGTGGTGAGCTTACCTGCTACACCTTATACATAATCACAACGATTACATCAACACCACAACACTGCAATGATGACAAATTGCAGGATGATAATGAAGTTCTTCACCTCAAAGTGTGGCGCTGCCTTGCCAACTTCAACCTTGCATGTCTGCTTTCGCACAAACTTGGAGTAAGAATCTTCTGCCGCCTGCCTAGTCTTAAACCCTTTGTGGCTGCTGTTGCTATATCCCGACACTTGTTTATTGCAAACTTCCCATGACCTGTAAACCCCTGGAGCGCTCCCGATGAACACCGCATACCACTTGTCCTAGCAGTGCATAAGAGCGATAGTTGAAGCAGCAAGCAATGAAGTACACAAGTAACAAGCAATGGAGCATACAAACAGCAAGCAATGAAGCAGAAGAGCAGTAGTAAGCATGCATGATCATACAACATAGCGAGTTCAACCTAGCACTACTATGGTGTCATCCTACCACCACATTCAAAAGAGGTTGCAATCCTACCACCACAAGTTCACCATCATGGCGAGGGCTTAATATATACCACCTCAGCAAAATATACAGACCATCAAATAGTTTTCAAGCCCTAGCTACAAAAAATATATGTCGGCATCGTCATCGTCGCCATTGCCATCGACGTCGAGGATCATGCACGTGGTAAAGAGAGGCAACACTACATCTAGTAGTGCTGCTCGCCAAGCCAGCTCCTGAGCCAGAGCTCCCTGTGAGCGCCTGCCATGGCAACAAATTGAAAGGATCGAGAAGAGGTGTCTAGAGGGGGGGGGTGATTAGACCCTCAACAAACAAAGTTGACAGTTTTTAAGTTTTTCAAGTTGAGGTGGTAGATTAACACAATTTCAAGCATACACATTACAATTCAAGCAAGTATGCAAAGAGTATATGAGCAGCGAAAAGTAAAGCATGCAACTTGCAAGAAAGTAAAGGGATGGCATCGGAGTGTGCAAATGAAATTGGAGACACGGAGATTTTTGGCGTGGTTCCGATAGGCGGTGCTATTATACATCCACGTTGATGGAGACTTCAACACACGGAGGATAACGGTTGCGCAAGTCCACGGAGGGCTCCACCCACGAAGGGTCCATGAAGAAGCAACCTTGTCAATCCCACCATAGCCATCGCCCACGAAGGACTTGCCTCACTAGGGTAGATCTTCACGAAGTAGGCAATCTCCTTGCCCTTACAAACTCCTTGGTTCAACTCCACAATCTTGACGGAGGCTCCCAAGTGACACCTAACCAATCTAGGAGACACCACTCTCCAAAAGGTAATAGATGGTGTGTTGTTGATGAACTCCTTGCTCTTGTGCTTCAAATGATAGTCTCCCCAACACTCAACTCCCTCTCACAGATTTGGCTATGGTGGAAAGATGATTTGAGTGGAGAGCAACTTGGGGAAGGCTAGAGATCAAGATTCATATGGTAGGATTGGAATATCTTGGCCTCAACACATGAGTAGGTGGTTCTCTCTCAGAAAATGAGTAGTGGAAGTGTAGGTTTGTTCTGATGGCTTTCTCCACGAATGAAGAGTGGGTGGAGGGGTATATATAGCCTCCACACAAAATCTAGCCGTTACACACAGATTCCCAAACTCGGTTGGACCGAATCAGCAAACTCAATCAGACCGATTTAGGTCAAAATGTGAACGTTAGGATTTTCGATGGGACCGATATAGTCATCTTGGTGGGACCGATGTGCGGGGGTTAGGTAAAACCTCAACTTGGTTTAAGCGATTACTTAAACTCGATGAGACCGATTTTGGTAATAAGTAAACAGAAGATTGGTCAAGCAAACTCGGTGGGACCGACTGAACAAACTCGGTTAGACCGAAGCAGTTGCAATAGATCACAGAGAGTTTGCAAGCTCATCTCGGTGAGACCGAGATCCCATCGATGAGACCAAAGTGGCTAGGGTTCGGCAGTGGCTGAATATGATGTAACTCAGTGGCGCCGGATAGGCAAAATCGGTGGGGCCGACTTTGACATTTAGGTTTAGGACATATGTGGATGTGAGAAAGTGGTTGAGGGTTTTGGAGCATATCACTAAGCATTTTGAGCAAGCAAGCCATTAAGCAACACCTCATCCCCTTTTAATAGTATTGGCTTTCCTATGGACTCAATGTGATCTCGGATCACTAAAATAGAAAATATAGAGTCTTGAGCTTGTTGCCAATATATGTCCTTTGCATCTTGAAGGGGTTCCACATCCTCTTGTCCATGTCCAAGCCACTCCAATGTTGAACTTTCCTGAAATGCACTAGGTAGAAGTATTAGTCCAACAAGAGATATATTGTCATGAATTACCAAAATCACCCAGGGAGCACATGTGCTTTCACAAACCCCACACCTTAGTTCTTGTTTTCAAGTAGGTGGCTCAGAGCAGCCGTCAGAGCCTC
Source organism: Triticum dicoccoides (assembly GCF_002162155.2). Taxonomy (NCBI): domain Eukaryota; kingdom Viridiplantae; phylum Streptophyta; class Magnoliopsida; order Poales; family Poaceae; genus Triticum; species Triticum dicoccoides. Next base: position 95,865,608 of record NC_041387.1, read on the forward strand.
CTGGCTAAAGCCACCTTGGTCCATGATGGCGTTGTACAGCTCAGGGCGGACATCGATGGACTTCCTCTCCTGATGGCACTTGTCACCTCCTTCACGACCTCAGTCATCCTGGTGAAGACACTGCTCTCCTCTTCCATAAAGCCGCCCCTCTTCCTCTTCCTATCAAGCATAGGGACGTGCTCAAAGGGCTTGTCAGGGCCATCAAGGTTTGCCTCTGCGTCCAGGGTGTCTGGGAACTCAGGCATGGACAAACTGAGAGGCTCACCAGAGCCCATGGCATGCTTGCCGGTTGCCAGCCCAAAGGAGAAGATGTGTTGCATATAGTTGTAGTTTTGAATGGATGCGTTGAGGAACTTAGCGTCTTTGGGGTGGTCTTAAGAAAGAAACGTATCGTTGTTAGTTGCGAGAAGGCAATGGATGACAGTGTGAAAAATAAGGGGGCGTGAGCTAACCGCAAAGTGATCGGTGTAGTGATCTGCCTCTAGAACGATTGAGCAAGTGTTCTGATCCCATGAGGCACTGCTCAGGTTTCTGAGGTTGGACACTGTGATCCATCGAGCTCTCCACTTCCTAAGGTGGCTGTAGACCTGGGTGGAGGTCACCTCCTGGCCACAAAACTCGAATACCTACTTCACAATGATGTTCAAGTGCACCTCCTTGAAGCCCTTGTTAGTCCTAACCTCGCTAGATATGAGCTCCCACATCTTGTTAAGCACGAACGTGGACATGAACGACTGCCACTTCATGTTGTTCCCCTACCATCCTTCTTTCCCTTTGCTTCCTCCATTTGTGTAGCATAGGAGCGGCAACACTTGGCTCAATGAGCACAATGGCTATAGGTACAAAAGGACTCGTGCCTGAAACCTCAAACACATCTGAATCAGGAGGCATCTATTCATCAAGAGGGGCTGGGAGTCCTCGACATAGGATGAAGGGAATTGACTCTCGGACAGGACAAGGGACTGGCTAAGATCTTGCGTTTGCATAGTCATGTCCTACAATCACAACACATATTGACAATGAGCATAACGTGCACTACCGGGCAATCTAGCTCAACATAGCACGCACTGGTACATCGAGGTGCTATAAACGGTTTTTAACCTCTTTCCACGACGGCGTTTTGAACTGTAGCCAAGTGAGTGTGTGCGATAGGGGGGTCCTTCCCACGCGACCCAGAAACCGTCGGGGATAGGCCCTCCGGTCACACACGCTCAGCAAAATGAGGCCGTGTGTGACGAGCGAGCTATCAAATACGGTTATACATGCCCAATCGGTTCCGGTCATAAGTACATCCCACACAGTCAGTCCCAAACAAACGTTTTCGTTTCTTATGTACATTCCATACAGTCAATCCAAGGAATACATTTCCGTTCTTATGTACATCCCACACAGTCAATCCAGGGAAAACATTTCCGTTCGTATGTATATTCCACATAGTCAATCCAGGGAAAACGTTTCCGTTCGTATATACATCTCACAGAGTTTTACATCTCACACAGTTTGATGAAGAAAACTATATGGCATTGGGCTATCCATCACAAGCGCTTTTACTGCTAGAACCGTTTGCAAAGTTCCACGACCCATTTAGCAGGTTTATTAGTTTACAATTAATAATCCAGTATTACGCAAATTCATATTTCATATCAAATAGCTGTTTGGCAATTTCATATCAGGCACATAAATATATTTTAACATCACAGTACGATAGCTATCCGAAAACAGGATAGTACATCATATAGCTAGTTCACCTTCATAAGAACAATATTAGAACAATATATTCATTTCCCTAATCGAGATCATTCAGGCTCGTTTTATCCACATCTGCTTTCAGTTTAGTAAAAACCTGTTTTGCATTGGCCAACTAGGAAAGTGCCTCCTCCTTCGCCAACATTATCTTAGCAAAGTCTAATTTAAAAAATCTGAGCTCATTCTCCATCTTCCTCCTTTTATCCTGCATCTTCAAATATTCTTCAAGGTTGACAACACTTTCTCTAAGCCTACCTCTGTTCTCTTCCTCATACATGCTCCAGAGCTCTGCTAGGCACATCTTCATAGACTGTGGCCACTCTTGATCAACCCACTCCAGGTAAGAACACTTCCGTTCATCCTATAATATTTAAAACTGGATCAATAACAATTGTAGGGGAAATGGGTTTCTAGCAACATATAAAATCACCAAATACATATTTTGAAAAACTGAAGAAACAGGTTAATTGTGACATATCTTCTCAAAAAGATCAATGTGCAAATGAATTAACTGCTACTGAGACGACAACCAAATTCTGAAACATTAGAAGCTATAATTAACTACAATAACGCTACAAGTTCTTAGTCATGTACTATACAAATTGAACATTTTATGAGGAAGCTAAATATAACTGCAACACCATAGAGACCGTGTTTGGATGACAACAAATTGATACTAACATGTGTGTACATGCACAAATTTAGTTACATAGAACTAATAGCACTAAGGCCGTCCACTATATATATGCCAAAACCGGTGGACAATTGTTGCTACATTTGGCACCGGTGCCTTGCACTGACGAGCCGATGCAGCGGAAAAAAATCAGGGACCCAGTCTCCGGAGCACCTAGTTGCTCCGATGCCCAGTTCCTTTGTGCCATAAAGATTTAATATTTTACTGCTTGGCTGCTCGGATGTGTGGACCAAAGTTGGCTGCACAAGCTGCTGAAGCGGTGCCAAACAATTTTCTAATGGCACTATTGATGAGATGGCAACATTTTTAGATACTAGGTACAAACCGTGACACTGTCTTAACATCCAGAATAACATAGCACAGTGACAGTGTCTGAATCACATCTAACAAACGATTTGTAACAATGAGAGTGGGGCAAACCTTCTTTCCACATGCCAGAAACTTCCACCCACTGTCCACAACTTCAAATGCAACTAGCTTCACGCATGGAGATTGATGGTGACAACGAGTAGGTAGATCTTCAGCCACCCCCCTCCATTCATTGCAACTGATGGTCCTAGGGAGCTACAAGAGGAAGAATGACTCAAATCTACCGCAGGGTTAAAATCCTTCATTCCAAGTCATAACCCGAGAGAGAAGAAAGGCATACCCGGGTGGTGAAGGAGTCGTCGTCGAAGGAGGAACTGCTGGAGAGGTCATTGAAGAAGACCATGGCTACCTCGGTGGTAGGATGCGAGATGTCGAGAGCGAGGAAGGAAGCGAGGAAGCGGCTATAGCTTCAGAAGTAAGGAAGGAGAAAACAGGGGAAATGTGACTTGTGGTCGGGAAGAAAAGGGGGCGGGGGTAGCTATTTCGGTGGTAGGCCAAGAATTTCGAAATGTGGAGGGAAACTTTGCGCGCGGTGCAACCAGACACCATTCATTTTGAACGACTGTGTGCATCGCAAACGATTCTTCTGCTTTACGCGCATGGGATGGGTTTGATAATTCAAATTTTGGTGAAATTTTCCCTTAGTACTGTCCTCATCCACGTCATTGCATAATTTAACATCACTTGCTAATTTAGGCACACAAAAGAGCATTCAATACACAAACCACACTTACTGAATCGAGCAATTTTAGTAATTAAACGGACCCAGTTGACCTAAACATTTCTCTAACAAAAGACCAACATTAAAAACAAAGCATAAGTACGCATAATTTCAGCAAAGCCGCCGCCGGCGGCCTATGCATCGTCGGTATGAGATGAGATGTCGATGACTTGTCCTGGAGACATGCTGCCGTCGGTGGACTCCGCGTCCCCCCTGCTGAAGTCGACCGCGTCCTTGCGCTCGTCCTTGTCCTCGTCCTCGTCCCCGCCCTCAAGGTTGTAGTACTCGTAGTAGTGGCTGCGCCAGAGCTCCTGTTGGTACTCCATCGCTGATTCCTCGACGGACAGACTCTTCTCTACCTTGATCTCGGCCACGCGCAACTCCTCCTCCTGGCGCTCCTTGATCTCCGCCGCCTCCTGCATCTCTAGCTCCTGCTCGGTGATCTCATGAGGAAGCAGGTGTTTCATGGCCACCACCGCCTTTTCGGATGTGGGTTGCATGCTGGATTCCGAGGTGGCCTGGAATATCTTGGCGTGTGCGTCCTTGATCCTGGCATGGATGGCCTCGACTCAGGCCAGGGCGACATCGGCGGCACGGATGGCAGCTCGAGCGCTCTCGAAGTTTGCAGCCACCGTCTCGGCCGCTGCAGCTACCCTGTTGGCTGCCGTAGACGCCCTCTCGGCGGATGCGGCCACGCTCAATGTGGATGCAGCGACACTCTCAGCGTAGGCGACGGCGCTCGGGGAGGACGAGGCCACCGTACGGGCCCCCATGAAGCATTTCCACGGTATCATCTTTGCAAGAAGGGGTTGCGGGAATGGGGATCGAGATTTGTGGATTCGGGGGTTGCCGGCACTGGAGTAGGCGAGCCGGCGAAGCTTAAGGAGGAAGACTTAAATAGACCCACGAATTTTCTTCGCAAATGGTTCCTATACAAAAGTTGTGTGTGATGTTGTTGATATTTTTTATTAGTTGTGAAAGACGAATTGGAGTAAAGTGGCAATCGATGGTGTTTTAAATGTATAAGAAAATTTGTAGTACTAATACAACTGTCATTTCAAAATTTGGAAAATTCTAGGGGTCATTTGACCTTTTAAGACATTTAATTGATTTTCTAGCCATTTAATGACCGTAATTCAAATTTGAACTACATGTACATGCAACAACTAACTATAACGGTTTGAGAAGTCATATTTGTGTACTTGTGTGCGAGTTAATTCCATATGCAGTAAATTGGAAGGAATTTTCAAACATATTGGTCTCACGGCTATGACACAAAGCATGGAGTGCCATGACATTTAAATTCCAAAAAATGAAAAAAAGATCAGAAACACATGAAACCTTACTTGATGTAATGTCATGCCACCAAGATGATGTGGTAAAAAATTTGGCATGTTTGACAAAAGTTTGGGCACACACCCCTCACAAATCGAAGCAACTCACTAGAAGGCTCGTGGTTCCGAGAGGCAACAATGCATGTTTGATGATGAACGGGCGATCGCTTCCTCTTACAGCCTTAAAAATAATTATACAATTAACATGCACTAATACAATTGCCATTTGAAAATTTGGAAAATTTCAGGGGTCATTTGACCTTTTAAAGACATTCAAGTGAATTTCTAGCCTTTTAATGACCGCAATTCAAATTTGAACTACATCTACATGCAACAGCTAACCATAACAGTTTGAAAAATCATATTTGTGTACTTGTGTGCGAGTTAATTCCATCTGCAGTAAATTGGAAGGAATTTTTAAACATATTGGTCTGACGGCCTAGACACATGCATGGAGTGCCATGACATTTAAATTCCATTTTTTTAAACAAAGATCAGAAACACATGAAACCTTGCTTGATGTAATGTCATGCCACCAAGATAATTTGGTAAAAATTTGGCATGTTTGACGAAAGTTTGAACACACACCCCTCACAAATCGGAACAACTCACTAGAGGGCTCGTGGTTGCCTGAGGGAACGATGCATGTTTGATGACGAACGGGCGATAGCTTCCTCTGACGGTCTTCAATTTTTTTCTACATTTAACGTGCACTAATACAACTATCATTTGAAAATTTGGAAAATTTTAGGGGTCATTTGACATTTTAAAGACATTTTAGTGATTTCTAGCCATTTAATGACCGTAATTCAAATTTGAACTACATCTACATGCAACCGCTAACCATAACGGTTTGAAAAAAATTGTGTACTTGTGTGTGAGTTAATTCCATGTGCAGTAAATTGGAACGAATTTTCAAAAATATTGGTGTCACGGCTTGGACACATGCATGGAGTGCCATGGCATTTAAATTCCAAAAAATAAAAAAAATGATAAGACGATGTAAATATCTGTTGTTCAAAAAGAAAATGTAAAGATCTGGCAAGACAACCGGGCCACACACGATTATCACTCTATTTTGCGCCTCGAGGTTTGGAAGGTGAGTGGCGCGCGTTATTAATCAGACACGATTCTGTATTGAAAATTGTCAAGTTCACACACGGCTTTTGCTGCAGGAATTGTGTGTAATGCAAACTGCAGTACTCGTAAATTTCGGTGACCGGCATGTGTACTGTTCCCGTCGATCTAGATTTCGTCCGCCAATAAATACTACATTGCTCATGTTGTCCCACCTGCATTCTCATCTACATCCTCCCCTCGCTCGCCCTCTCTCTCTCTCTCTCTCAAATCTCTGCCATGGCGCCGCTGATCTGCCCACTCACCGACGAGGAGGCGCCGCCTCCCGAGGATGCTCAATCGAAGAGCAGCGACGAGGAGGACCCCTACACGCTGTCGGACGAGGTTGCGTCAGACCCCCCCAACTTTGGAGCGGTTTTGGGGCCAATACAATCTTTGTCTCTCGAAGTCGTTGCCGCCGGCTGAGAAAGCCGGGCAAGTGGCATTCAAGAAGGAGATGGCGGAGGAGGAAGCCATGTACCAGGTGGCTTGTGAAGACCGTGATACCGCCTAGAAAAAGGAGGCGGTGGAGCTTTGGGGGCGGGCGCATTGATGTCTACTATGCAACTTTCTTCTTGTAGACGCTGTTGGGCCTCCAAGTGCATAGGTTTGTAGGACAGTAGCAAATTTCCCTCAAGTGGATGACCTAAGGTTTATCAATCCGTGGGAGGCGTAGGATGAAGATGGTCTCTCTCAACCAACCCTGCAACCAAATAACAAAGAGTCTCTTGTGTCCCCAACACACCCAATACAATGGTAAATTGTATAGGTGCACTAGTTCGGCGAAGAGATGGTGATACAAGTGCAATATGGATGGTAGATATGAAGGAAATATGCCCTAGAGGCAATAATAAAGTTATTATTTATTTCCTTATAATCATGATAAATGTTTATTATTCATGCTAGAAGTGTATTTACCGAAAACATAATACATGTGTGAATACATAGACAAACAAAGTGTCACTAGTATGCCTCTACTTGACTAGCTCGTTAATCAAAGATGGTTATGTTTCCTAACCATGAACAATGAGTTGTTATTTGATTAACGAGGTCACATCATTAGCAGAATGATCTGATTGACATGACCCATTCCATTAGCTTAGCACCCGATCGTTTAGTATGTTGCTATTGCTTTCTTCATGACTTATACATGTTCCTATGACTATGAGATTATGCAACTCCCGTTTACCGGAGGAACACTTTGGGTACTACCAAACGTCACAACGTAACTGGGTGATTATAAAGGAGTACTACAGGTGTCTCCAATGGTCGATGTTGGGTTGGCGTATTTCGAGATTAGGATTTGTCACTCCGATTGTCGGAGAGGTATCTCTGGGCCCCCTCGGTAATACACATCACATAAGCCTTGCAAGCATTACAACTAATATGTTAGTTGTGAGATGATGTATTACGGAATGAGTAAAGAGACTTGCCGGTAACGAGATTGAACTAGGTATTGGATACCGACGATCGAATCTCGGGCAAGTAACATACCAATGACAAAGGGAACAACGTATGTTGTTATGCGGTCTGACCGATAAAGATCTTCGTAGAATATGTAGGAGCCAATATGGGCATCCAGGTCCCGCTATTGGTTATTGACCAGAGACGTGTCTCGGTCATGTCTGCATTGTTCTCGAACCCGTAGGGTCCGCACGCTTAAGGTTACGATGACAGTTATATTATGAATTTATGCATTTTGTTGTACCGAAGGTTGTTCGGAGTCCCGGATGTGATCACGGACATGACGAGGAGTCTCGAAATGGTCGAGACGTAAAGATTGATATATTGGAAGCCTATATTTGGATATCGGAAGTGTTCCGGGTGAAATCGGGATTTTACCGGAATACCGGGAGGGTTACCGGAACCCCCCGGGAGCTATTTGGGCCATAGTGGGCCTTAGTGGAAAAGAGAAGGGGCTGCCCTAGATGGGCTGCGCCCCCCCCTTCCCCTAGTCCTATTAGGACTAGGAGAGGTGGCCGGCCCCCTCCTCCTCTTTTTGAAGGAAATATGCCCTAGAGGCAATAATAAAGTTATTATTTATTTCCTTATAATCATGATAAATGTTTATTATTCATGCTAGAAGTGTATTTACCGGAAACATAATACATGTGTGAATACATAGACAAACAAAGTGTCACTAGTATGCCTCTACTTAACTAGCTCGTTAATCAAAGATGGTTATGTTTCCTAACCATGAACAATGAGTTGTTATTTGATTAACGAGGTCACATCATTAGCAGAATGATCTGATTGACATGACCCATTCCATTAGCTTAGCACCCGATCGTTTAGTATGTTGCTATTGCTTTCTTCATGACTTATACATGTTCCTATGACTATGAGATTATGCAACTCCCGTTTGCCGGAGGAACACTTTGGGTACTACCAAACGTCACAACGTAACTGGGTGATTATAAAGGAGTACTACAGGTGTCTCCAATGGTCGATGTTGGGTTGGCATATTTCGAGATTAGGATTTGTCACTCCGATTGTCGGAGAGGTATCTCTGGGCCCTCTCGGTAATACACATCACATAAGCCTTGCAAGCATTACAACTAATATGTTAGTTGTGAGATGATGTATTACGGAACGAGTAAAGAGACTTGCCGGTAACGAGATTGAACTAGGTATTGGATACCGACGATCGAATCTCGGGCAAGTAACATACCGATGACAAAGGGAACAACGTATGTTGTTATGCGGTCTGACCGATAAAGATCTTCGTAGAATATGTAGGAGCCAATATGGGTATCCAGGTCCCGCTATTGGTTATTGACCAGAGACGTGTCTCGGTCATGTCTACATTGTTCTCGAACCCGTAGGGTCCACACGCTTAAGGTTACGATGACAGTTATATTATGAGTTTATGCATTTTGATGTACCGAAGGTTGTTCAGAGTCCCGGATGTGATCACGGACATGATGAGGAGTCTCGAAATGGTCGAGACGTAAAGATTGATATATTGGAAGCCTATATTTGGATATCGGAAGTGTTCCGGATAAAATCGGGATTTTACCGGAATACCGGGAGGGTTACCGGAACCCCCCGGGAGCTATTTGGGCCATAGTGGGCCTTAGTGGAAAAGAGAAGGGGCTGCCCTAGATGGGCTGCGCGCCCCCCCTTCCCCTAGTACTATTAGGAGTAGGAGAGGTGGCCGCCCCCCTCCTCCTCTTTTCCCCTCCAAGGAATCCTAGTTGGACTAGGATTGGAGGGGGAATCCTACTCCCAGAGGGAGTAGGACTCTCCTGCGCCTCCCCCCCTTGGCCGGCCAGCCTCCCCTCGTCTCCTCCTTTATATACGGAGGCAGGGGCACCTCTAAACACACAAGTTGACACAAGTTGATCCACGTGATCTATTCCTTAGCCGTGTGCGGTGCCCCCTGCCACCATATTCCTCGATAATACTGTAGCGGAGTTTAGGCGAAGCCCTGCTGCTGTAGTTCATCAAGATCGTCACCATGCTGTCGTGCTGACGAAACTCTTCCCCAACACTTTGCTGGATCGGAGTCCGGGGATCGTCATCGAGCTGAACGTGTGCTCGAACTCGGAGGTGCCGTAGTTTCGGTGCTTGATCGGTTGGATCGAGAAGACGTACGACTACTTCCTCTACGTCGTGTCATCGCTTCCGCAGTCGGTCTGCGTTGGGTATGTAGACAATACTCTCCCCTCGTTGCTATACATCACATGATCCTGTGTGTGCGTAGGAAATTTTTTGAAATTACTACGAAACCCAACAGTGGCATCCGAGCCTAGGTTATTTATGTTGATGTTATATGCACGAGTAGAACACAAGTGAGTTGTGGACGATACAAGTCATACTGCCTACCAGCATGTCATACTTTGGTTCGGCGGTATTGTTGGACGAGACGACCCGGACCAACCTTACGCGTACGCTTACGCGAGACCGGTTCCCTCGACGTGCTTTGCACAGAGATGGCTTGCGGGCGACTGTCTCTCCAACTTTAGTTGAACCAAGTATGGCTACGCCCGGTCCTTGCGAAGGTTAAAACGGAGTCTATTTGACAAACTATCGTTGTGGTTTTGATGCATAGGTGAGATTGGTTCTTACTTAAGCCCGTAGCAGCCACGTAAAACATGCAACAACAAAGTAGAGGACGTCTAACTTGTTTTTGCAGGGCATGTTGTGATGTGATATGGTCAAAGCATGATGCTGAATTTTATTGTATGAGATGATCATGTTTTGTAACCGAGTTATCGGCAACTGGCAGGAGCCATATGGTTGTCGCTTTATTGTATGCAATGCAATCGCGATGTAATGCTTTACTTTATTACTAAACGGTAGTGATAGTCGTGGAAGCATAAGATTGGCGAGATGACAACGATGCTACGATGGAGATCAAGGTGTCGCGCCGGTGACGATGGTGATCATGACGGTGCTTTGGAGATGGAGATCACAAGCACAAGATGATGATGGCCATATCATATCACTTATATTGATTGCATGTGATGTTTATCTTTTTATGCATCTTATCTTGCTTTGATTGACGGTAGCATTATAAGATGATCTCTCACTAAATTATCAAGAAGTGTTCTCCCTGAGTATGCACCGTTGCCAAAGTTCGTCGTGCCCAGACACCACGTGATGATCGGGTGTGATAAGCTCTACGTCCATCTACAACGGGTGCAAGCCAGTTTTGCACACGCAGAATACTCAGGTTAAACTTGACGAGCCTAGCATATGCAGATATGGCCTCGGAACACGGAGACCGAAAGGTCGAGCGTGAGTCATATAGTAGATATGATCAACATAACGATGTTCACCATTGAAAACTACTCCATCTCACGTGATGATCGGTCATGGTTTAGTTGATTTGGATCACGTAATCACTTAGAGGATTAGAGGGATGTCTATCTAAGTGGGAGTTCTTAAATAATATGATTAATTGAACTTAAATTTATCATGAACTTAGTACCTGATAGTATCTTGCTTGTTTATGTTGATTGTAGATAGATGGCTCGTGCTGTTGTTCCGTTGAATTTTAATGCGTTCGTTGAGAAAGCAAAGTTGAAAGATGATGGTAGCAATTACACGGACTGGGTCCGTAACTTGAGGATTATCCTCATTGCTGCATAGAAAAATTACGTCCTGGAAGCACCGCTGGGTGCCAGGCCTGCTGCTGGAGCAACACCAGATGTTATGAACGTCTGGCAGAGCAAAGCTGATGACTACTCGATAGTTCAATGTGCCATGCTTTACGGCTTAGAATCGGGACTTCAACGACGTTTTGAACGTCATGGAGCATATGAGATGTTCCAGGAGTTGAAGTTAATATTTCAAGCAAATGCCCGAATTGAGAGATATGAAGTCTCCAATAAGTTCTATAGCTGCAAGATGGAGGAGAACAGTTCTGTCAGTGAGCATATACTCAAAATGTCTGGGTATAATAATCACTTGATTCAATTGGGAGTTAATCTTCCGGATGATTGCGTTATTGACAGAATTCTCCAATCACTGCCACCAAGCTACAAGAGCTTCGTGATGAACTATAATATGCAAGGGATGAACAAGACTATTCCCGAGCTCTTCGCAATGCTGAAAGCTGCGAAGGTAGAAATCAAGAAGGAGCATCAAGTGTTGATGGTTAACAAGACCACTAGTTTCAAGAAAAAGGGCAAAGGGAAGAAAAAGGGGAACTTCAAGAAGAACGGCAAGCAAGTTGCTGCTCAAGAGAAGAAACCCAAGTCTGGACATAAGCCTGAAACTGAGTGCTTCTACTGCAAGCAGACTGGTCACTGGAAACGGAACTGCCCCAAGTATTTGGCGGATAAGAAGGATGGCAAGGTGAACAAAGGTATATGTGATATACATGTTATTGATGTGTACCTTACTAGAGCTCGCAGTAGCACCTGGGTATTTGATACTGGTTCTGTTGCTAATATTTGCAACTCGAAACAGGGACTACGGAATAAGCGGGCACTGGCAAAGGACGAGGTGACGATGCGCGTGGGAAACGGTTCCAAAGTCGATGTGATCGCAGTCGGCACGCTACCTCTACATCTACCTTCGGGATTAATATTAGACCTAAGTAATTGTTATTTGGTGCCAGCGTTGAGCATGAACATTATATCTGGATCTTGTTTAATGCGAGACGGTTATTCATTTAAATCAGAGAATAATGGTTGTTCTATTTATATGAGTAATATCTTTTATGGTCATGCACCCTTGAAGAGTGGTCTATTCTTATTGAATCTCGATAGTAGTAATACACATATTCATAATGTTGAAGCCAAAAGATGCAGAGTTGATAACGAAGGTGCAACTTATTTGTGGCACTGTCGTTTAGGTCATATCGGTATAAAGCGCATGAAGAAACTCCATGCTGATGGACTTTTGGAACCACTTGATTATGAATCACTTGGTACTTGCGAACCGTGCCTCATGGGCAAGATGACTAAAACACCGTTCTCCGGTACTATGGAGAGAGCAACAGATTTGTTGGAAATCATACATACCGATGTATGTGGCCCGATGAATATTGAGGCTCGTGGCGGATATCGTTATTTTCTCACCTTCACAGATGATTTAAGCAGATATGGGTATATCTACTTAATGAAACATAAGTCTGAAACATTTGAAAAGTTCAAAGAATTTCAGAGTGAAGTTGAAAATCATCGTAACAAGAAAATAAAGTTTCTACGATCTGATCGTGGAGGAGAATATTTGAGTTACGAGTTTGGTGTACATTTGAAAAACTGTGGAATAGTTTCGCAACTCACGCCACCCGGAACACCACAGCATAATGGTGTGTCCGAACGTCATAATCGTACTTTACTAGATATGGTGCGATCTATGATGTCTCTTACTAATTTACCGCTATCATTTTGGGGATATGCTTTAGAGACGGCCGCATTCACGTTAAATAGGGCACCATCAAAATCCGTTGAGACGACGCCTTATGAACTGTGGTTTGGCAAGAAACCAAAGTTGTCGTTTCTTAAAGTTTGGGGCTGCGATGCTTATGTGAAAAAGCTTCAACCTGATAAGCTCGAACCCAAATCAGAGAAATGTGTCTTCATAGGATACCCAAAGGAAACTGTTGGGTACACCTTCTATCACAGATCCGAAGGCAAGACATTCGTTGCTAAGAATGGATCATTTCTAGAGAAGGAGTTTCTCTCGAAAGAAGTGAGTGGGAGGAAAGTGGAACTTGACGAGGTAACTGTACCTGCTCCCTTACTGGAAAGTAGTTCATCACAGAAAACTGTTTCAGTGACACCTACACCAGTTAGTGAGGAAGCCAATGATAATGATCATGAAACTTCAGATCAAGATACTACTGAACCTCGTAGATCAACCAGAGTAAGATCCGCACCAGAGTGGTACGGTAATCCTGTTCTGGAGGTCATGCTACTAGATCATGATGAACCTACGAACTATGAAGAAGCGATGGTGAGCCCAGATTCCGCAAAGTGGCTTGAAGCCATGAAATCTGAGATGGGATCCATGTATGAGAACAAAGTATGGACTTTGGTTGACTTGCCCGATGATCGGCAAGCAATTGAGAATAAATGGATCTTTAAGAAGAAGACTGACGCTGATGGTAATGTTACTGTCTACAAAGCTCGACTTGTCGCAAAAGGTTTTCGGCAAGTTCAAGGGATTGACTACGATGAGACCTTCTCACCCGTAGTGATGCTTAAGTCCGTCCGAATCATGTTAGCAATTGCCGCATTTTATGATTATGAAATTTGGCAAATGGATGTCAAAACTGCATTCCTGAATGGATTTCTGGAAGAAGAGTTGTATATGATGCAACCAGAAGGTTTTGTCGATCCAAAGGGAGCTAACAAAGTGTGCAAGCTCCAGCGATCCATTTATGGACTGGTGCAAGCCTCTCGGAGTTGGAATAAACGTTTTGATAGTGTGATCAAAGCATTTGGTTTTATACAGACTTTCGGAGAAGCCTGTATTTACAAGAAAGTGAGTGGGAGCTCTGTAGCATTTCTGATATTATATGTGGATGACATATTACTGATTGGAAATGATATAGAATTTCTGAATAGCATAAAGGGATACTTGAATAAAAGTTTTTCAATGAAAGACCTCGGTGAAGCTGCTTACATATTAGGCATTAAGATCTATAGAGATAGATCAAGACGCTTAATTGGACTTTCACAAAGCACATACCTTGACAAAATTTTGAAGAAATTCAAAATGGATCAAGCAAAGAAAGGATTCTTGCCTGTATTACAAGGTGTGAAGTTGAGTAAGACTCAATGCCCGACCACTGCAGAAGATAGAGAGAATATGAAAGATGTTCCCTATGCATCAGCCATAGGCTCTATCATGTATGCAATGCTGTGTACCAGACCTGATGTGTGCGTTGCTATAAGTTTAGCAGGGAGGTACCAAAGTAATCCAGGAGTGGATCACTGGACAGCGGTCAAGAACATCCTGAAATACCTGAAAAGGACTAAGGATATGTTTCTCGTATATGGAGGTGACAAAGAGCTCACCATAAAAGGTTACGTTGATGCAAGCTTTGACACTGATCCGGACGATTCTAAATCGCAAACCGGATATGTGTTTACATTAAACGGTGGAGCTGTCAGTTGGTGCAGTTCTAAACAAAGCGTCGTAGCGGGATCTACATGTGAAGCGGAATACATAGCTGCTTCGGAAGCAGCAAATGAAGGAGTCTGGATGAAGGAGTTCATATCCGATCTAGGTATCATACCTAGTGCATCGGGTCCAATGAAAATCTTTTGTGACAATACTGGTGCAATTGCCTTGGCAAAGGAATCCAGATTTCACAAAAGGACCAAACACATCAAGAGACGCTTCAACTCCATCCGGGATCTAGTCCAGGTGGGAGACATAGAGATTTGCAAGATACATACGGATCTGAATGTTGCAGACCCATTGAGTAAGCCTCTTCCACGAGCAAAACATGATCAGCACCAAGGCTCCATGGGTGTTAGAATCATTACAGTGTAATCTAGATTATTGACTCTAGTGCAAGTGGGAGACTGAAGGAAATATGCCCTAGAGGCAATAATAAAGTTATTATTTATTTCCTTATAATCATGATAAATGTTTATTATTCATGCTAGAAGTGTATTTACCGAAAACATAATACATGTGTGAATACATAGACAAACAAAGTGTCACTAGTATGCCTCTACTTGACTAGCTCGTTAATCAAAGATGGTTATGTTTCCTAACCATGAACAATGAGTTGTTATTTGATTAACGAGGTCACATCATTAGCAGAATGATCTGATTGACATGACCCATTCCATTAGCTTAGCACCCGATCGTTTAGTATGTTGCTATTGCTTTCTTCATGACTTATACATGTTCCTATGACTATGAGATTATGCAATTCCCGTTTACCGGAGGAACACTTTGGGTACTACCAAACGTCACAACGTAACTGGGTGATTATAAAGGAGTACTACAGGTGTCTCCAATGGTCGATGTTGGGTTGGCGTATTTCGAGATTAGGATTTGTCACTCCGATTGTCGGAGAGGTATCTCTGGGCCCTCTCGGTAATACACATCACATAAGCCTTGCAAGCATTACAACTAATATGTTAGTTGTGAGATGATGTATTACGGAACGAGTAAAGAGACTTGCCGGTAACGAGATTGAACTAGGTATTGGATACCGACGATCGAATCTCGGGCAAGTAACATACCGATGACAAAGGGAACAACGTATGTTGTTATGCGGTCTGACCGATAAAGATCTTCGTAGAATATGTAGGAGCCAATATGGGTATCCAGGTCCCGCTATTGGTTATTGACCAGAGACGTGTCTCGGTCATGTCTACATTGTTCTCGAACCCGTAGGGTCCGCACGCTTAAGGTTACGATGACAGTTATATTATGAGTTTATGCATTTTGATGTACCGAAGGTTGTTCGGAGTCCCGGATGTGATCACGGACATGACGAGGAGTCTCGAAATGGTCGAGACGTAAAGATTGATATATTGGAAGCCTATATTTGGATATCGGAAGTGTTCCGGGTAAAATCGGGATTTTACCGGAATACCGGGAGGGTTACCGGAACCCCCCGGGAGCTATTTGGGCCATAGTGGGCCTTAGTGGAAAAGAGAAGGGGCTGCCCTAGATGGGCTGCACGCCCCCCTTCCCCTAGTCCTATTAGGACTAGGAGAGGTGGCCGGCCCCCTCCTCCTCTTTTCCCCTCCAAGGAATCCTAGTTGGACTAGGATTGGAGGGGGAATCCTACTCCCAGAGGGAGTAGGACTCTCCTGCGCCTCCCCCCCTTGGCCGGCCAGCCTCCCCTCCTCTCCTCCTTTATATACGGAGGCAGGGGCACCTCTAAACACACAAGTTGACACAAGTTGATCCACGTGATCTATTCCTTAGCCGTGTGCGGTGCCCCCTGCCACCATATTCCTCGATAATACTGTAGCGGAGTTTAGGCGAAGCCCTGCTGCTGTAGTTCATCAAGATCGTCACCACGCTGTCGTGCTGACGAAACTCTTCCCGACACTTTGCTGGATCGGAGTCCGGGGATCGTCATCGAGCTGAACGTGTGCTCGAACTCGGAGGTGCCGTAGTTTCGGTGCTTGATCGGTTGGATCGAGAAGACGTACGACTACTTCCTCTACGTCGTGTCATCGCTTCCGCAGTCGGTCTGCGTTGGGTACGTAGACAATACTCTCCCCTCGTTGCTATACATCACATGATCCTGTGTGTGCGTAGGAAATTTTTTGAAATTACTACGAAACCCAACAAGATATAAGTTTTTGTAATCTGAAAATATAAAAACAACAAGGTAACTAATGATAAAAGTGAGCGTAAACGATATTGCTATGCTAGGAAACAAGGCCTAGGGTTCATACTTTCACTAGTACAAGTTCTCTCAACAATAATAGGATACCTAGATCATATAACAATCCCTCAACATGCAACAAAGAGTCACTCCAAAGTCACTAATAGTGGAGAACAAACGAAGAGATTATTGTAGGGTACGAAACCACCTCAAAGTTATTCTTTCCGATCAATCCGTTCGGCTATTCCTATAAGTGTCACAAACAACCCTAGAGTTTGTAGTAAAATAACACCTTAAGACACAAATCAACCGAAACCCTAATGTCACCTAGATACTCCAATGTCATCTCAAGTATCTGTGGTTATGATTATACGATATGCATCACACAATCTCGGATTCATCTATTCAAACCAACACAAAGAACTTCAAAGAGTGCCCCAAAGTTTCTACCGGAGAGTCAAGACAAAAACGTGTGCCAACCCCTATAAATAAGTTCACAAGGTCACATAACCGCAAGTTGATCACCAAAACATACATCAAGTAGATCATGCGAATATCCCATTGTCACCAAAGATAAGCACATGCAAGACATACATCAAGTGTTCTCAAATCCTTAAAGACTCAATCCGATAAGATAACTTCAAAGGGAAAACTCAATCCATTACAAGAGACTAGAGGGGGAGAAACATCATAGGGTCCAACTATAATAGCAAAGCTTGCGATACATCAAGATCGTGCCAAATCAAGAACATGAGAGAGAGAGAGAGATCAAACACATAGCTACTGGTACATATCCTTAGCCCCGAGGGTGAACTACTCCCTCCTCGTCATGGAGAGCGCCGGGATGATGAAGATGGCCACCGGTAAGGGATCCCCCCTCCGGCAGGGTGCCGGAACAGGGTCGCGATTGGTTTTTGGTGCTACAAAGGCTTGCGGCGGCGGAACTCCCGATCTAGGTTATTTGCTGGGGGTTCTATATTTATAGGAATTTTTGGCGTCGGTCTCACGTCAGGGGGGTCTCCGAGTCATCCACGAGATAGGGGACACACCCAGGGGGGTGGGCGCGCCCTCTACCCTCGTGGATGGTTCGGGACTCTTGTGGCCCAACTCTTTTACTCCGGGGGCTTCTTTTGGTCCATAAAAAATCATCAAAAATTGGCACGTCAATTGGACTCCGTTTGGTATTCCTATTTTGTAAAACTCAAAAACAAGGAAAAATAGAAACCGGCACTGGGCTCTGGGTTAATATGTTAGTCCCAAAAATCATATAAAACAACATATAAATGCATATAAAACATCCTAGATGGATAATATAATAGCATGAAACAATAAAAAATTATAGATATGTTGGAGACGTATCACGCATCACCGTGCGGAGGAGGCGTACGAAGACGGGTACTTCGGGAGGAAGGTCAAAGGCGCTAGGCGCCTCAGCACTGCGTGGAGGTGGACCGATAAGCTCTAGCGTGCCACCGACGAGGAGCTCCGGTGGGTGCAAGATCGTCCGTGTTTGTCCGCCAGCAAGAGGCAGATCGGTACGTCAAGCGCTGCGAGGCGGAGGAGGCAGAGTACTGCGTCCGCAGTGGGAGACGCCACGCACCAGGGAGCTTCTGGCGAGGGGCTGCCAGAATACTGCCCCTAGGAGGGATTATTAGTTTTATTATTGTTCGTTTTTAATTTTATGCATTGTACCTAGTAGTTAAGTATATCACGTATATGTGATGATATTATATATATTCTGTGATGAGAACAAACAATTAATATATATTATGAATTCCATTTTCTATCTGTTTTCGTATAATAATTTTTATCTAGCTGTTATCATTCACATATACAGAATGGAAAGCATGTACACACACATTGAAACAGAATATATAAGAATGAAAAATAGAGTACACACGTTGAAAAAGAGCAATATTATGATTGCTGTGAATACGTAGCGATCCACGTCGAAACGACTCAACAAAATAAAACACTTCCATGCGACCATGACCAGTAGCCCTTAACTACTGGAATTAGCTTATTTGTTGTCTTCCAACTCTTTGCCGTCTGCTGGCTGGTGACAAAGAAGGTCTTTGCCGTCAGCCACCAGAAAACGGACGGCAACAAAAGGCTTTGCCATCAGCATATCTTTGCCGTCCGCTAGCGGACGGCAAAGAAGCTTTGCCATCATCTAGCTGACGGCAAAGAGGGTAGGTGGCGGGCTTACGGTGGTGCCCTAACGGCCATTTCTTTGCCATCTACTGGCTAACGGCAAAACTTCTTTGCCGTCCGCTAGCAGTCGGCAAAGAAAATGGCTGTTAGGTCGTCCGTTTCCCCCTGGCCCCACCCCACTAGGTACGCTCTTTGCCGTCAAAACTGTGACCTACTAAAAAGAGCCGGGCCGCGCCCAAGCCCCCACGCCCCCATCTCACTCTCAATCTCCTCCTCCTTCGCCACACGCGCCGCCACCCTCGACCGCCGCTCCGCCCCGCTTCCCCGTCCCATCACCCCACCGCCCCGCCGCCCTGCCCCATCGCCCCACCACCCCGCCGCCCCATTGCTACCTCTTGAGCACTGCGTTGGATTTCCCCAAAGAGAAGAGGATGATGCAGTAAAGTAGCGTAAGTATTTCCCTCAGTTTTTGAGAACCAAGGTATCAATCCAGTAGGAGGCCACGCACAAGTCCCTCGTACCTGCACAAAAGTATAGCTACTCGCAACCAACGCAATTAGGGGTTGTCAATCCCTTCACGGTCACTTACGAGGGTGAGATCTGATAGAGATGATAAATAATATTTTTGGTATTTTTGATATAGAGATGCAAAGTGAAAAGTAAAAGGCAAAGTAAAAACAAAGCAAGTATTAAAGTAATGGAGATTGATATGATGAGAATAGACCCGAGGGCTATAGGTTTCACTAGTGGCTTCTCTCAAGAGCATACGTATTATGCGGTGGGTGAACAAATTACTATTGAGCAATTGATAGAATTGCGCATAGTTATGAGTATATCTAGGTATGATCATGTATATAGGCATCATGTCCGAGACAAGTAAACCGAAATGATTCTGCATCTACTACTATTACTCCACTCATCGACCGCTATCCAGCATGCATCTAGAGTATTAAGTTAAAAACAGAGTAACGCCTTAAGCAAGATGACATGATGTAGAGGGATAACTTCATGCAATATGATAAAAACCCCATCTTGTTATCCTCGATGGCAACAATACAATATATGCCTTGCAACCCTTTCTGTCACTGGGTAAGGACACCGCAAGATCGAACCCAAAGCTAAGCACTTCTCCCATTGCAAGAACTACCAATCTAGTTAGCCAAACCAAACGGATAATTCGAAGAGACTTGCAAAGATAAATCAATCATACATAAAAGAATTCAGAGAAGATTCAAATATTATTCATAGATAATCTGGATCATAAACCCACAATTCATCGGTCTCAACAAACACACCGCAAAAATAAGATTACATCGAATAGATCTCCACAAGAGAGGGGGAGAACATTGTATTGAGATCCAAAAAGAGAGAAGAAGCCATCTAGCTACTAGCTATGGACCCATAGGTCTGAGGTAAACTACTCACACTTCATCGGAGAGGCTATGGTGTTGATGTAGAAGCCCTCCGTGGTGGATGCCCCCTCCGGCGGTGCTCCAGAACAGGCCCCAAGATGGGATCTCGTGGATACAGAAAGTTGCAGCGGTGGAATTAGGTTTTTGGCTCCCTCCTCGATCTGTCGGGGGTACGTAGGTATATATAGGAGGAAGGAGTACGTCGGTGGAGCAACAGGAGGCCCACAAGGTAGGAGGGCGCGCCCAGGGGGGAGGGCGCGCCCCTACCCTCGTGACCGCCTCGGTTGTTCCTTGGAGCAGGGTCCAAGTCTCCTGGATCACGTTCGGTGAGAAAATCACGTTCCCGAAGGTTTCATTCCGTTTGGACTCCGTTTGATATTCCGTTTCTTCGAAACACTGAAATAGGCAAAAAACAGCAATTCTGGGCTGGGCCTCCGGTTAATAGGTTAGTCCCAAAAATAATATAAAAGTAGAAAATAAAGCCCAATATAGTCCAAAACAGTAGATAAAGTAGCATGGAGCAATCAAAAATTATAGATACGTTGGAGACGTATCAGGCATCCCCAAGCTTAATTCCTGCTCGTCCTCGAGTAGGTAAATGATAAAAAGAGAATTTTTGATGCGGAGTGATACTTTGGCATAATTTCAATGTAAATCTTCTTAACTGTAGTATGAATATTCAGATCCGAAAGATTCAAGACAAAAGTTCATATTCACATAAAAGTAATAATACTTCAAGCATACTAATCAAAGCAATCATGTCTTCTCAAAATAGCATGGCTAAAGAAAGTTATCCCTACAAAATTATATAGTCTGGCTGTTGCTCTATCTTCATCACACAAAGTATTTAATCATGCACAACCCCGATGACAAGCCAAGCAATTGTTTCATACTTTAGTAATCTCAAACTCTTTCAACCTTCACGCAATTCATGAGCGTGAGCCATGGACATAGCACTATATGTGGAATAGAATGGTGGTTGTGGAGAAGACAAAAAAAGGAGAAGATAGTCTCACATCAACTAGGCGTATCAACGGGCTATGGAGATGCCCATTAATAGATATCAATGTGAGTGAGTAGGGATTGCCATGCAATGGATGCACTAGAGCTACAAATATATGAAAGCTCAACAAAAGAAACTAAGTGGGTGTGCATCCAACTTGCTTGCTCACGAAGACCTAGGGCACTTTTGAGGAAGCCCATCATTGGAATATACAAGCCAAGTTCTATAATGAAAAATTCCCGCTAGTATATGAAAGTGACAACATATGAGACTCTCTATCATGAAGATCACGGTGCTACTTTGAAGCACAAGTGTGGTAAAAGGATAGTAGCATTGTCCCTTCTCTCTTTTTCTCTCATTTTTTTCATTGGGCCTTTTCTCCTCTTTTTTTATGGCCTCTTTTTTATTATTATTATTTTCGTCCGGAGTCTCATCCCGACTTATGGGGGAATCATAGTCTCCATCATCCTTTCCTCACTGGGACAATGCTCTAATAATGATGATCATCACACTTTTATTTTTCTTATAACTCAACAATTACAACTCGATACTTAGAACAAAATATGACTCTATATGAATGCCTCCGGCGGTGTACCGGGATATGCAATGAATCAAGAGCGACATGTATGAAAATTATGAGGGTGACCTTGCCACAAATACAATGTCAACTACATGTTCATGCAAAAAGCAATATGACAAAAGTAATGTGTGTCATATGAACGGAACGGTGGAAATTTGCATCGCAATATATCTCGGAATGGCTATGGAAATGCCATGATAGGTAGGTATGGTGGCTGTTTTGAGGAAGTTATATGGTGGGTGTATGATACCGGTGAAAAGTGCGCGGTATTAGAGAGGCTAGCAATGGTGTAAGGGTGAAAGGGTGCGTATAATCCATGGACTCAACATTAATCAAAAGAACTCATGCACTTGTTGCAAAAATTTAGAAATCATCAAAAACCAAAGCACTACACGCATGCTCCTAGGGGGATAGATTGGTAGGAAAAGACCATCGCTCGTCCCTGACCACCACTCATAAGGAAGACAATCAATAAATAAAATTGTTCTCCAATTTCATCACAAAGCGGTTCACCATACGTCCATGCTACGGGAATCACAAACTTCAACACAAGTATTCTTTAAATTCATAATCACCCCAACTAGCATTACTTTGATATTATCACCTCCATATCTCAAAACAATTATCAAGCATCAAACTTATCTTAGTATTCAACGTACTCAAAAGAAGGTTTCACATATCTTGAATACCAAGTGTATTAATATTAAGCAAATTACCATGCTATTAATGACTCTCAAAATAATCTAAATGAAGCATGAGAGATCAATAGTTTCTTTAAAACAAATCCACCACCGTGCTCTAAAAGATCTAAGTGAAGTACTAGAGCAAAAATTATCACGCTCAAAAGATATAAGTGAAGCACTATGAGCAAAACTATCAAGCTCAAAAGATATAAGTGAAGCATATAGAGTATTCTAGCAAATTCCAATTTGTGTATGGCTCTCTCAAAAGGTGTGTACAGCAAGGATGATTGTGGTAAACTAACAAGCAAAGACGCAAATAATACAAGACGCTCCAAGCAAAACACATAACATGTGGTGAATAAAAATATAGCTCCAAGTAAATTACCGATGGAAGTAGACGAAAGAGGGGATGCCTTCCGGGGCATCCCCAAGCTTTGACTTTTTGGTGTCCTTGGATTATCTTGGGGGTGCCATGGTAATCCCCAAGCTTAGGCTCTTGCCACTCCTTGTTCCATAATCCATCAAAAGAATTCACCCAAAACTTTAAAACTTCACAACACAAAACTCAATAGAAATCTTGTGAGCTCCGTTAGTGAAAGAAAACAAAAGACTACTTTAAGGTATTGTAATGAACTCATTTATTTATTTATATTGGTGTTAAACCTATTGTATTCCAACTTCTCTATGGAATATAAACTATTTTACTAGCCATAGATTCATCAAAATAAACAAACAACACACGCAAAACAGAATCTGTCAAAAACAGAACAGTCTGTAGTAATCTGTAACTAACGCAAACTTCTGGAACTCTAAAAATTCTACCAAAATAGGAAGTCCTGGACAATTTGTCTATTGAACATCATCAAAAAGAATCAACGCCAAATCAGGTTCCTGTGATTTAACAAAATTATATTCGTGCATGCAAAGTTTCTGTTTTTCAGCAGAATCAAATCAACTGTCATCGTAGGTTATCCTATAGGTTCTACTTGGCACAAACACTAATTAAAACATAAAACCACATCTAACCAGAGGCTAGATGGATTATTTATTCCTAAACAGAAGCAAAAACAAAAAACAAAAAATAAAATTGGGTTGCCTCCCAACAAGCGCTATCGTTTAACGCCCCTAGCTAGGCATAAAAGCAAGGATAGATCTAGGTTTTGCCATCTTTGGTAGGCAATTCTTCAATGAGGCATCTATCTTTCTTAGAAATTTCTTTATTTATAGTAATTATCAAACTCTTAGGCACAAGATCGAAAAATTCATTCATTGCAAATGGCTCCTTAATGATGGTAAAAAGATTGGGATGAACACTTATAGATTTAAGATCCGCAGTTTCCTTACTAGATGATTCACCCTTACTCTTAGGAACATAAGTAAGCTTAGGTTTTTTAGTAGACGAACTTGGAGTGTTTTGTACGAAAGAAAAAGCGGTTCCCAAATTGGTAATGATACCCTCAAGTTTATCGATTCTTGTGGAATCTAGATTTATTTTCTCGTTAACTATGGGTTCTTTTTCTTTAATATTTTTCAAAGTCATTCCTATCTTAGATCCATATTGGGTAATTTGATTGTGGATCTTTTTATCAAGATTTTCAATTGATTCAATGGTAGCAACTTTATTCTCAATAATTTCAAGTCTTTGCATAACATGCTCCAAAGTTAACATAGTTCCATTAATCAAAGGAGGTGGTGAGCCAAATAAATCTATTAAAGCATTATAAGAATCAAAAGTATGGCTACCCAAGAAATTCCCTTCGGTAATGGTATCAAGGATATATCTAAACCAAGGATTAGCACCTACGTAAAAATTACGAAGAAGAACTGAAGTAGATTGCTTCCTGGTAGATCTATTTTGAGCATTGCAAATTCTATACCAAGCATCTTTTAGATTTTCTCCCTCCCTTTGCTTAAAATTTAAAACTTCTTTCTCGGGAGATAACGGAGAAGATAAGAGACTAGTCATAGTGACAAGGTGAACGAACTAACACACGAGCAAACAAAAAGGCAAACGAGAAAAAGGCGAAAGGGAAAGAGAGGAGGAGATTGGGAAAGAGAGGGCGAATAAAATGGCAAAGGTGAAGTGGGGGAGAGGAAAACGAGAAACAAATAATGTAATGCGAGAGATAGAGATTGTGATGGGTACTTGGTATGGTTGACTTTTGCGCAAACTCCCCGGCAACGGCGCCAGAAATTCTTCTTGCTACCTCTTGAGCACTGTGTTGGATTTCCCCGAAGAGGAGAGGATGATGAAGTAAAGTAGCGTAAGTATTTCCCTCAGTTTTTGACAACCAAGGTATCATTCCAGTAGGAGGCCACGCACAAGTCCCTCGTACCTGCACAAAAGGATAGCTACTCGCAACCAACGCGATTAGGGGTTGTCAATCCCTTCACGGTCACTTACGAGGGTGAGATCTGATAGAGATGATAAATAATATTTTTGGTATTTTTGATATAGAGATGCAAAGTGAAAAGTAAAAAGGCAAAGTAACAACAAAGCAAGTATTAAAGTAATGGAGATTGATATGATGAGAATAGACCCCGGGGCCATAGGTTTCACTAGTGGCTTCTCTCAAGAGCATAAGTATTCTGCGGTGGGTGAACAAATTACTGTTGAGCAATTGATAGAATTGAGCATAGTTATGAGTATATCTAGGTATGATCATGTATATAGGCATCACGTCCGAGACAAGTAAACCGAAACGATTCTGCATCTACTACTATTACTCCACTCATCGACCGCTATCCAGCATGCATCTGGAGTATTAAGTTAAAAACAGAGTAACGCCTTAAGCAAGATGACATGATGTAGAGGGATAACTTCATGCAATATGATAAAAACCCCATCTTGTTATCCTCGATGGAAACAATACAATACGTGCCTTGCAACCCTTTCTGTCACTGGGTAAGGACACCGCAAGATTGAATCCAAAGCTAAGCACTTCTCCCATTGCAAGAACTACCAATCTAGTTGGCCAAACCAAACGGATAATTCGAAGAGACTTGCAAAGATAACTCAATCATACATAAAAGAATTCAGAGAAGATTCAAATATTATTCATAGATAAGCCGGATCATAAACCCACAATTCATCGGTCTCAACAAACACACCGCAAAAAGAAGATTACATCGAATAGATCTCGACAAGAGAGGGGGAGAACATTGTATTGAGATCCAAAAAGAGAGAAGAAGCCATATAGCTACTAGCTATGGACCCGTAGGTCTGAAGTAAACTACTCACACTTTATCGGAGAGGCTATGGTGTTGATGTAGAAGCCCTCCATGGTGGATGCCCCCTCCGGCGGAGCTCCGGAACAGGCCCCAAGATGGGATCTCGTGGATACAGAAAGTTGCGGTGGTGAAATTAGGTTTTTGGCTCCATACTCGATCTGTCGGGGGTATGTAGGTATATATAGGAGGAAGGAGTACGTCGATGGAGTAATAGGAGGCCCACGAGGTAGGGGGCATGCCTAGGAGGGAGGGCGCGCCCCCACCCTCGTGACCGCCTCGGTTGTTCCTTGGAGCAGGGTCCAAGTCTCCTGGATCACGTTCGGTGAGAAAATCATGTTCCCGAAGGTTTCATTCCGTTTGGACTCCGTTTGATATTCCGTTTCTTCGAAACACTAAAATAGGCAAAAAACAGCAATTCTGGGCTGGGCCTTCGGTTAATAGGTTAGTCCCAAAAATAATATAAAAGTGGAAAATAAAGCCCAATACAGTCCAAAACAGTAGATAAAGTAGCATGGAGCAATAAAAAATTATAGATAGGTTGGAGACGTATCACCCATCGCCACACAGCCCCGCCGCCACGCCGCGTGCCCCGCCTTGGCTCGCCGCCGCACCCCCGCGGCCCCGCCCCGGCTTGCCGCACCACCCCCGCCGCGGCGCCCATCCTGCCCCGGCTTGCCGCCCCGCCCCGCACCACCCC
>NC_041387.1:95892753-95978084 GCF_002162155.2 Triticum dicoccoides
CACCGCCCCGGCGCCCATCGCCTCGTCCACCACCGTCGAGCCAAGGTGAATTTTTTTACTGTTTTTTGTGTTTAGGTTTAATTAGGTTATAGTGGTAGGGTTAGGTTACTGCCAGATTTAGGTTTAGATAGAAGACGAAGAAAATAAAAAAAAGACGAAGTAGAAGAAGAGGAAAAAGGGAAAAAGGAAGAGGGTTGCCGAGGGGATAGATGGTGGAGCCAGTGGGTCCTGCCGGTCCCGACTGTTGGGGATCGTTGCAGAAAATAAAAAAATTCTACGCATCACCAAGACCAATCTATGGAGTCATCTAGCAACGAGAGAGATCGGGGTGCATCTACATACCCTTGTAGATCACGAGCGGAAGCATTCAAGAGAACGGGGTTGATGGAGTCGTACTCGTCGTGATCCAAATCACCGAAGATCCTAGCGCCGAACAGACGACACCTCCGCGTTCAACACACGTACGGAGCGAAGACTTATGCCGCGTCTTGATCCAGCAAGGAGGAGGGAGAGGTTGAGGAAGAGAGATCCAGCAGCAGCACGACGGCGTGGTGGTGGTGGAGAGGCAGTACTCCAACAGGGCTTCGCCAAGCTCTTAACGGAGGAGGAGAGGTGTTGGGAAGGGGAAGGGCTGCACCTTTGATGTGGTGTGCAGTCCTCCCCTCGCCCCTCTATTTATAGGGGAAGGGGGAAGGGGGCCGACCCCCTCTAGATGAGATCTAGAGGGGGGGGGGGCAGCGGCCAAGGGGAGGGGGCTTACCCCCCAAGCAAGGGGGGCGCCCCCCCTCTAGGGTTCTCCCCAACCCTAGGCGCATGGTCCCAAGGGGGGGGGGTTGCGCCCAGCCCTCCAGGGGCTGGTTCCCTGCCCACTACGGCCCATGAGGCCCTCCGAGAGAGGTGGCCCCTCCCGGTGGACCCCCGGAACCCCTCCGGTGGCCCCGGTACAATACCGATAAGCCCCTGAACTTTTCCGGTGACCGTATGACAACTTCCCATATATAAATCTTCACCTCCGAACCATTTCGGAACTCCTCGTGACGTCCGGGATCTCATCCAGGACTCCGAACAACATTCAGTAATCACTTACAAGTCTTCCTAATAACCCTAGCGTCACTGAACCTTAAGTGTGTAGACCCTACGGGTTCGGGAATCATGCAGACATGACCGAGATAGCTCTCCGACCAATAACCAACAGAAGGATCTTGATACCCATGTTGGCTCCGACATGTTCCACGATGATCTCATCGGATGAACCATGATGTCAAGGATTCAAGCAATCCTGTATACAATTCCCTTTGTCAATCGGTATGTTACTTGCTCGAGATTCGATCGTCGGTATCCCAATACCTCATTCAATCTCGTTACCGGCAAGTCACTTTACTCGTACTGTAATGCATGATCCCGTGACCAACCACTTGGTCACATTGAGCTCATTATGATGATGCATTACCGAGTGGGCCCAGAGATACCTCTCCGTCATATAGAGTGACAAATCCCAGTCTCGATCCGTGTCAACCCAACAGACACTTTCGGAGATACCTGTAGTGCACCTTTATAGTCGCCCAGTTACGTTGTGATGTTTGATACACCCAAAGCACTCCTACGGTATCCGGGAGTTACATGATCTCATGGTCTAAGGAAATGATACTTGACATTAGAAAAGCTCTAGCAAACGAACTACACGATCTTGTGCTATGCTTAGGATTGGGTCTTGTCCATCACATCATTCTCCTAATGATGTGATCCCATTATCAATGACATCCAATGTCCATAGTCAGGAAACCATGACTATCTGTTGATCAACGAGCTAGTCAACTAGAGGCTCACTAGGGACATGTTGTGGTCTATGTATTCACACATGTATTACGATTTCTGGATAACACAATTATAGCATGAACAATAGGCAATTATCATGAACAAGGAAATATAATAATAACCATTTTATTATTGCCTCTAGGGCATATTTCCAATAGTCCCCTACTTGCACTAGAGTCAATAATCTAGTTACATTGTGATGAATCGAACACCCATAGAGTTCTGGTGTTGATCATGTTTTGCTCGCGGAAGAGGTTTAGTCAAAGGTTCTGCGACATTCAGATCCGTATGCACTTTGCAAATATCTATGTCTCCATCTTGAACATTTTCACGAATGGGGTTGAAGCGACGCTTGATGTGCCTGGTCTTCTTATGAAACCTGGGCTCCTTGGAAGGGCAATGGCTCTAGTGTTTTCATAGAAGAGAGTCATCGGCCCCGACGCATTGGGAATAACTCCTAGGTCGGTAATGAACTCCTTCATACAGATTGCTTCATGTGCTGCCTCCGAGGCTGCCATGTACTCTTCTTCACATGTAGATCCTGCCACGACGCTTTGCTTGCAACTGCACCAGCTTACTGCCCCACCATTCAAAATATACACGTATCCGGTTTGTGACTTAGAGTCATCCAGATCTGTGTCGAAGCTAGCGTCGACGTAACCCTTTACGACGAGCTCTTCGTCACCTCCATAAACGAGAAACATATCCTTAGTCCTTTTCAGGTACTTTAGGACGTTCTTGACCGCTGTCCAATGTTCCATGCCGGGATTACTTTGGTACCTTCCTACCAAACTTACGGCAAGGTTTACATCAGGTCTGGTACACAGTATGGCATACATAATAGACCCTATAGCCGAGGCATATGGGATGCCACTCATCTTTTCTCTATCTTCTGCCGTGGTCGGGCATTGAGCCTAGCTCAATTTCACACCTTGCAACACAGGCAAGAACCCCTTCTTGGACTGATACATATTGAACTTGTTCAATATCTTATCAAGGTATGTGCTTTGTGAAAGACCTATGAGGCGTCTCGATCTATCTCTATAGATCTTGATGCCTAATATGTAAGCAGCTTCTCCAAGGTCCTTCATTGAAAAACACTTATTCAAGTAGGCCTTAATGCTGTTCAAAAGTTCTATATCGTTTCCCATCAAAAGTATGTCATCTACATATAACATGAGAAATTCTACAGAGCTCCCACTCACTTTCTTGTAAACGCAGGCTTCTCCATAAGTCTGCATAAACCCAAACGCTTTGATCATTTCATCAAAGCAAATGTTCCAACTCCGAGATGCTTGCACCAGCCCATAAATGGATCGCTGGAGCTTGCATACCTTGTTAGCATTCTTAGGATCGACAAAACCTTCCGGCTGCATCATATACAATTCTTCCTTAAGATAGCCGTTAATGAATGCCATTTTGACGTCCATTTGCCATATCTCATAATCATAGTATGCGACAATTTCTAACATGATTCGGACGGACTTCAGCTTTGCTACGGGAGAAAAAGTCTCATCGTAGTCAACCCCTTGAACTTGTCGATAACCCTTAGCGACGAGTCGAGCCTTATAGATGGTAACATTACCATCCACGTCCGTCTTCTTCTTAAAGATCCATTTGTTTTCTATCGCTCGCCGATCATCGGGCAAGTCTGTCAAAGTCCATACTTTGTTTTCATACATGGATCCTATCTCGGATTGCATGGCTTCTAGCCATTTGTTGGAATCTGGGCCCGCCATCGCTTCTTCATAGTTCAAAGGTTCACCGTTGTCTAACAACATGATTTCCAGGACAGGGTTGCCATACCATTCTGGTGTGGAACGTGTCCTTGTGGACCTTCGAAGTTCAGCAGCAACTTGATCCGAAGTACCTTGATCATCATCATTAACTTCCTCTCTAGTCGGTGCAGGCACCACAGGAACATCTTCCTGAGCTGCACTACTTTCCGGTTTAAGAGGCAGTACTTCATCGAGTTCTACTTTCCTCCCACTTATTTCTTTCGAGAGAAACTCTTTCTCCAGAAAGGACCCGTTCTTGGCAACAAAGATCTTGCCTTCGGATCTAAGGTAGAAGGTATACCCGATGGTTTCCTTAGGGTATCCTATGAAGACGCATTTTTCCGACTTGGGTTCGAGCTTTCCAGGTTGAAGTTTCTTGACATAAGCATCACATCCCCAAACTTTTAGAAACGACAGCTTAGGTTTCTTTCCAAACCATAATTCATATGTGTCGGCGTTCTGGGAACGGGGGTCCCCAGACTTGCTTGCCTGCGGCCTGTGGCATGGCTCAAGTAGGGGGCCCAGTGCGGCCCATCTTCATCGACTGGAGCTCACGACCCTCGCGGGGCGGACGACAGAAGCTTCCTCAAGCGCAGCCTCATCAGACAGGCTCGCGAGGAGGCGGAGAGATCAAGGCAGGGAACCTCATGAGGAGCCCGTGATGCAAGCCATGACGATCGAGACTAGGCGGGCGCCAGGCGGGCGCCGGCCTAGGCAGTGTCCTTGTTTCCCCTTCGGTGCAAAGGGGGCAAGCACGGGCCAAGGCATCATGCAAAGGTTACCGTTTCGGTGCAACAAGACCAAGACCAGCGAAACGGCAGGATGGAGGTCATCGTAGAGTCCAGGACGGCGTCATCGTCAGAGCCTTTGGCAGCCGAAGACCAACTTTAGTCAGGATAAGTGTACTAGATGTTCCCTTTCAAAATGGCCAATTGTTGGCACTCTTCTTGCTCATTATTTGGGAAGAGGCCCAGGGCCTCCCTCTATAAATAGGACTAGCCACCACAGAGTAGAGGCAGCTAGAAGGAGGGTAGGTATCCAAGAGGCGGCTGAACTCTCCCAAGCAGTTCATCGCACTAGCTCAAGAACAGCCCCTCGCGAGGTTGTTCTTCCCTTGTACTGTTCATCATCAGCCCCTGAGGCAATCCACACACCACAAACTGGAGTAGGGTATTACACCACAATGGTGGCCCGAACCTGTATAAATCTCGTGTCCCTTGTGGGTTCTTCTTTCTAGCCTAGATCCTTTGTGAGACTTCGATACGTGAGCCGGTAGGGGAGAGATCTTCGTGCGCACCCCAGTGTTCGAACCTCAAGGGTCTGCCGGAACCCGAAATCCGACATTTGGCGCGCCAGGTAGGGGTGCACCAGAATCTTTCTTCCGCTGGTCGCGTGTGATCTTCCGTTATATCCATGGCTGACGCTCGTCAGGCTCGCGCCGAGCGTCGGGCTGCTCTCGCCACCCGCGTTGCCCAGACGGCGCCCGTCGGCGGATGCCCCCGTCATTCCCCCTCGCCTACCGCCAACACTGCTACCGGCCCGGCGGGGAACAAGCAGCAGGCCTCATCCCTGCATCCTTTAGTGCGGCGAGAAGGCCGCACCGCCACCCAGTTGCTGACCCAAGCCGGTTCGTCGTACCACGCCCGTCGCGCCCCCGTGGACGCGCACGCCCCGCTGCTCCTGGCGCGAGAGCTCCTGCACTACCGTCCCGTCGACGACCTCTACAGGGACTGTCTCACCTGCATCACCGAGCTCGTCAGCGCTGCAGGGGGCTCTCCTATGCCCTCTCTCTTGCTGCCTCGCCCTCCAACCTGCGCAGGAGGCGTGGATCAGGAGGTGCCTCCGCCACCTCCTCCCCAAGAAGGCGCCTTGGCTCCACGGCGCGCGTCCCCGGGACGGGACCCACCGCGTCTGGCGCCCGCGCAACAAGAAAGGAGCTGCCAAGAAATCCCTCGTCCCCAAGAAGGTGCCCGCATGCTCCCAGCACCGTTGCGCCAGGACTACATCCCTGCGCCGCCACGTCAAGACCCCGCGCTGCTCCAGGCAACGGTGCACGGGAATCCCCAGGAGCAAGCCCCGCATTAGCAAAGGGCTTCGGTGGCCACTACAGGCTGCCGTGCCTTCACCGCCAAGCTGCGTAGTGTCGCATGGCCCGGCAAATTCAAGCCGGACCTACCTCCTCGCTATGACGGTTGCCTACCCCGCAGAGTTCCTATAGCTCTACGAGCTGGGCATCGAAGCCGCCTATGGGGACGAGAAGGTCATGGCGAATTGGTTTCCCATGGCGCTCAAGGACGGTGCCCGCACCTGGCTCCTGAACCTGGCTCCTGGCACGATTTCCTCCTGGGACGAGATGTGCACTCGCTTCATCGCCAACTTCCAGGGCACTCGCGACCGGCCCTCGGCCATGAGTGACCTGCGCCGCATCAAGCAACAGCCAGGAGAGACCCTGCAGAAGTACATCCAGCGCTTCAACAACGCCCGCCTCAAGATCCCTAGGGTGACTGAGGAAGCCATCATCTCAGCCTTCTCCGACGGCGTGCATGACATCAAGGTGAAAGAGGAGCTAGCAATCCATGAAGACCTGTGCACGTCCCTGGAGCTGTTCAACTTGGCGACCAAGTGCGCCAGGGCTGAGGAAGGGCGCCTTTCCCTCCTCGAGCTTTCGGCTGCCGATCCAGAAGAGAAGAAGCCCAAGGTCAAGGACGTGAAGCGCAAGGGGGCTGCTGTGCTCGCAGCAGAGCCAGACACCAAGCGAGGCAGGGATCAGCCTGAGTCATCCAAGGGCAGCCGATACTGCGTGTACCACGACCTCCACACCCACAACACCAACGAATGCCAAGAGCTCAGGGCTGTGCAAGATGGGCGTATCGGCCGACGCCCCGAGCGCAATGACCGGGGCTATGGCCGAGGAGGAGGAAGAGGTGGAGGATGATGGGAAGACCGTGGCCCTCGCCAAGGGTGGCGTGACCGACCTCGCGAGGACCGCTGGCAGGACTAGCCTTGCGAGGGAGGTTGGAGGGATCAGCCTCGTGAGGATCGCCCTCAAGGCAATGCAGGCCTCCCTCCTCTGCCGCCACCTCTGAGGAGTAATGAAGACCATCATCAGGACGAGGGGCTGGGGGGCTTCCAGGAGCCGCGCGCAATCTCTTGCATCCTAGGCGGCACTCAGGCCCCAGCCTCTCAGCGCATCTTCAAACAGTTTGCTCACGAGGTGAATGCAGTCCTCCCCAAGCTTGAGGCCACGCGCCCTCTCACGTGGTCAGTGTGTGCTATCACATTCAGCTCAACGGATCAGCTCAAGTGCGCAACCACGGCCGGAGTCCTCCTGATGCTTTGCTCCCTAGTCATCAACAATGTGCAAGTCACCAGGACCCTCATCGATGGCGCAGCGGGACTCAACAGCCTGTCCGTCGAGACATTCAACAATCTCCAAGTGCCATACGATCATCTTCAGCCAACCAAGCCTTTCTCAGGAGTCACTGATGGTTCCACCATTCCAATAGGGCAAGTTCGCCTTCCTGTCACCTTTGGGCAGCGCAACAACTATCGCACCAAGCTCATTGACTTCGACGTTGCCCACATTCGCCTGTCATATAATGCCATCCTCGGGTACCCAACCCTGGCCAAGTTCATGGAAGTAACTCATCACGGCTACAATGTCCTCAAGATGCCAGGAAGCGGTGGAGTCATCACGGTGCCTTGTGAGGAAAGGGATGCAATGTGTTCTCTTGAGCGTGCTTTTCAAGCCGCGACAATCGAAGACCCAGATCACAGGAGCGAAAGACTTCCCAAGGCGTTCCCCAAGAAGAAGAAGGCTTCACCTGGCCCAAACCCTCACAAGGCAGGAACCACCAGAGGCGTTGCGTTAGGACTCGCGCCCGTTCAGGGGGTGCCACCCTCTGTTGCATAGGAAGGCATGCCTGGCGCCCTCCTTTGGCAGGGCTCAGGGGCTCTTTCTTGGAGAGCCACCGACTTTGCCGAGGTCACGAGGGAGGCGCTTGGGCACCACTTGGAGGCGTGTTTCGAAGCACGTTTCCCTCAAGACGGTGTGAAGCAAGGAGGACCAAACCCACAGGAGTTCATCGCGAGAAGCATGCAGGAGCTGCAGGAGTCAAGAATCATGGGCGGCAGCCGCCGCTTACCCGTCGTAGCTCCCCATCCAGGTGAGGATGGTGAGCTGTGCGTCTACACCGACGTACCAGGGCTCAACCGATCCGCATCTCAGGAACACCTCTGGCTTTCGCGCGTGGGGCGTTGCGAGGCTCCACCCCACAGCTACGTTCGTATGCCCTTCGTCCTGCCGAACGCGGTCGCCGCTCATTAGCGCCTGCTGAGGAGCATTCTGGAGGCTCAGGAGGTCAGGCATTGCACAACCCTGGCAGAGATGGAGATGGTCCTTGAAGAGAGGCCTGCGCCCCCGGAGCCTCCCGAGGCTCTGGACCCTGGGGGCTCGTGAGGATCGGCTTCCGCATCACGCATCGTCCGCTACTTCAGCATTCCATCGTCTTCAACGGTATTAGGTGACATCTTTCAAAGTTCCATTTTTAGCTAGGAGCGCCCTCAGGGCTGCATCATTCCCAGGTCACGTGGGTCCGTCCCTGCGGCATGTATCCATTTTGCTCATGTTCTTTGCTTACCTTGTTGGGGGCGCCCCTCGGGCTACATTATCCCCAAGCTGCTCGGGCCTGACCTAGTGGCATTTGCCTTTTCTGCATCTATCTAAATGGATTTGCTCCTTCATGCTTAACGTGCTTGACCTAATCGCCTGCTCGATTGACACCTACCTTTGGAGCCGCTCGCTCTGGCACGGCACTTGCGCACGGGTCCGTCCCTGCAATGCTGATAAACTGAGTGGTCGAGGTCTGGCCGCGGCAGCCCCGCAAGGCGCCACCTCATCGGGCCCTCAGTGCCCCAATCACTCCCTCGGAGCGACCAATGGATGGCTGGCAACCGTAACAACAGACCTTGCTTCCTCTCATGATTGGTACATAGGACCAGCTCCAGGAGTAACGCTGGGCACGACATGAGCCTCCTCTCCTTCTCTCCGGCACAATCCGCTTGCACGTTAAAAGGGGGGCACCTGAGCATCACGACTCATGGGCTCTTACTGGCTCTTCAGCCCTCACCTCCTGGCCTTGACCCACGGCATCGTGACCTGTCATACTAGCGATGGCTGAGCTCGCTCGAGGGTCGGGACCTGAGGATGTAGAGCATGAAGGAAAGTGTGGGGGAGAGGGAAGAAGCTCACGAAGACCTGACCCAGCAACACCTTAGCTACCGCCACGCAGGTCCGGCGCTTCACCAAAAACTACTCCAAACCTACCAGATAAGTCACGCAAAAACTGATTTGACTCAGCGCTAAACCCCCGCCTAGTGCAGTTCTGTCACGGCAACGTTGCCTACCTTTCTTGCCCGGCGAAGGCTGCTTGGGCGCTAAAGGGGACCTCCTGAGCATCACGACTCAGGGGCTCTTACTGGACCTCGGGCCGCTCACCTCCTGGCCTTGACCACGGCATTGTGACCTGGCATACCAGCGACGGCTGAAGCCTACCTGGGGACCGGGACCTGTCAGCGTAGAGCACCAAGCCCTCGCAAGGAAAGAAAGGGGGAGCCGAGCTAGGACAGGACAAGCATCTCGCATCGGTTCATGATAAAGATATAATATTCACAAAAGGCATGGTCAGCGCCTTACATACCCCCGCGGGGTGGTGTTTCGATTCCTCGCAGGGAACAAAAGGTGCTAATCCTAAGGGATGCTAACTACACGCACCTCCGCAGGAGACGCCATCATCAACAGTGGGCCGTCAGGCACCGGTGCCAACCCCATCCAGATCAATGGCGTCGACGGCCTGATGCAGCTGCCCTGCTCCGGGAGCGACCCGAGCCCGGGGGCTCGTAGTTGTCGTCACTCATCTCCGGAGTCGCGTGAAGCTCGGCGGAGTCGCTGGACCCCCCGACTCCTCCGCTGCTGCCTGAGGAGCTGATGGGGAAGCGGTGGGCAGGCTTGGTCCTTGCCATGGCGATGCTCTGGCCGCCTTCCTTGGGGCAGCATTCCAGCCGGCATCCTTCCGTGTCGAAGACCTTGAAGAACATCAAGGAGGCACCATTGTACTCTAAATGAATCACGAGGGCACCTCCAGTTCGGCAGACCCGAGCGATTTCGCCCCAGTCCCGGGTCATGTAGACCTTGCCGGGCGCGACAACCTCGACCTCCGCTTCGATGGTGGGGGTGCGACAGTCGGCGTGCTACAGCCAGAGCTCAAGAGGCCCCCTCGGCGGGATCTCGAAGGCGAAGGAGGGAGGAAGACAAATCCAAGATCGCGGAGGCATGGCGGCGTGGAGCATGAGCTCGCGAGAGGAGCCCTCGGCGTGGGCTCCAGGAGGGACGATGCACACCGCCGCAACCCGCCGGTGATGGCGGCGGCTCCGGCGATGTCGCTCGGCGCATTCTTCTCCAGGGCCCTCGATTCGGGCGTAAAAGGGCAGCGGGAACCCCGGTGGTGGCCGCTCGTACCAGGGCCTCGACACCTCCTGCCAAGCACCCCCGTCTCCGCGGCAGAGGACTAGCCGTTTCTTCGGCGGAAGCGGGTCGGGACCCTCTCGGGGGCTTTCCCCTTCTCTTCTGCAGAAAACCGGCGGGTCAGCGCCATTGTCAACAAAACGGAGGAGGAGTGAGGAGAAATAGGCAAAGCAAGGAGAGATGGACAACGGGGGTTCTCGCCCACCCGTACTTACAGTCCGGAGGAGGCCAACCGCCGGCCTCCATGATCACAAGTAATCATGACCCATTTTTGCATGCAGAAACTTGTCAAGTCATGCGGTTGCCGAGGCATCATGGGGAAGCGGAGACGCCCACGTCCAATCAACCGCCATGCGGCGCCCAAGGCCGCAGGCTGTTGGGGCCCGCGGCGCTTCGCACTTGCCCCTTCGCTTCTCTGCTAAGCCAAGTCCGGGCGCGCCTTGGGCCCGGGGGCTACTGTCGGTGTTACGGGAACGGGGGTCCCCAGACTTGCCTGCCTGCGGCCTGCGTCGTGGCTCAAGTAGGGGGCCCAGTGCGGCCCATATTCATCGACTGTAGCTCACGACCCTCGCGAGGGTCCAAGCCTCGCGGGGCGGACGACAGAAGCTTCCTCAGGCGCAACCTCATCAGGCAGGCTCGCGACGAGGCGGAGAGATCAAGGCAGGGCACCTCGTGAGGAGCCCGTGACGCAAGCTAGGAAGATCAAGACCAGGCAGGCGCCAGGCGGGTGCCGTCCTGGGCAGTGTCCTTGTTTCCCCTTCGGTGCAAAGGGGGCAAGCACAGGCCAAGGCATCAGGCAAAGGTTACCGTTTCGGTGCAACAAGACCAAGACCAGCAGAACGGCAGGATGGAGGTCATCGTGGAGCCCAGGATGGCGTAATGATCAGAGCCTTTGGCAGCCGAAGACTAACTTTAGTCACGATAAGTGTACTAGATGTTGCCCTTCAAAATGGACAATTGTTGGCGCCCTTCCCGCTCATTATTTGGGAAGAGGCCTAGGGCCTCCCTCTATAAATAGGACTAGCCACCATAGAGTAGAGAGAGCGAGAAAGAGGGTAGGTATCCAAGAGGCGACTGAACTCTCCCAAGCAGTTCATCGCACCAGCTCAAGAACAGCCCCTCGCGAGGTTGTTCTTTCCTTGTACTATTCATCGTCAGCCCCTGAGGCAATCCACACACCACAAACTGGAGTAGGGTATTACACCACAACGGTGGCCCGAACCAGTATAAATCTCGTGTCCCTTGTGTGTTCTTCTTTCTAGCCTAGATCCTTTGCGAGGCATCGATACGTGAGCCGGTAGGGGAGAGATCTTCGCGCGCACCCCAGTGTTCAAACCTCAAGGGTCTGTCAGAACCTGAAATCCGACATGTCGGCGTTCTGGGAACGGCGGTCCCCAGACTTGCCTGCCTGCGTCCTGCGGCATGGCTCAAGTAGGGGGCCCAGTGCAGCCCATCTTCATCGACTGGAGCTCACGACCCTCGCGGGGCGGATGACAGAAGCTTCCTCAGGCGCAGCCTCATCAGGCAGGCTCGCGAGGAGGCGGAGAGATCAAGGCAGGGCACCTCATGAGGATCCCGTGATGCAAGCTATGACGATCGAGACCAGGCGGGCGCCAGGCAGGCGTCGGCCTGGGCAGTGTCCTTGTTTCCCCTTCAGTGCAAAGGGGGCAAGCACATGCCAAGGGATCAGGCAAAGGTTACCATTTCGGTGCAACAAGACCAAGACCAGCAGAACAGCAGGATGGAGGTCATCGTGGAGCCCAGGATGTCGTCATTGTCAGAGCCTTTAGCAGCCGAAGACCAATTTTAGTCAGGATAAGTGTACTAGATGTTCCCCTTCAAAATGGCCAATTGTTGGTGCCCTTCCCGCTCATTATTTGGGAAGAGGCCCAGGGCCTCCCTCTATAAATAGGACTAGCCACCACAGTGTAGAGAGAGCGAGAAGGAGGGTAGGTATCCAAGAGGCGACTGAACTCTCCCAAGCAGTTCATCGCACCAGCTCAAGAACAGCCCCTCGCGAGGTTGTTCTTTCCTTGTACTGTTCATCATCAGCTCCTGAGGCAATCCACACACCACAAACTGGAGTAGGGTATTACACCACAACGGTGGCCCGAACCAGTATAAATCTCGTGTCCCTTGTGTGTTCTTCTTTCTAGCCTAGATCCTTTGCGAGGCTTCGATACATGAGCCGGTAGGGGAGAGATCTTCACGCGCACCCGAGTGTTCAAACCTCAAGGGTCTGCCGGAACCCGAAATCCGACATTTGGCACGCCAGGTAGGCTTGCGCCAGAATCCTTCTTCTGCCGCCTTGCGTTCCGTTGCTTCGCTGTTCTGATGTCAAGCGACCCGACAGCCAACGCCGACCACTGGGTGGCGTGGCCCGCCCATGCCATGCCGCCGGCCCAGGGCGACCTCAATCCTACACCTCAGGCAGCTCGTGCTCCGTAGGGTGCTGCGGGGCGCGGGCGACGCGGCCAAACGCCGCCTGCCCTCACGCCGCGGCAGGTGCGGTCAGAAGCAAGAGCCTCAAGCCATGCCGCGGCCACAGCGCCGCACACTCGACGGGAGTAGGCGAACTCCAGGGCCGCGCTCACGGTGGCTCGAGAGCTGCTACGGTGCCGGCTGCTGGAGGGCGGCCGTGATGTGTTGTTGGAGCGAGTGGCTGAGTTCCTGGACGCCGCCGCCTCGGGAGCACCTCCTTTTTGCGTCCAGCTGCCGCCCTAGATCCGGAATGGGCCGTATAGTGGCCCCATACACGCCCATGCAACTCCAAGCAGGCCCCAGGGCCTACTCAATGCCGACCTAGCCGACAGCACCAGGCGACAAGTCGCGCTGACCCCATCTCTGGCCGGCGAAGGAGTGCACGCCGCGTCCTTCGGCCTCGGCCGACCACCACGCCACCACCCTCAAGACAACGTTCCAGACCGGACTGCGTGGCATGTGGGGCACTACGGTGAGACCCGTGGGGCGGTGGTCCCAGAAGCTTACGTGCCCCACATGGTGGATCGAGAGTGCGCACTAGAAGAAGACCACGGCTCGTTCCTCAGGCCAGGCTGGGGCGAGGAGACACCAGAAGCTGAGCTCTTTCGGGAACCCCAAGAGGGCCATGACGACCGCGCCGGTGGCAACAACTATCTGGTACCACTAATTCCTCAGGAGCAAGCTTATGCTAACCATGGGCCGCAGGAGGTACAGGTCGCCACAGCAGATGGCTGCCCCAATCCTGTAGCCCCTTACCCCTCGAGAGGAGGGCACCGGAGGCTGCAGGAGAGGGGCCGAGATCCGGTGTTCTCAGGAGGTAGGCCCTCTGCCGGGGAGGTGCCTCAGGGCCTGCCCCCGGCAGAGGACCCGTGGTCGTCGGGGGAACCGCTGGCGACCGCTCTATCCCATTGGCGTCGTCCTTGGTCTCTGGTCGCCGTCAATGGTGGTAGAGTGTGGCCCAAGGCGGGGCCCTCGTCTGGCGATATGAAGCAAGGCCGGTACCTGTGAAGAAGGCCCAATGCCTATGAAGCTCGCTGCCCCGTGACACTCTCACGTAATAATGAGTGGGGCTGTACACGCCCCGGAGTCTCCGAAGAGCCGCCCTCGGGCCTTGGGGGCTCCCACCCATGCCCAGTGGCAGCACTTAGCTCCGCGCTGGTGAGAAGACGTCGAAGACTAGACTAGGTGTCGGACGCGGCCTTTTTGCTTTTTGCCTTTCTCTCTGTTGCCAAGTTCCTTCGATTTGAATTTAAGTTGGATTTGAGCTTGAGACTTGTGTGTGTTCGGGGAAGGGGTGTTTAGTCTCGTTCGAGCAATCTCTCGCGTTCTGGTTTTGGCTTTGCATCCAAAGTTAGCTTTAGCTGCCTCCCCTCGCGAGCCCCTCGCGAGCTGGGCCAGGCCAAGCAATACTACGATCCGGACCGCTACCGCCGCACCCCCTCAGGGGGTTCTCATCGCGGGATCAATGGGTTTACTCAGAAGACACTTGGGGCATTGCGACCCCCGCGGGATCGCTCGGGACCCATCCGGGCCAAAGGTAAACAAGTCAACCGGCCCATCGTAGGGCCAATGGTTCAGCATAAACATGCATGCGGTGTTATGTCTACAAGGACACCAACCGCAAACCTTTACACGAGGGGCTCCCCTCCCAAAATGCTCTTACAACC
Organism: Triticum dicoccoides; assembly: GCF_002162155.2. NCBI lineage: Eukaryota > Viridiplantae > Streptophyta > Magnoliopsida > Poales > Poaceae > Triticum > Triticum dicoccoides. The sequence goes on from NC_041387.1 coordinate 95,907,018, forward strand.
TTCAGGGCCAAGCCCGACTGTTTTCACGTAGGACAAACAGCAGAGGTGACATGCGATCAATCAGAAAAATCCCCCAATGCGTCTTCAGGGGCGCCTCCGGAGTCATCACTGGCGTCACTGGCCCCATCATCACCCACGCCGTCACCGTCATCGGCGCCCTGATCATTCACCACGTCGCCTTCATCGGCAGCCACGACCACGCCGTCGTCTTCATGGCAAAGTCCCTAACGAGGGCGTCCACGTTGTCGTCCACCCAACATGCTAGATCGCCCCGGATGGCTATGGGCACCGGTGCGATGGCAGCATCAAAGTCGAAATGGGGATCCATGTTTTGAAGATAACTGAAAACCCGGAAAAAAGCACGCCCAAGCAAGGCTCGGCTCCTCTCCTCAACGAGCCCACGGACCCTGTCAGAGCGGGTCTCCAGCTGCGTCACCACATCTGTGAAGAACCGGAGGTTGCCAGCGTAATTGATTATGCGGGGCTCCGCAACGGCCGCCTCGCATATGTTTCCCAGGGCCGCGTTCGCCCTTTCCCTGAGTGTTCGAAGCATGGGGGCATGCACGTGCTCCAGGGTCTGCCACTGATGGATCTCGTCCTCATTCCGCCGCGCCACGACCTCGGCGCCATCGACCCTCTGTTGGAGAAGAAGCACCTCGGTGCGGGAAAAGGCCAGCTCCGTCTGTGCTGCACCAAGGGCGGCCCTGGAGGCTTCCGCATGCCACGCCACTTCATCCAGCTTGGCCTTAAGGGCAGCGGTCCTGCCCTCAGCTTTGGCCCTAATCAGCTCCAGCCTCTCCTCGTGCTCGTGTTCAAGATTCGAGCGAGCCTCCGCCACGCGACGATCAACCTCCTCTTGGACTCAGGCTTCTCGCGCGCTGACGTCATCCTCCGCCCGAGTCACCAGACGCTCCCTCGTCTCCAACCGCTCAAGGTCAAGGGCGTGCTCAGCAGCCTCCAGCGTCAGCACCTTCTAGAGAGTTGATCCAGGCTTGGAGCTCCCACACACGCTCCTCTACAGCCTTGCGCCATTGGTCTGCTTCCCGAGCCTCCTCGACCGCTTGGGTGCAGGCCTCCCGCGAAGCCGCCAGTGATGCTTCGGCCCTCGCGTTGTAAAGGTCACATTGGTGACGCGCGAGGGCGACGTCAACCTTCAGCTTGCGCCACTCCTCAGCGAGGCGCAGGCCTTCGGCCTCAAGGCGCGCATCCTCGCCAGCAAGCTCCACGCCGAGCTGGCTCACTGCATCAGTCGCCCTCTGAAGATACTCTTGGCGAAGGGCGCAGCGCTCCCGAGCGCGCCCAAGCACGTCTTCGGTGTCATGCCCCCTTCCCGTGAGGGGCTAGGGGCTGGCGCCCCAGCAATCGCCGAACGGACCTCGCCAGGAATCCAACCTGGCGCCAGTCCATTCCCAGAGGAGGAACTCAAGACCGACCTCATCCAGTCACCATTCACGACCAGGGGGAGCGCAGGGCAAGCTAGATGTACCCCAGGAGAACTCGTGAAGAGAGCACAGCAGGCGCGCAGGCTCTAGGTGCCCCGCGGGACGGATCACTTCCCCGACCGGCCCATCAGCGGGGGCGTTGCTCGAGCTCGGCGCGCCCAAGGTCGGCGATGAAGACGAAGCTTGGGGGAATGACTCCTTGGCAGTCTCCGCGAATTCGGCAGGAAGGGCCTGAAAGGCCGCGGTCAGCCGCAGGGACAGTAAAATAAAGGAACAGGGAGAGAAGAGGACTTACTCGTCCATGGCAAAGTACTTCCTGCGCTTCAACAGGCGGCAAGGGCGATCATCGCCACCCGAGGCCTCCTTCCTCTTGCGGAGGGCCTCGAAGTCTACGCGGAACCGGCCCAGGCGCTCGACGCAAGGGTCGGCCTGTGGCGTGGAGGAGGCGTCAGGGTGATCAGTGCGAGGGGAATCGGCCTGGGGAACGCCACCAGGCGCCGCCTCGTGAGGAATGGCCGGGGCCTCGGAAGCCCCAGCCTCGGGAGCCGAAGGCCGCGACTCCTCGCCTGCCGCTGCTCCAGAACAGGCTTCAGGAGATGCCACCTTTGGGGCTGCTCGCAGCATCAGCATCTCGACATCACCCGCTTTGGCTCCCGGCGGTTCTCGTCTCGCCGCTCCATCACCTGAGACAGAGCCACTTGGGGCGATCGGAAGAGCAATCACAGTGACGGGATTCTCGCGGGGCCCCGTGAGGCCAGCCGGGCGCAGCCCCCACTCGTCAAAGCTAGGCATCTGCCTCGCAAAATCGGCCTTGCCCGAGCAAAGATACAACAGGGCACCACCATGTCGAAGGCTTCCTGGGGAAGGATCGCCAGTCAGGACCTTGAGCACCGTCCTTAGCGCTTCAGGTGCTAGGTCCTCCTCCAGAAGCCGCATGCGGTCCTTGTGCATTGCAAAGTCCCACATCCGGCGAGAGTGGCGCTGGAGAGGGGCAATGCGACACTGGAGGAACTCCTTCACCACCTTGGGCGTCGTCACGTCAAGCGCCCTCAAACTCTCGAAGCGGCACCGGACGAAGGCGAGCCGGGGGCTCGCGAGCGTTTCATGGCCCCAGCCTGAGTTAGGAACAACAGGCAAGGTCGGGTGCGAGAGCAGGGGTGTCGGTGTCAAAACCGGTGGATCTCGGGTAGGGGGTCCCGAACTGTGCGTCTAGGCGGATGGTAACAGGAGACAAGGGACACGATGTTTTACCCAGGTTCGGGCCCTCTTGATGGAGGTAAAACCCTACGTCCTGCTTGATTAATATTGATGATGTGTGTTACAAGAGTAGATCTACCACGAGATCAAGGAGTCTAAACCCTAGAAACTAGCCTATGGTATGATTGTTGTTCGTCGTATGGACTAAAGCCATCCGGTTTATATGGATACCGGAGAGGGCTAGGGTTACACAGAGTCGGTTACAATGGTAGGAGATCTACATATCCGTATCGCCGAGCTTTCCTTCCACGCCAACGAAAGTCCCATCCGGACACGGGACGAAGTCTTCAATCTTGTATCTTCATAGTCTTGGAGTCCGGCTGATGATGATAGTTCGGCTATCCGAACACCCCCTAGTCCAGGACTCCCTCAGTAGCCCTGAACCAGGCTTCAATGACGACGAGTCCGGCGCGCATATTGTCTTCGGCATTGCAAGGCGGGTTCCTCCTTCGAATAATTTATAGAAGATTGTGAACACCAGGATAGTGTCCGGCTCTGCAAAATAAATTCCACGTTCCACGTAGAGAGAATAATATTACACAAGTTCAATCTGCTAACGTATTTGGTGGCGCGACATCACACCACTACCAAGCCTTTTCTTGAATGGTTTTTATTGTGCCACCTCAGCGTGTTTAGCGAAGCGGTTTCCTTGGCACGTCTTGTCGAGGCAGAGATCGTGTTCCCCTTATTCCGGGATTCTCATAAATACGGACGTGGGTAACCCAACCGCGCCCGTTGCCACGCCCCCTCCATCGAAGGCGGGTTCCAAACGGTCACGGGGACGACTCTTGGTATTCTTCCTCTTTATAATGATACCAATGCATGTTCTTTTTCTTCAATCCTCAATCGAATCCACCCCTCGCTCCTGAGTTCCGACACCCAGGGATCCAGATTCGGGTACCTTCGACCTTCGACAATGTCCGGCTCCGACCTACGAGGCCGGTGGATGCCCTCTTCCGTCACGGAAGAAGACGTGCTAAAGCTGAGAGACGCCAGGTACTTGACCTACGAGATTTCGCATAGGTTGCCTGCCCGAGGGCAAGTTATTTCTACTCCCGAGCCCGGCGAGAGCATCGTGTTCGTGTCTCACCTCGGTCGGGGTTTAGGCTTCCCGATGGATCCCTTCGTGAGGGGGCTCATGTTTTACTATGGGCTGGAATTCCATGACTTGGCTCCGGAGTCCATCCTCCACATCTCATCATTCATTGTCGTCTGCGAAGCCTTCCTCCGCACTACCCCTCACTTCGGCTTGTGGCTCAAAACCTTCAACATGGAGCCAAAGATGATTGAGGGGCGTCAGGCAGAGTGCGATGGGGCGGTTATAAGCAAGAGGGCCGATGCTCCATGGCCCGAGGGCTCTTTTCAGGAGGAGCTCGGCTCGTGGCAACAGGAGTGGTTCTATATCACCGCTCCAAGGGGCAGCAGGCAGAAGCCGCTGCCCGTCTTCCGCTCGGGCCCTCCACAACGGCTGATGTCATGGGTCAACAAGGGGCTTAACTGGGGGCCGTCCAAAGACGTACCCCTGTTGCAGGACCGGATTCGAGGCCTCGAAGAAAGGGGATTAATCTGGTCGTAGTGGCACAGGTTATGCTGATCCGGCGCCTTCTGCCCTGCAACGTCGCCCCCTCCGCCTGTGGGAATTTAATCCGGAGGGGCCACGAGCTCTCCAACACTTCATGGGTTTGACACCCACGGAGATGTACAAACTGTTCTTTGGATCGCAAGAGATGCGTCCGGACTTGACCGAGGACGCTGGCCTAAGCTGCAATCGCCCGGATACTTAAGTAAGTAGCCCTGTGTCCGGACATATTGTCCATTTATTTATCATGGGTTTGCCTTTTAACCAGCTATCCCTTGGACAGGAGTGGATAGCGTAAGCAAAACTGATACGGTGTCCGGCCCCCCTCCCTGAGACCACACCGGATCCCGTGTTAGTCAAAATGTTGGAGTTTGCGCCTTCGGAGGAGAGCGAAGGGGGGCACAGGGAAACTACCACCTTTGCCAAGGAGGCTTTCAGTAAGGGGGGAATCAAGAGTCCCTCCTTCCAGGGGGAGAAGAGGACGGCTTCCGAAGACCCGGAGGCCAAGGCCTCAAAGCGGGGAAAGAAATCTGCACCGGAAGGTCCTGTGCCGGGAAGAGCCCCGGCCGCACAGTCTCCCCATAGGAATCAGCCCTCCAGCGAGCCGTAAGTAAAAAAGGGGGAATTTTGTAATAGGGAATGCCCCTATATTATTTCCAAAGGCAACCGAAGTTTTCACCTTGTAGTTCGGATCTCAGCCCATCTCAGCAGAGCTCAACTTCGGGGGACCTTCGTCCGGAGATGATGGAGAGCAAGACACCTCCATCTGCCGCCCCGTTGGGCGGGGCGGACAACCCCGAGGTGTCCTCACGGAGGGTCTCCCTGAGTCCGGCGAGGCCGGAGAGTCCGGCACCCATTGGAGTACGGCCGGTGGAGCTGCAGGATTTGCTCAAGAGGGCGTCTATCTCGGAAGATCACCGCACATTAATGAGTATGGTAATTGAGAGGATCTCATCCGCCGAAAGCGGGTTGTATGAGGCCGTCGGAAATTTGCTGACGGGGTTTGAGGTACGCAAAAAATGACATACCTTTTGACAGCTTTGTACATGGAGTGCGCCCTGTATAGATAGTAGCCCCTGAGACTTGGTATGCTATCGAAAGCGACAGCGTGCCAAGGATCATAATCTCAGTAATAGAATGTCGCCTTTCCTATGCAGGTGGCAAAACATTCGGTGGCCAGCCGGACTGATGGAGTTGCCGAGCTGAAGAGGCAACTCGATGTTGCGGATGCGGACATTGCGCTAGTCAATAAACGAGTTGATGATTCACAAGGTAGGTGGTTGCTCCGCGGTCGCCTAGTAAGGGAGCTGACGTCCATTCCTTACAATTTGTATGCTTGATGCAGATGGTGCCGCTGCTGTGGAAGACCTTCGAGCAGAGCTTGCTCGAGCCAAGGAGCAAGCCAGGAAAAGTGATGCGGCTGCCTCGAAGGCAGCGGAAGAGCTAAAAGCCGAAAAGGCTGCTCACTGCCGAAGCAGGGAGGAGATGGCCAGAATGGCCTTGAAATTAAAAGATGCTACCGACCGTTGTGAGGTTCTTGAAGGAGAACGCCGAGTGGAGCAAAAGGGCCTGAAGAAGGCCGCCGCCGAAGTCAAGGATGCCCGGAGTGAGATGCGGGCTATGAAGGAGGAACTGCGTCAAACCAGAGACATTGTGGCTGGAAAGCCCTTTCTTCTGCGTAGGAAGTTCACGGATCCGAAGTATGCTCAGCTGGGCTAGTTGTGTTGTGCGGAGGATCCTTATCTGGATTTGGCGGCGAGTGCGGCGGACGCAGTCGTGCACTTCCGAAGCCAGAAGGATCACGAAATGGAAGAGCTTTACTAGTCTCAATTCCATAGTCCGGAGCGTCCACTTCCGTTGACTGATCGGCTGGCTGAGTGGGCTGAGCTGAATAGATTGTCCGGACTTGCCATGACGGATGTGGTCGCTCATCTGTGGCCGGAAAGGCCCAAGCCGAAGAGTAATTTTGGCTTGTTGCAGCAATTCCTTGGGGCGGTGCCGCATATCAAGGCGATGAAGCGGTCGGCATGCATAGAAGGTGCACAGATGGCTCTCGCCCATGTGAAAACATACTGGGCGGATATGGATGCCACCGCTGTTGCATCCCGGGGTTCGGACAAAAGCCGATTACCCGCCGAGCACTATTTTGAGGAAGTCCTGCAGGGCGCTTGTTTAATAGAGTCGTAGTGCTCGAAAGATGTTATGTTTAAATGACATGTATGATTTCTGAGATCATGTTTATAATGCAACGGCTTTTTATACTTGTGCGTTCAAGTATTGAACTATCTCCTGTGCGACCGTATATGTATGAATAACCTGAAAGTTGCAGTCTTTGAATTCAGCCCCCACGCACATGGTGCGGGGGTGTTTGCAAAAAAGAAAAGCGCTTTTTCACACTTAATCCAACATCTTGGTCCTTTGAAGGAGGTGATAGCATAGCAAACTAGGCAACCGGACTATAATGCTTTATCACTTTCACTTAGCCATAGGAGATCGATGGTGGGGCTACTATATAGCCCCTAGAGGCACCGCGCTCTCCGAACTCAGGGCGCGTATGTGCCTGACCGGGAAGCGGTCCTTCGTCAAAGCGGAGGAATTCTAAACATTCCAATAGTCGATCAAGTGGTTGACCAGTCTCTCGCTATATCATGATAGTCAGTTTTCGGCTTTCTCTACTGAGGTGCTCGCCCGGCCGAACCGGGGCACAATCGCAGTAGTTCTCCTGGTGCCGCGTTAGCCGATGGAGCAGAACGTAAGGCAGCAAAACACAGGAGCTGGGCAAACCCAACATTTGACCAAAGACATGATTCGGAGCTGGTGCATATAAGGCCTAACTCGAGACGCCGAACACTCCCTGAGGTGTTCGGTCTTTATGATACCGGGCAGAACAATGCCCTAAGCCCCTAGTGTCTAGGTACAGGCGGGAACTTCTAACGCGGCCGATGCCAAAACGCCAGCCTGCTCCTCGGTTATGGTAGAAAACCGGGGGATGTGCATCAACAAGAGACAGTAAGAAAAGTTTACGCAGGGTCTTAATCTGAAAAGAATCCTTGCAACGGGTCCCTGCTGCATGTCTGCGCCTGTATCTCCATTGTGCCGTATCCTGGACGGGTGTAGCATGTGCTTCATCTGTAAAAGAGAAGGACTTAGTTTGGAAGAAATATCGTGCAAAAGTTGTATTTAAAATAAAGTATAATTTGGAAGATGAATAAAGTTGAGCTTTATTGGCTCTCATCGTTTATACGCGCAGCCCCTTGTAAAGGGGTATGCGGCTGGGAAGCCCCTTGTTTATTTACGCCGGACTCGCCTAACCGTGTCCGAGGTCTGAATGACCTGTTTTTAGGGGCTTTGACCTGCAACGTCGGATTAGTGTGTGGCTGTCAAGGCGGCCTCACATTCTCCGTGGTCGAGGAACACTCGGAGTTACTCTTTAATGAGATTATGCCGTGTGGACCAGGCATTTTAAGCATAAGAGACGCGTAATGTGTTATTGCGTTAAAGCGGGCGAAAGCTTCACGTCCTAGTAGTGCTTGAGGGCCACTGTGAAATGGGGCGATATGGAGAGTGAGCTTTTCGCGACGGAGGTTGTCGGATGAACCAGACACAACCTCTAGTGGTACAGAGCCTGTTCAATTGGCTTAAAGGCCTGGCGTCACTCCTTTGAAGGAAGTGCTGCTACGGCGAATTTTGGTAGGGTCTATCCCCATTCTGCGGATGGTGTCCTGGTATGGCAGGTGCCGCACTGTGTTTTTGTGTTATCACATGAAGTGAGTTCACTGTTTTGACTTCTAGTGGGAAAGTCTTCTATTTTCTGGCGTGCTGCTTGTGGGGTTCGTCGTCGTCTTCGCTTGGTGTGTCGAGCCCCTTGCATTCGGCGTTAAGTCGGCCGGACTGTTTGAAGACCCAACAATCTCTGTGGGTATGGTTTGCAGGCTTCCCGGAGGTACTATATATTTGACATAGCCTATCCAGAATTTTGTTTAGGTTGGATAGCTCGTCGCTGTTGTCCTTGAGGGGCAGTGTTTTATTATTCGGCCGAGAGCTTTTGAATCCGGCGTTGACCGCCGTGCTATTTGGGCCATCTTCCTTATTCCGGCGCTGATCTTTTCTGCGTCGTGATTTCCCATTTCCATCCCTCACTTCGGATGTACTCGGGTCGCTGGTGCTGCATCTAGCCAGCCAGCTGTCTTCCCCCGCGCAAAAGCGGGTCATGAGGCTTGTTAGTGCGGCCATTGTTCTTGGTTTTTCCTAGCCGAGGTGTCTGGCGAGCCATTCGTCTCGGACGCTGTGCTTAAAGGCTGCTAAGGCTTCGGCGTCCGGACAGTCAACTATTTGGTTCTTTTTGGTGAGGAACCTATTCCAGAATTTGCGTACTGACTCTCCGGGCTGTTGAGTTATGTGACTTAAATCGTCTGCATCTGGAGGGCGGACATAAGTCCCTTGAAAATTTGCTCGAAACGCATCCTCGAGCTCTTCCCAACTTCCAATGGTATTTTCTGAGAGGTTTTTGAGCCAATGCCGAGCTGGCCCTTTGAGCTTGAGGGGTAGGTATTTTATGGCATGGAGATCGTCTCCTCTGGCCATATGTATGTGTAGGATATAATCCTCAATCCAGACTCCGGGGTCTGTTGTTCCGTCATATGCCTCTATGTTTACGGGTTTGAATCCCGCTGGAAATTCATGATCCAGTACCTCGTTGGTGAAACATAGTGGGTGTGCGGCGCCCCTGTATTTAGGTGTGCCATTGTCTTCAAACGCTCGGCGGGTTGTGTTGCTTCCTGGAGTCTTCTTTTTTGGCCCATAGATAGACCTGACCGGGTCATCCTTTTTCCGAGGATCTTTATGCTGATCGTGTGCCGGCTTGTGTGCGGAGCCCCTTGCTGCTCTTAGCCTGTCATCTGGCCGTCTATCCGGCCAGGCGGCCTCTTTCTTTTTTGACTGTGGGGGCTCTAAGGCCTCCTCGTCGAATTCAGGCAACAACTTGCGCTTCGGGTAACTCTTTGCCCGGCGACTAGCGTCATATTTATCTGCGGTATTGAGTACTTTGCTCCATCTCATTCTGAGTGCGTCCTCTGATGTTTTGAGCTTCCGCTTTTGCTTCTTCAAACTTCTTGCAGTAGCGACGAGCCTTTTATGAAGGTTCTTATGCTCTGGTGATGTGATCGGCGTGAGATCGTCTAGGCTCTTGTTTTCGCTGGGGATGGGTTGCTTGTCCAGTTCACCGTGTTCGGATGATTGCTTGGTGGCGTGTTCGCCATCCACTGCTTCGCCCTGCTCTAGGGCCAGGTCTGTATGGGTGCCATTTTTATCGAGGCGGGACTTCGGGCAGCGCTTGCATCGCCGTTTTGGTTGTTTGCTGGGGGAGTTGTCCTTCGCCATGTCCCGTTGTTCCTCATTATCGCTTCCTTTTGGTGTATCCACCATCTATACGTCGTGAGTTGGGGTGGCTTTCCAGTGCCCGATAGGCGCTGGTTCTTGGTCGTCTCCGGCATCGTCGTCCATACCGTCGATGTCTTCGGAGTCAAAGTCTAGCATGTCGGTTAGATCATCGACAGTGGCTACTAAGTGGGTGGTGGGTGGGCGTTGAATTTCTTCGTCGTCCGCATCCCAACCGCCCTGGCCGCAGTCCGGCCAGGGCTCTCCTGATAACGAGAGATACTTTAGCGAGCTCAAGATGTCGCCGAAAGGTGAGTGTTGAAAGATGTCCGCGGCGGTGAACTCCATGATCGGCGCCCAACCGGATTCGGTTGGAGGGGGCGCGGGAGGCTCGGAGTCCGGCGAGGAGTCCGACACCTCGGAGCCACGGGCTTCATGAGGGACAAGATTAGTGTTCGACTCTATCGCCGTGGAGGTTGCAGCCCCCGAGGCGGTGTCTAGCCATCCATCCTCAATCTGCACAGCCAGCTCCGAATTGAAGATCGGAGCGGGCTCGAGTGCGGCCTCCAGGGTACTGTCCGGCTGCAGAGCTAAATCATGCCCGTCGTGACAGTGCGGCGCGCTTGGCTGTGACTCGAATCCATCGAAGATTAAGTCCCCGCGGATGTCAGCCGTGAAGTTCAAACTTCCAAATTTGACCTGACGGCCAGGGGCATAGCTTTCGATCTGCTCCAGATGGCCAAGCGAATTGGCCCGCAGTGCAAAGCCGCCGAATACGAAGATCCGTCCGGGGAAGAAGGTCTCACCCTGGACTGCGTCGTTGATGATGATCGAAGAAGCCATCGAGCCTATCGGTGACGACACAGAGGAACTCTCAATGAAAGCACCAATGTCGGTGTCAAAACCTGCGGATCTCGGGTAGGGGGTCCCGAACTGTGCGTCTAGGCGGATGGTAACAAGAGACAAGGGACACGATGTTTTACCCAGGTTCGGGCCCTCTTGATGGAGGTAAAACCCTACGTCCTGCTTGATTAATATTGATGATGTGTGTTACAAGAGTAGATCTACCACGAGATCAAGGAGGCTAAACCCTAGAAGCTAGCCTATGGTATGATTGTTGTTCGTCCTATGGACTAAAGCCATCCGGTTTATATAGATACCGGAGAGGGATAGGGTTACACGGAGTCGGTTACAATGGTAGGAGATCTACATATCCGTATCGCCAAGCTTGCCTTCCACACCAAGGAAAGTCCCATCCGGACACGGGGCGAAGTCTTCAATCTTGTATCTTCATAGTCTTGGAGTCCGGCTGATGATGATAGTTCGGCTATCCGGACACCCCCTAGTCCAGGACTCCCTCAAGGGGGCTGGGCACCCCAACATCCACATACAACCACCACTCTCTGAACCTTGCCTCAGAGGGAGGAAGGCTGAAATCGATCCCTGAAGCAGCCGTCTCTGGCACGGCTAAGAAGCACACACACCCCGAGCATTGAGCAGGTTCGCTCAGGCGCAAGGAGAAGAAGTGGCGCAACAGGGCAACGGAAGGAGGAATGCCCACCATTGCCTCGCAAACAAAAGCGAAGACAGACAAGAGGGTAATGGACTCAGGCCCGAGGTGCATCATGTGGATCTGATAGTGGGAGAGTACCGCATTGAAAAAAGCGGAAAAAGGGGGAACCAGACCCGCCCACAGGGCATCAGCGAAGAATCGGACCTCTGTGACGACCCTATCAAAGGAGGCATGGGACGCAGGCCAGACCGTGGTCCTGCCGCACTCATTGAAGATGGTGGCAAGAGCAGAGCGGACCTTGTTCAAGGCTTCGGGATTGAGTATGATTGACCGATCGACTTGGGGGCCGCCACTGGAGGCAAGCGGGGCAAAGGCGCGGGCTTCTTCCCCTTTTCCTTCTTAGTTGGCGCCATGGCGATGGAAAGAGGGGAGAGCTCGAGCCGGATTGAAGGCGGAGGATGGAGCCGGAGGAAGAAGGAAGGACAGGTAGCGCGCGGACGGCGAAAGGAGAATAGCTTTGTGCAACCACGGGTCCGCCTAGCCGGGCGTATAATGAGGCATCATGGGGAAGCGGAGATGCCCACGTCCAATCAACCGCCATGCGACACCCAAGGCCACAGGCTATTGGGGCCCGCGGCGCTTCACACTTGCCCCTTCGCTTCTCTGCTAAGCCAAGTCCGGGCGCGCCTTGGGCCTGGGGGCTACTGTCGGCGTTCTGGGAACAGGGGTCCCCAGACTTGCCTGCCTGCAGCCTGCGGCGTGGCTCAAGTAGGGGGCCCAGTGCGGCCCATCTTCATCGACTGGAGCTCACGACCCTCACGAGGGTCCAAGCCTCGCGGGGCGGACGACAGAAGCTTCCTCAGGCGCAGCCTCATCAGGCAGGCTCGCGAGGAGGCGGAGAGATCAAGGCAGGGCACCTCATGAGGAGCCCGTGATGCAAGCCATGACGATCGAGACTAGGCGGGCACCGTCCTGGGCAGTGGCCTTGTTTCCTCTATGATGCAAAGGGGGCAAGCACGGGCCAAGGCATCAGGCAAAGGTTACCGTTTTGGTGCAACAATACCAAGACCAGCGGAACGACATGATGGAGGTCATCATGGAGCCCAGGACGGCGTCATCGTCAGAGCCTTTGGCAGCCGAAGACCAACTTTAGTCAGGGTAAGTGTACTAGATGTTCCCCTTCAAAATGGCCAATTGTTGGCGCCCTTCCCGCTCATTATTTGGGAAGAGGCCTAGGGCCTCCCTCTATAAATAGGACTAGCCACCACAGAGTAGAGGTATCTAGAAGGAGGGTAGGTATCCAAGAGGCGGCTGAACTCTTCCAAGCAGTTCATCGCACCAGTTCAAGAACAGCCCCTCGCGAGGTTGTTCTTCCCTTGTACTGTTCATCATCAGCCCCTGAGGCAATCCACACACCACAAACTGGAGTAGGGTATTACACCACAATGGTGGCCCGAACCAGTATAAATCTCGTGTCCCTTGTGTGTTCTTCTTTCTAGCCTAGATCCTTTGCGAGACTTCAATACATGAGCCGGTAGGGGAGAGATCTTCGCGTGCACCCCAGTGTTCGAACCTCAAGGGTCTGCCGGAACCCGAAATCCGACAATACGGTGTCGTCTCAACGGATTTAGACGGTGCCCTATTTAAAGTGAATGTAGCAGTCTCTAAAGCGTATCCCCAAAATGATAGCGGTAAATCGGTAAGAGACATCATAGACCGCACCATATCCAATAGAGTGCGATTACGACGTTCGGACACACCGTTTCGCTGACGTGTTCCAGGCGGCGTGAGTTGTGAAACAATTCCACATTTCCTTAAATGCGTACCAAACTCGTGACTTAAATATTCTCCCCCACGATCTGATCGTAAGAACTTTATTTTTCTGTCATGTTGATTCTCTACCTCATTCTGAAATTCCTTGAACTTTTTAAAGGTCTCAGACTTGTGTTTCATCAAGTAAACATACCCATATCTACTCAAGTCATCAGTGAGGGTGAGAACATAACGATAGCCACCGCGAGCCTCAACGCTCATTGGACCGCACACATCAGTATGTATAATTTCCAATAAGTTGGTTGCTCGCTCCATTGTTCCGAAGAACAGAGTCTTGGTCATTTTACCCATGAGGCATGGTTCACACATGTCAAATGATTCGAAATCAAGAGACTCCAAAAGTCCATCTGTATGGAGCTTCTTCATGCGTTTGACGCCAATGTGACCAAGGTGGCAGTGCCACAGATATGTGGGACTATCATTATCAATCTTACATCTTTTGGTATTCACACTATGAATATGTGTAACATCACGTTCGAGATTCATTAAGAATAAACCATTGACCAGCGGGGCATGATCATAAAACATATCTCTCATATAAATAGAACAACCATTATTCTCGGATTTAAATAAGTAGCCATCTCGTATTAAACGAGATCCAGATACAATGTTCATGCTCAAAGCTGGCACTAAATAACAATTATTGAGGTTTAAAACTAATCCCGTAGGTAAATGTAGAGGTAGCGTGCTGACGGCGATCACATCGACCTTGGAACCATTCCCGACGCGCATCGTCACCTCGTCCTTCGCCAGTCTGCGTTTATTCTGTAGCTCCTGTTTTGAGTTACAAATATGAGCAACCGCACCGGTATCAAATACCCAGGAGCTACTACGAGTACTGGTAAGGTACACATCAGTTACATGTACATCACATATACCTTTGGTGTTGCCGTCCTTCTTGTCCGCTAAGTACTTGGGGCAGTTCCGCTTCCAGTGTCCGCTTCCCTTGCAATAAAAGCACTCAGTCTCAGGTTTGGGTCCATGCTTTGGCTTCTTCCCAGCAACTGGCTTACCGGGCGCGGCAACTCCCTTGTTGTCCTTCTTGAAGTTCTCTTACCCTTGCCTTTCTTGAAACTAGTGGTTTTATTGACCATCAACACTTGATGTTCCTTTTTGATTTCTACCCCCGCTGATTTCAGCATTGAAAATACCTCAGGAATAGTTTTCACCAATCCCTGCATATTGTAGTTCATCACAAAGCTCTTGTAGCTTGGTGGGAGCGACTGAAGGATTCTGTCAATGACCGCGTCATCCGGGAGGTTAACTCCCAGCTGAGACAAGCGGTTGTGCAACCAGACATTTTGAGTATGTGCTCGCTGACAGAACTATTCTCCTCCATCTTACAACTGCAGAACTTGTCTAAGACTACATATCTCTCGACCCGGGCATGAGCTTGGAAAGCCATTTTCAGCTCTTGGAACATCTCATATGCTTCGTGTTGCTCAAAACTCTTTTGGAGCCCCGGTTCTAAGCTGTAAAGCATGCCGCACTGAACCATGGAGTAATCATCACTACGCGACTGCCAGACGTTCATAACGTCTTGAGTTGCTGGGAAAACAGGTGCTTCACCTAGCGGTGCATCTAGGACATATGCTCTTTTGGCAGCTATTAGGATGATCCTCAAGTTCCGGACCCAGTCCGTATAGTTGCTGCCATCGTCTTTCAGCTTGGTTTTCTCTAGGAACGCGTTGAAGTTGAGGGCAACATTAGCGTGGGCCATTTGATCTACAAGACATATTGCAAAAGTTTTAGACTAAGTTCATGATAATAAAGTTCATCTAATCAAATTATTTAATGAACTCCCACTCAAATAGACGTCCCTCTAGTCATCTAAGTGATTCATGATCCGATCAACTAGGCCATGTCCGATCATCACGTGAGACGGACTAGTCATCATCGGTGAACATCTTCATGTTGATCGTATCTTCTATACGACTCATGTTCGACCTTTCGGTCTCTTGTGTTCCGAGGCCATGTCTATACATGCTAGGCTCATCAAGTCAACCTAAGTGTTTTTGCATGTGTAAATCTGTCTTACACCCGTTGTATGTGAATGTTAGAATCTATCACACCCGATCATCACGTGGTGCTTCGAAACAACGAACTTTCGCAACGGTGCACAGTTAGGGGGAACACTTTCTTGAAATTATTATGAGGGATCATCTTATTTACTACCATCGTTCTAAGCAAATAAGATGCAAAAACATGATAAACATCACATGCAATCAAATAGTACATGATATGGACAATATCATTTTTCTCCTTTTGATCTCCATCTTCGGGGCGCCATGATCATCATCGTCACCGGCATGACACCATGATCTCCATCATCGTGTCTTCATGAAGTTGTCTCGCTAACGATTACTTCTACTACTATGGCTAACGGTTTAGCAATAAAGTAAAGTAATTACATGGCGTTATTCAATGACATGCAGGTCATACAATAATTAAGACAACTCCTATGGCTCCTGCCGGTTGTCATACTCATCGACATGCAAGTCGTGATTCCTATTACAAGAACATGATCAATCTCATACATCACATATATATATCATTCATCACATCCTTTTGGCCATATCACATCACAAGGCATATGCTGCAAAAACAAGTTAGACGTCCTCTAATTGTTGTTGCATGTATTTACGTGGCTGCATTAGGATTCTAGCAAGAACGTTTCTTACCTACGTCAAAACCACAACGTGATATGCCAATTTCTATTTACCCTTCATAAGGACCCTTTTCATCGAATCCGATCCGACTAAAGTGGGAGAGACAGACACCCGCTAGCCACCTTATGCAACTAGTGCATGTCAGTCGGTGGAACCTGTCACACGTAAGCGTACGTGTAAGGTCGGTCCGGGCTGCATCATCCCACGATGCCGCCAAAACAAGATAAGACTAGTAGTGGCAAGTAAATTGACAAAATCTACGCCCACAACAAAATTGTGTTCTACTCGTGCATAGAAACTAAGCATAGGCCTAGCTCATGATGCCACTGTTGTGGATCGTTGCAGAAAATAAAAAATTTCTACGCATCACCAAGATCAATCTATGGAGTCATCTAGCAACGAGAGAGATAGGAGTGCATCTACATTCCTGTCCGTGTCAAAACCGGCGGATCTCGGGTAGTGGGTCCCGAACTGTGCGTCTAGGCGGATGGTAACAGGAGACAAGGGACATGATGTTTTTACCCAGGTTCGGGCCCTCTTGATGGAGGTAAAACCCTACGTCCTGCTTGATTAATATTGATGATGTGTGTTACAAGAGTGGATCTACCACGAGATCAAGGAGGCTAAACCCTAGAAGCTAGCCTATGGTATAATTGTTGTTCGTCCTATGGACTACAGCCATCCGGTTTATATAGACACCGGAGAGGGCTAGGGTTACACAAAGTCGGTTACAAAGGTAGGAGATCTACATATCCGTATCGCCAAGCTTGCCTTCCACGCCAAGAAAAGTCCCATCCGGACACGGGACGAAGTCTTCAATCTTGTATCTTCATAGTCTTGGAGTCCGGCCGATGATGATAGTTCGGCTATCCGGACACCCCCTAGTCCGGGACTCCCTCAGTAGCCCCCGAACCGGGCTTCAGCGACGACGAGTCCGGCGCGTATATTGTCTTCGGTGTTGTAAGGCGGGGTCTCCTTCAAACTTCATGTTCCCGTCGAATAGTGTCCGGCTTCCTTATAAATGTTGCGCTCCTTGGCTTCTACGCCCAATAATGGCCTTCTTCCACGTGTCGTACGAATGCGAAAGGATGGGGTATTTTTACATTTTACCCCCTAGCCGTGCGAACGAGCCGCCTATAAGAGAGGCGAGGATCTAGATCCAGCTCACACCACCCTCCATCCGCAAGTTCTCATCGAAGCGCCTCTGACGAAAATCCATTCCATCATGGATAGTCGAAGCGGCTCCTCCTCTCGCGCTCCTAGCCCTAAGCCAGGAGATTGGGGGAAATGCTCAGTTCCACACAGCGAGCTAGTGGCGCTCCAAACCGAGGGATATCTTCCCCCAGCTTTCATGGTTCCGGTTCGAGCCGGACTAGCCACCTACAAGGGTGGAAAGCAGGCGGAGAGCGTCCCCAACCCTTCCAAAGGGGAGCGGGTATGCTTTGTCCCTTATCTAATAAGGGGACTCGGATTTCCCATACATCCGTTTCTCCGGGGGCTCCTAGAGTTCTACGGACTCCAGATTCACCACCTCACGCCTGCCTCCGTTTTGCACATCGCGGGCTTCGTAGCTCTTTGCGAGCTGTTCCTGGGCATCGAGCCCCATTTTGCGCTGTGGAAGAGATTCTTTTGCCTCGTACCCCATTCTCATGAGGGGTCGATATATCAAGTGGGCGGAGCCGAAATATGGCGCATCGCCGGGACCGGATATCTATCCGGCACCCCGAAGAAGGCGTCCGAAGACTGGCCTTCGGAATGGTTCTACATGGAGGACGCCTCTCTGTCGGATCCAGTTCGGATCGGCCTCCCGGAGTTCAGCAATGCTCCCTTGAAGAAACGCCTGAGTTGGCGCCCGCGGAGCCCTCAATGGGAAGATGATAGGAGCGTCCATTATCTGATGGGCCGGATTAGGTTACTGGCCCACTTCGGATTGACCATGATTGGAGTCATGGCCACATGCATTATGCGAGGGGTGCAGCCACTCCAATATAGGGGCCACCCTATGTGGGATTTCAACGGGGAAGATGATGCCACCCGTCATGGCCGCAAAGGGCCAGGCTCGGCAGCCGATCTGGCAAAGATCCTGTCCGGCTTGTACAAGGGAGAGGAGGAGGACTTCCTCCGCACGAATCCATTGAATGGATTCTCTATGAATAACCCTCGGAGCTGGGTAAGCGTATGTTCATCTACCCGATCCATACTTTCGAAGTCAAGTATCTTACTCTGTGATTTCGACGCAGGAGCTGCGCCGGGACGTGGAGGGCATACGAAGCCTAACTCCACAGCCCGAGGATCCGGAACGATCCCTTGATCCGACCTCCGAAGAGGATCCGGACATAAAGGTGGAGCTGATTGACGGGGTGTTCCACCAACTTAGCAGGGACAATGCCCTAGTCGCCATTACGGCTGACTACCCCGGTTTTTTTCCGGCCTCCCAGGTGACTACGACCGAGGTCTTGACACCATCATTTGATCCGCGCTCAATTCTGACCATCCCATACTGTTGGTGCATCGCAGGAGGTGCCTTTAAGGTGGGAAGCCGAACCCGCGGCGGCCGACCAACAAGGGTCAGTCCGGCCCAGCAGGCGGAAGAGGAGTGCGACGCGAACCAAAACGTCGCCGCAACGGTACGGAGCACCACTATTTTTAAGGGAAGGATCCCCAGGAGGTATATTAATGCTCATAACTTTTCCAGAAAGAGCGCTCGCCGGACAGTGTCCGGAGAGGTTGCCAATCAAGCCTCCGCCAGCCATGCTCCAACGCATGGCCCGGGAGGGGAGGCGAATACAAGGCATGAGCCGGACGCTTCTCCGACGGAGGATGCCGACAGGCTGTCCACCACCCGGTATGAGGTGGAGAGCGCCATGAATCACAGGCGTCGCCGGACAGTTCTTCGTGACGCGTGTTTCTCCCCGGAGGCGTTAAATGCCTTTGATGCGGGAAACGCGCACCTCCGTGCCGCTCAAGATGGGTTAACCAGACCACGGAGCAGTATGTGAAAGACATACGGGTAAGTAATTTTAATAGATATATATGCCAGTAGCCCCCGAGACTTAAAATAGTTAAAATAACTGATTTAAGGATCAATTTTTATGCAGGATCTTACGGAGAAGAATACCCATCTGCCCCAGGAGCTGGCCCAACTTGAGGCCGCACTGGCCGCCACAGGGGGAGCCACAGAGACCCCCGCTGGTAAGACGTACTTTGAAAAGATAATTAATTAACAAAGTGCGGCGTGAATCTGACAATAATATTGCAGAGGGCGCCGGACTAGATCTGGACAAGCAACAACTACTGCGTCAGCTAAAGGCCGGTGAGAGGGTGCTTATGAAGGTGCAGCAGGAGAGAAACAAGCTCCAAGATGCCCACACCCAGCTAGGAGAAGAGCTGAAAGGTGTTCGGGCCCAACTGTCTGGCTCCGTGAAGGAGAATCAGCGGCTTCGTCGCGGCATTTATAGTAAGTGCTTGAGCAAATTCTTTTGAAAAGAAGAATTCGGCGAGGAAGTCGATTGACAGAAATATGTCTTTAGCTATGCTCACAGGTCGCCCTGCGGAGGAAATGCCTGGGTCAACGGGTGACCAACTTCCCGAGCTGGTGCAATTGCTCGAACGTGTTCGGCAGGCGATGAGTGGCGTCGTTCAGGCTTTATGGCCATCCGTCTCCCTACCCGAGGGCCTTGGTGAGCTTGCTGAGAAGCTTCAGGGAGCACGGTGACGCCTCCGTTTGTGGAAGATATCGGCCTGCCGTCAGGGCGCCAGGGAGGCCTGGACCATGGTGAAGATGCGCTACCCGAAGGCTGACCCAAACCACATGGCCGAGGTCGGACCTGCGGGGCCTGATGGGAAGGAGATCCCTGTGAGCTTGATGTACGGCCAAGTAGAACTGGCCGCGAGATATTCCCAACAGGACTGTAAATTAGACAGCCTGTTAGATGGGATTGAGGAGGAGTACAATCAGTCGGTTTGACGATGTAATTTGAAATGACATGTAAAATGCCTTCTAGCCGGATTGTAGATCGTTTGTCTTTGCGGACCGTTTCGCTTCAACCTCGGGACCCAACAGTCCGGAGTGTGTCTGAATACCCTTACGGTTATAAAAGAACCGGGACATGCATGGAGACAAGGCGTCGGGGTCATAATTGCTTTATCAGACAAGTGCCCAACTAGTTATGTTATATTACATGGTTAGTAAGAAACATCTTCCAGGGAGAATAGTTCCGTTAAGGGTTCCTTTCCCTGGGAGGCATGCCCTAAAGTGCAATGCCGGACTGCGAAAATAGCAGAAAAAGCATCTGGGGGCAGATAAATAAGTAAGTAATAAATCATCTTTCAAGTCACCAACCGAATATTCTCTTAAGAACACTAGCTTTCGGCTTCACCCAGTCTGAGGTACACATCCGGCTGACCCGGCAGTAACAATCGCAGAGGTTCTCCCTTTACCTCCTAGCCGAACAATCGGGAACGTAGGGGTAAGCACAGGAGCCAGGCAACCCAGCTTGGCCAAAACTTAAGTCATATCGATGCATATAATGGTGAATAAAAGGTACATGCGGAAGTATGACACATGTATTGGGCATGAAGCCCGTATGAATAAGCTTCTGTTAAAGAAGCCCCCAGGTATAATGAGTGCTAGGAGCACATCAAGTGTGTGCGAACAAAGCGCAAATCAGCCTATAAAAGGTATTGAAAAAAAAGTGGGAAGAAGGAGGGGGACAAGAGACAGTAAAAAATATAAAAAGGTGGACGGGGGAGTGAGACGAACTCTGAGTCCGGCGTTTAGGCGTAGAATCTTCGGAGACGGGCTGCGTTCCATGGGTTCGGCTCGAGTCGGTTGTCAGATGCTTTACGTAGACGGTATGCTCCGCCGGTCAGGACTTGGTCGATGATGAAGGGACCTTCCCACTTGGGCTTAAGTTTGTCCTTTTTCTTGTCCGGCAGGCGTAGAACGAGTTCGCCAACATTGTAAGTTTTGGCCCGTACTTCTCTGCTTTGATATCTTCGAGCCTGCTGCTGATAAAATGCGGAACGAGCCTTTGCCACGTCCCGCTCCTCCTCTAAGGCGTCCAAACTGTCCTGCCTATCCAACTCGGCTTCTCTTTCTTCGTACATGCGCACACGAGGTGAGTCATGAATTATATCGAAGGGCAGAACTGCCTCTGCGCCGTATACCATGAAAATGGTGTGAATCCAAAAGTTCGGTTTGGCGTGGTCCGCAACCCCCAGAGTACAGAGTCGAGCTCCTCTACCCAGTGCGTGTTAGATTCCTTGAGGGACCGCACTAGTCTGGGTTTGATGCCGCTCATGATTAGACCATTTGCTCGCTCGACTTGACCGTTAGTTTGGGGGTGATAGACTGAAGCGTAATCGAGCTTGATGCCCATGTTTTTGCACCAGAGTTTAACCTCGTCGGCCGTGAAGTTCATGCCGTTATCAGTGATGATGCTGTGGGGGACGCCAAAACGGTGTACTACCCCGGATATGAAGTCTAGCACCGGTCCAGATTCTGCCGTTGTAACCGGCTTGGCCTCAATCCATTTGGTGAATTTGTCCACCATGACCAATAAGTATTTGTGCTTGTGGGTTCCCCCTTTAAGGGTTCCAACCATGTCAAGCCCCCATACCACGAACGGCCAGGTAATGGGTATAGTTTTGAGGGCGGTGGGTGGCATGTGGCTCTGATTAGCAAAGAGCTGGCAACCGACGCATCGTTGGACTAAGTCCTGAGCATCTGCCCGGGCTGTCGGCCAATAAAATCCTGTACGAAAGGTCTTGCCTACAAGGGCCCGGGCTGCAGCATGGTGCCCGCCGAGTCCGGCGTGAATTTCAGCCAGGAGATTTCGCCCTTCCTCTTCGGAGATACACCTTTGAAGGACTCCGGTTGTGCTTTTCTTATAAATTTCTCCCTCATGGACTTTGTAGGCTTTAGATCGCTGAACTATGCAGCGGGCCTCATTTTGGTCTTCGGGAAGTTCCTGCCGAATTAAGTAGGCTAGGAATGGTTCTGTCCACGGGGCAATTACTGCCATTATTTCATGAGCTGAAGGTGTTATTTCATTGGCCGAGCCACCGATTGTGTCAGAATGGTCTGAGTTAGGTGATGCAGCTGGCTCCGGATTGTTATTTCCGGACTCCTCTTCCCATAACACGGATGGCTTAAAGAGCCGTTCCAGGAAGATGTTTGGAGGGACGGCGTCTCGTTTCGCGCCGATGCATGCTAACACGTCTGCTGCCTGGTTATTATCCCGGGCTACCTGGTGGAATTCGAGTCCTTCGAACCGAGCTGACATTTTTAGGACGGCATTGCGGTAAGCTACCATTTTTGGATCTTTGGCGTCAAAGTCTCCATTTACTTGGGATATTGCGAGGTTTGAATCCCCGCGCACCTCTAGGCGTTGAATGCCCATGGAGATTGCCATCCGGAGGCCATGTAGAAGGGCCTCGTATTCGGCTGCGTTGTTGGAGTCCATGTACATTATTTGAAGTACGTATTGGATTGTGTCTCCAGTTGGGGACGTCAGGACGACGCCAGCCCCCAAGCCAGTCAACATTTTGGATCCATCGAAATGCATGATCCAATTGGAGTATGCGCCGTACTCTTTAGGGAGTTCGGCTTTGGTCCATTCGGCGACGAAGTCAGCCAGAACCTACGACTTTATAGCTCGCCGTGGTTTATAGGTTATGTCAAATGGTAAGAGCTCAATAGCCCATTTTGCAATCCTGCCTGTTGCGTCGCGATTTTTTATAATATCGTTGAGAGGTACTTCGAAGGCCACCGTTATGGAACACTCTTGAAAGTAGTGTCGCAGCTTCCGGGATGCCATGAACACCGCATACGCTATCTTTTGATAATGTGGGTACCAGCACTTGCATGGAGTTAGAACAGTGGATACATAGTACACTGGTTTTTGAAGAGGGAATCTGTGCCCTTCTGTCTCTCGCTCGACGACGAGTACCGCGCTGACAACTTGATGTGTTGCCGCGATATATAATAACATAGGTTCGCCCAGGTTGGGCACGGCTAGGACCGGATTTGTTGCCAGTATGGCCTTTATTTCTTCGAGTCCGGCTGTGGCAGCATCCGTCCATTCGAAATGTTCGGTGCGCCGGAGGAGGCGGTAGAGGGGCAGAGCCTTTTCTCCCAAACGGGAGATGAAGCGACTTAAGGCCGCTACACATCCGATTAGTTTTTGTATTTGCTTGAGGTCTTTTGGAATATCCAATTGTGACAGAGCTCGGATTTTGGCCGGGTTTGCTTCAATTCCTCTACCGGATACGATGAAGCCCAAGAGCTTTCCGGCTGGTACGCCGAAGACGCATTTTTCCGGATTGAGCTTAATGTCATATGCTCGGAGGTTGTCAAATGTCACCCTCAAGTCTTCTACTAGAGTTTCGACGTGTTTGGTCTTGACGACCACATCGTCTACGTATGCCTCTACTGTTTTGCCTATCTGGGTAGCCAGACATGTTTGAATCATGCGCTGATATGTTGCGCCGGCGTTTTTGAGTCCGAAGGGTATTGTGTTGAAGCAGAATGGCCCATATGGAGTAATGAATGCCGTTGCGGCCTGGTCTTTCTCCGCCATCTTGATTTGATGGTATCCGGAGTATGCGTCGAGGAAGCACAATGAATCATGTCCTGCGGTAGCATCGATGATTTGGTCGATGCGAGGGAGGGGGAAAGGGTCCTTTGGACATGCCTTGTTAAGGTCTTTAAAATCGACGCAGAGGCACCAGGATTTGTCCTTTTTTGGTACCATTATTAGATTGGCTAGCCAGTCCGGATGTTTTATATCTCTGATGAATCCGGCTTCTAAGAGTTTGGCTAGCTCCTCTCCCATTGTCTGTCTTTTGGGTTCGGAAAATCGCCGAAGAGCTTGTTTGACTGGCTTGAATCCTTTTAGGATATTTAGGCTGTGCTCTGCCAGCCTGCGTGGGATTCCTGGCATGTCTGAAGGGTGCCAGGCAAAAATGTCCCAATTTTCCCGAAGGAATTCTCGTAGTGCGGCTTCGACATCAGGACTTAATTGTGCCCCAATGGAGGCCAGTCTTTGTGGGGTCCGTTGGATGGACCTGAAATTTGACTATTTCGTCTGCTGGTTTAAAAGAGGTGGACTTGGACCTCTTATCGAGTATCACTTCATCCCTATCCACCGTGGAGCGCAGCGTAGTTAGTTCCTCTGTCGCTAGGGCTTAGGACAATGCCTCTAGGGCCAGTGCGTCTATCTTATTTTCAGCGTGGAGTGATGTATCTGGATCACTGGCAAGAGTGATTATCCCATTGGGTCCGGGCATTTTGAGCTTCATGTACCCGTAGCGGGGTATAGCTTGGAAGATTGTGCATGCCTCTCACCCTAACAAAGCGTGATATCCGCTGCCAAATGGGGCCACTTGGAACGTGACCTCCTCGGACCTGTAATTGTCCGGTGAGCCAAACACTACATCTAGTGTGATTTTTCCTGTGCAGCGTACTTCTCGACTAGGGATTATCCCTCTGAAGGTTGTGCTACTTCGCTCGATGCGGCTCCAGTCAATTTCCATTTTTTGAAGGGTTTCCTCATAGATGAGGTTTAATCCGCTGCCGCCATCCATGAGTACCTTAGTAAGACGGAAACCGTCCACTATCGGACTGAGGACCAATGCGGCTGGTGCTCTAGCTGTTCGGAATTTAGGTTCGTCGCTGGCGTTGAAGGTGATAGCTGTGTCGCTCCATGTATTTGTTGTTGCTACTTGGTAGACTTCGGTGAGGCTGCGGATTGTTCGTTTCCGCACGTTATTTGATGCGAAAGTCTCGAAGACTGTTAATACCGTACTGGTACTGCTGGGTTGGTTGCCCGGGGCTAAAAAGCCCATGCCACTTTTGGCCACCTGTCGTAGTATCCAACATGCTCGAAGGCTATGTGTTGGAGTGGCGCCCTCCGTACTGTGGGTTTTGCAGGGTCCGTTGAGCCCCCCCTCTAGTACGGTTCCGTACCCTTTAGGGTTTTTTTGCTTTTTGGTTTTTAACCCAGGTGCTTGAGTATGACGCACCCTTTTATTTCGGACTGGGGTTTTATTCAGGGCCGGATTGTCCCAAAACATGGTTTCGGTTTTCCAGGCACTCTCCATCGTGCAGTATTTTTGTACAATGGTCGCTAGGGCGGCGAAGCGTGAAACTTCGTGATGACTGATGGCGTTTATGATTCCCTTGTCCGTGCAATTGTTGCAGAAGATTGAGATCGCGCTTTCTTCACGGCAGTCCTTTATCCTGTTCATAACCAGGAGGAATCTGGCCCAGTAATGATGTACTGTTTCATCGGGCTCTTGCTGTATTTGAGATAGATCGCTTATGTTTGGGTGGGCGGGTGGAATTAAGTTCGGAACCGCGCCCGATCTGAGGCTCAAAGGCCAAGAAGCTTCCGGATTCGGAAGCTTGGTTTGCTGAGCGCTTTCCAACAGATCTGGTCCGATGCCTGACTTTAGGTTCAGTATTTGATTAGCGTCCGTCCTTCTGCGGGAATCCGACATGGAGGGATCCGGAATCCGGACATAGTTGGATTTTAACATAGAAGAAGAGTCGCCGCATTGTTCCTCTACCACGACAACGTGGTGGGTAACCTGGGGAGAGTTAATTTCTCTCAGATTGGTTTTAAGCCCAATCTGATCGTAGTCGGTAGCGACTCCCAGGGCGGCGATGCGATCCAAGAGCTCGTTTATGGAGGAGAGCTCAATCGGATCTAGCTGCTCGGCGAATTCCGAGCTGACGTGAAGATCGCTTTTAATGACTTGAGAGATCATTGTCAGGGCGGTGGCCGAACAGGCGGTCATGAGAAAACCGCCTAGCCGGATAGTCTAGCCGGCGGCCAAAGCTCCCTTGACGACGGCGCCATCTTTAAAGACGGGAAAATGCATCCTTCCTGATGGTGACGGCACAGAGGAACTCTCAATGAAAGCACCAATGTCGGTGTCAAAACCGGCGGATCTCGGGTAGGGGGTCCCAAACTATGCGTCTAGGCGGATGGTAATAGGAGACAAGGGACACGATGTTTTTACCCAGGTTCGGGCCCTCTTGATGGAGGTAAAACCCTATGTCCTGCTTGATTAATATTGATGATGTGTGTTACAAGAGCGGATCTACCACGAGATCAAGGAGGCTAAACCCTAGAAGCTAGCCTATGGTATGATTGTTGTTCGTCCTATGGACTACAGCCATCCGGTTTATATAGACACCGGAGAGGGCTAGGGTTACACAAAGTCGGTTACAAAGGTAGGAGATCTACATATCCGTATCGCCAAGCTTGCCTTCCACGCCAAGGAAAGTCCCATCCGGACACGGGACGAAGTCTTCAATCTTGTATCTTCATAGTCTTGGAGTCCGGCCGATGATGATAGTTCTGCTATCCGGACACCCCCTAGTCCGGGACTCCCTCAATACCCTTGTAGATCGCGAGCGGAAGCGTTCAAGAGAACGAGGTTGATGGAGTCGTACTCGTCGTGATCCAAATCACTGAAGATCCTAGCGCCGAGCGGACGACACCTCCGCGTTCAACACACGTACGGAGCGGAGATGTCTCCCGTGCCTTGATCCAGCAAGGAGGAGGGAGAAGTTGAGGAAGAGAGCTCCAGCAGCAGCACAACGGCATGGTGGTGGTGGAGAGACAGTACTCCGGTAGGGCTTCGCCAAGCTCTTAACGGAGGAGGAGAGGTGTTGGGGAGGGGAGGGGCTGCGCCTTTGATGTGGTGTGCAGCCCTCCCCTTGCCCCTCTATTTATAGGGGAAGGGGGAAGGGGGTCGGCCCCCTCTAGATGAGATCTAGAGGGGGGGGGGCGACCAAGGGGAGGGGGCTTGCCCCCCAAGCAAGGGGGGCGCCCCCTCTACGGTCCCCCCAACCCTAGGCGCATGGGCCCAAGGGGGGGGGGGTTGCTCCCAGCCCTCCAGGGGCTGGTTCCCTACCCACTACGGCTCATGAGGCCCTCCGAGAGAGGTGGCCCCTCCCGGTGGCCCCGGTACAATACCGATAAGCCCCTGAACTTTTCCGGTGACCGTATGACAACTTCCCATATATAAATCTTCACCTCCGGACCATTCTGGAACTCCTCGTGACGTCCGAGATCTCATCCAGGACTCTGAACAACATTCAATAATCACTTACAAGTCTTCCTAATAACCCTAGCGTCACCGAACCTTAAGTGTGTAGACCCTACGGGTTCGGGAATCATGCAGACATGACCGAGACAACTCTCCGGCCACTAACCAATAGCGGGATCTAGATACCCATGTTGGCTCCCACATGTTCCACGATGATCTCATTGGATGAACCACGATGTCAAGGATTCAAGCAACCTCGTATACAATTCCATTCGTCAATCGGTACGTTACTTGCCCGAGATTCGATCGTCGGTATCCCAATACCTCGTTCAATCTCATTACCGGCAAGTCACTTTACTCGTACCGTAATGCATGATCCCGTGACCAACCACTTGGTCATAGTGAGCTCATTATGATGATGCATTACCGAGTGGGCCCCAGAGATACCTCTCCGTCATACGGAGTGAAAAATCCCAGTCTCGATCCGTGTCAACCCAACAGACACTTTCAGAGATACTTGTAGTGCACCTTTATTGTCACCCAGTTACGTTGTGACGTTTGATACACCCAAAGCACTCCTACTGTATCCGGGAGTTACATGATCTCATGGTCTAAGGAAATGATACTTGACATTAAAAAAGCTCTAGCAAACGAACTACACGATCTTGTGCTATGCTTAGGATTGGGTCTTGTCCATCACATCATTCTCCTAATGATGTGATCCCGTTATCAATGACATCCAATGTCCATAGTCAGGAAACCATGACTATCTGTTGATCAACGAGCTAGTCAACTAGAGGCTCACTAGGGACATGTTGTGGTCTATGTATTCACACATGTATTACGATTTCCGGATAACACAATTATAGCATGAACAATAGACAATTATCATGAACAAGGAAATATAATAATAACCATTTTATTATTACCTCTAGGGCATATTTCCAACACCGACGCCCGCCAAGAACCCTCGGTCCGAGTGCTGACCCATCGACTATGCATCGCCATAACTGAGGAAAAAATAGAAAGAATAAGAAGAAGAAGAAGAAGAAGAAGAAGAAGAAGAAGAAAAAGGCACCCCGACCCATACCCTGTACACCCCGACACTACATCCATGTCCCACAAGTGATGCCGACGTCCAACGTCCCAAAGCAACCATTCTTGGCGTCGATGGCGATTGACACCATTGTGAATTAGGGGGTTCCTCGGTGTAGATGGTACCCTAAATAGCAAGTATCGTCAGTGCGAGGTACATGTGGCCGTCGGTGTCGAATACTACATCCACGTCCCACAAGTGACACAGGGGTCCTGCGTCCAGCAACAACAGTTCTCGGCGTCAATGGAGGTCGAACACCATTGCGAATTTGTCTGGCATCCTCAGAGATGATGATTGAAAGCTAAGTGTTGAAACTTGAAACACCCAAACTAATTCAAGTTGGTTTGGTTGTTTGAAATTTCAAAAGTTGGCTTTAACCCTCATCGCAGAGGCTGCCAGACAAATTCGCCAAGGTGTTCGGCCATCATCGGCTGCCAGAACTATTGTTGTGGGATGCCGGGCGCCGGCTTCACTTGTGGGATGTGGATCTAGTGTTCAACGCCGACCGCCTCATGTACCTTGCACCATGGTAGTTGCTATTTAGTTTACCCGGGGATGAGCGGGTTAGAGGGTTCCTCGGTGTCGATGGTACCGTAAATAGCAAGTATCGTCAGTGTGAGGTACATGTGGCGTCAGTGTCGAATACTTGCTATGTTACTCATCTTTCGATTTAAATATGAAGTTATTTCGTCACTGCGAGGGTCTAGTGTTCGACGAGCTCCGCCCGTGCGTTCATTGGTGAGCACAAATGACATCTCCTCTTCCCCCCTTCATTTGCTCTATTCCGGTCTTTGTGCCGATGAAACTTGCTAGCTATAGGTGTCAATCATCAGTATGCGTAACCACTATGCGTCTCCCATTTGAAAGGGTTACATCTATAAATATGCATGCATTTGCATATTTATAATTGTGATTCTTTCGAATTGTCCAACGTTATCCATGGACAGCCCGAGTATGTGTAGATTGGGTTCGTTTTCCCATATGCTCTACTCCAGATTCGATGCAGAATTTCGTCAGTGCCTCCCTATTGTTCTCCGGGTACACATCCTCTATGCTTATTGCCGAGACGTGTATCAGGAGAACAACGGGGAGGTGCTGCCGAAATTTTGCGTCGGATCCGGAGCAGAGCATGGGAAAATGAACCCAATCTACACATACTCAGGTGGGATTAGGACCTATCTTTACCTATTAGCGTGTAGGTTGCATGGACGTAATAAAACTGACAAACTCCATTAACTGATGGATATGATTTGCTTAATTATGTATATATTTGTTGTGTGTCCAGTAGGAAGTCAATATGAGTGATCGTGCGTGGATGTACACCGGTTACACTAGTCAGAAAGTTTGGACCGAGGAATGGTTAACAAAAACCAAGGGGTTTGTTAGAGACGCATTTGCAAATGGCCAGGAATTAAGCTGGTGCCCCTGTGCCCGGTGCGACAACTATAAAAAGAGGGACGAGCTTGAAATGAGTAAAGACCTGCAGAAGTTTGGTTTTACGCCTGATTACATGGTCTGGACATTACATGGTGAGTCTGCCCAACGTGCCAGAGCCGAGGTGGTTTGTCGTCGCACCGACGAGCATGGTACCGGGACCGCAGACATGGTGCAAGACTTTGATGATGCTCGGGACTCGGACGAGGAGATGGAGGAATCTGCAAAGGCCTTCATTGAAATGTTGGAGTCCTCAAAACGCCCTCTCCACGAGCACACTGAGCTTTGTCAGCTGGATGCCATCTCACAAATAATGGCTTTGAAGGCTCAAATCAACTTGGGCAAAGAATGCTACGATGCAATGATGACAGTATTCGGACGATTTCTACCCAAAGGCCATGTGCTACCTCCAAACCTGTACCAGTCAGACAAAATCCTCCGTGCTCTTAAGATGCCCTATGAGAAGATACATGCCTGTGAGAAAGGATGTGTCTTATTTAGGCTTCAGTATGAGGACTTGAACTATTATCCCATTTGCAATTCTTCCAGGTATGTTGTGGTAGACAACGGTATGGGTGAGAAGACGCAGACCAAAATACCCGTTAATGTTCTTTGGTATATGTCAATCGTACCAAGACTTCAACGTCTTTTCATGGTCGAAGAGATGGCCAGACAGATGACATGGCACAAAATGGGCAAAAGAACCGAACTAGATGCTGATGGGAATGTGATAATGGTGCATACATCGGATGGTGAAGCGTGGAAGCACTTCGATGCATTACATAAGGAAAAAAGGCAGATCCAAGGCATCCTCGAGTCGCCATCAACATAGATGGGTTCAGTGTGTTTGGTCAGATGGCAGCCCCATACAGCTGTTGGCTCATGTTTGTCATTCCACTCAGCCCCCCCCCCCCCCGGGGCAGATTATGCAAAGAAAGAACATTTTCCTGGCATTGATAATTCCAGGGCCCAATTATCCGAGGAATAATATGAATGTGTACATTCAACCGCTTAAGGACGAATTGCAAGAAGCTTGGGATAATGGGTTCAAGACATACGACACCTTTAGCAAAGAGGACTTTATAATGCGTGCCTGGTACATGTACTCGATGCATGACTTGCTAGTGTATGCGCTACTCGTTGGCTGGTGTGTGCATGGAAGGTTCCCGTGCCCCACATGCAAGGGAGCTCTTGGGTTTCATTGGCTGACGGCAGGGCACAAGTATAGTTGCTTCGACTTGCATAGACAGTTTCTAGATCCTCGCCATAAGTTCAGGAAAGACAAGAAGAACTTCATCAAAGGTAGAGTTGTCAAACACTCTGCACCACCTGCGTTGACAGGCCAACAGACCCTAGATGAGTTAAACGCTCTCGAGCTAGATCCAGAGTGTCCAGGGTATTTCAAGGGGTATAATAAGGAACACGCCTGGACTCACAAGACATGCTTCTGGGATCTGTCTTACTTCAAAGACCTCCTTTGCCCACACAACATCGATGTTATGCACACTGAAAAGAATATCGCCGAAGCCATTTTTGGTACATTGTTTGGCATAGAGGGGAAATCAAAGGATAATACTAAGGCTAGAGACGATCAAGAGGAGCTCTGTGATAGACCGTTACAAAACATGCAAGAACCAAAAGGAAAGTGGAACTGGACGAAGCCAAAGGCATGGTTCAATCTTGGAAGGCCAGCTATGAAGGAAATTATTTTGTGGGTGAAAATGCAGTTGATGTTCAGCAAATCTAAAGAGGGGAGCAAGTCTTGATAAATTCAAAATATTTGGTCTAAAAAGTCATGATTGGCACATATGGATTGAGAAGATAATGCCGGTGATGCTGCGTGGCTTCATCCCTAAGGATGAATGGCTAGTACTGGCAAAGCAGAGATATTTCTTCCGTGCTCTTTGTGCGAAAGAACTATCGCCTGGCCTCCTAGAAGAAATGGAACAGTTGGCGCCAGAGTTGATCTGCAAGTTAGAGATGATCTTTCCGCCAAGCTTCTTTAATCCAATGCAACACGTGATTTTGCATCTCCCGACCGAGGCACGATTGGGGGGGGGGCGTGCAAAATCGTTGGTGCTACTCAACTGAGAGGATGCCGAAGACGCTTCGAGCAAAATGTAAAAACAAACGTAGAATAGAAGCATCGATGTCCGAGGCATTCATCACCGAGGAGGCGTCAAACTTCGTGACAGCACACTACGAAGCCAAAAATCGTCATTTGCATAATCCGAAGCCTCGGTACAATGCTGACGAGCCTAAAAAGGGTCAATCCAACCTCAGCCTATTCAAAGGGAATCTCGAACCATCCAGTGCTTGGAAACCAGTATCGTTGGATGTTGAAGAATGGCGGACCATTTCGCTGTATCTCTTTAACAACCTAACAGAAGTGCGGCCGTACATCGAGTAAGATCTTGTTACATTGTTTCGCAACTTCTAATTTCTTTGAACTGCCCTTATTCCTGGATATTTGATGCAGTCAATACGTCGCCATATTCTCGTATGGAGCGGTGATCCAAAAGGATTCCGTCGAAGAGTATGAGCTTCTGGCAAAGCAAGGAGGCGAATATCCCGGTTTCATCTCTTGGTTCAAAAAAACGGTAATTTCCATTAGAACCTTTCATTTCTTTGGCTAATTTGCGACTAATGCAACAATCCTTTCATATTAAACTTGTAGGCTAATTCAGAGATTATGGATGCTGAATTGAGACAATTAGCTAATGGTTTTGACTATAAGGTCCGTTCATTTGACAATTACGACATCAACAAGTATCGCTTTCATACCTATGGAAAAGAGCTATCTATGGCCGACCGAAAGTCTATGAATTGTTGTGTCTCTGCTATCGACAAAGGAGGTATCGAGTATTATGGAAGAGTTGAAGCAATTTATGAACTTCAATTCTATGGTGAAAACCCACCAAACGTCATAGTCTTCAGATGTTATTGGTTCCAGCCCAGGGAGACTAGAAGGACTCGTGAACATATAGGGCTAGTCGAAATCAAACAAAGCACCCATTTGGATGTTCCCGATGTCTATATTACGGCTCAACAGGCAACCCAAGTTTTCTATCTACCGTGGGCCTGTCAAAGTGATCCAAATCTCAGTGGTTGGGATGTCGTTTATGAAGTTCCACCACGTGTTAGACCACCTCCCCCCAATGAAGAGGATTATGAACCTCACATTAACCAAGACACATATGATGAAGATAATTCTTCCAAGAAACATGTCTTGCCAAAAAACGTTTCAAGAACCGCTCTACTCCACCCCAGAACATTGAAGTAGACAACGATAGTGAATCCGACTTCACCCCTGAGCCGAAACAAGAAGAGCCGGAAGAAGAAGTTACTGCTGCAGATGACCTGTCAATGCTTGAACGATTACGTAAAGGTGGCCTTCCACATGATGATGCATTTATTAATGATGATGATGAGCACGTCATTACTGATAGTGATGATGATGATGCATTTATTAATGATGATGATGAGCACATCATTACCGATAGTGATTATTAGGTTCAAATTTTTATGTTGTACTTGATTTATATAGTTATTTGTATGATTGTATGATTTATATAGTTGGTATGTATAATTTTCTTACTTTGTATGATTGTTTCTTATATGTAGTGTAATGGTCTTGATGTCCGTCCCTCGGCCCTCGCCCGCTTTATGATTCGGATGTGGTAAATTCTCTTTCATAACTATTTGTTGCATTTCTCATTTATGACAATTATGGTCATCAAGTTGACATAGAGATATTTTAATCTAGGAGGTATGTGAACCGGAATTTGAAACCGACCCTCTTGTTGAGAAGTTAAATTTAGTTGAAAAAGAAAATGAGTATTTGAAAGAAAAAATTAAAAGAATTGAAGAAGAGAAGATGACATTGGAGTTGTATGTTGCCGATGTCATCGATGATCACAAGATGAAGATGAATGCAATGCGCTCGAAGATGGATGCAATGCGTCTGAAGCTTAAGAAGATTAGAAAATATGCCATTGATAATGAGGCTTGGTATCATTATGACATTGGATCAATTGTTACCTTAGTTGCGATCTTCATCATATTTGTTGTGACGAGGGTAAGTTTTCTCTAATGTTTTGCTTTACAAATGGATACTTAGCTTATCTTCCTCCTAAATGGCGTAATTACCTAAGTTAGATACAAAAAGAGCTATACTTAGCTTATTCAGTTCATTTATGACATACTGAGCATACTTAGGTCAAAAATGGCATGATAATATTTGTTACCTCCAAAATGATATAGACTTAGCTTATTTTCCTCGAAAATGACATAATAACCTTACTAAGCTCCAAAATGACCTATTTACCTAGCTTAGCTCTAAAATGACCTACACTTAGTATCTTTACCTAGCTTAGCAATAAAATGGCATTTTTACTTACCTTAGTTAGAAGAAGAAGAAGATAAAGAAGAGGAGAGGAGAAAAAGAAAGAGCAGAAAAAAAAATCTTCTTCTTCTTCTTCTTCTAACTAGTCTTCTTCTTCTTCTTCTTCTTCTTCTTCCTCTTCTTCTTCTAACTTTCATCTTTCCCAATTTGCAGATTTGCATTACATGAGGAAGGCTTGGATTCATGGAGTGTACTATTCTTCTGGTGCTTCATTGTTGTTTATGAAAACTTGTTTGGATATGTATGTCTATATGGATATGTTGTTGGAAACTTGTTTGTGGTTATGTATATATGGATATGTTGGACTTTGTTGAACTACGTCGTTGGATTTGATGAAATATGTTGTTGGACATGCTGTTGGATATGTTGGATATGTATGCATGTATATCTGTGTTTGAAACCATGTCTAATAAATTGGATTAAAATAAAAACAGGGGATGTATAGCCTCTTTGTCGTCCGCTAGCCGACGACAAAGAGGACACAAGGCAGTCACCTGTGCAAACTGGGAACACTGGCTGCCTATTTGTTCATTTTGTTGTTTGCAAGCGGACGACAAACTGACCAAATAGGCCTGGAAAACAGGGTCATCTATGCCGTCTGCTGGCAGATGGCATAGCTGGCCACGTGGCAGCTTCCCAGTGCTGCCCTAGCTAAGCTCTTTGTCGTCTGTCAGCCGACGGCAAAGAGCACCGTTAACCCCTAACGGCTCTCACCCCACACCACTGCCGTCCGTTCTCGTTGCCGTCTGCTGGCCTCTGATGGCGGACGGCACAATCCTTTGCCATATGTTTCTACGAAGCGGACGCAAAGAAGGCCTTTGCTGGCACATGTTCAGCCGGACTGTTTGCCGTTCGTTGGCTGACGGCAAAGGGCTTTGCCGTCCGCCATGGCGGACGGCAAAGAAGCTGATTCCAGTAGTGCTTGCCTATGGTAGCTCTTGGCTGTGCTTGAAGTCGTGCAGATGTTCGTCCAAGGGGTCGACACACTCACGGTACATCTGGAGCGCGATCTCGAGCTCCAAGTTGGCTATTTCATCGGATATCACTAGCTCGACGATGCGACAACAATGTTCCTCTACTGCGCCCAGGTGGACACCTGGGCCAAGGAGGCGGTCGAGCCTAGCGACTAGCACATTGGCATCAAGTGGGTCGCGGACAAGGCGAACGACGCGACCCATGCGAACGGCGCGGCAGGCGTCCGGTGCAAGTACGACATGGTCGACCTCTGGTGCAAGTATGGCGCAGACGAACTCTGCCCACTCCTCGCAAGGAATTGGAGTACTGATGGGACGTATACCCGGCTGCGATGCACTGTCGGCAGCAGGCAAGCGCCGATGGATCCGCTCTCGCTCCACGGCGCGCCGCGCTGATACGTCTCCAAATTCATGGTTTACAATAATTTATGAAGTATTCATGCCATGTTTACAATAATTTTATATGGTTTTGGTATGATTTGCATGGAACTAACCCGAACTGACGTTGTTTTCAGCAGAACTATCGTAGTGTTGTTTTTTGTGCAGAAATGAAAGTTCTCCAAATGAGCTGAAACTTTTTGACGATTTTTTTGGAACAAAAGAGATCCCCGAAGCTTCGTGGGAGGGCCAGAAGAGCCACGAGGAGGGCACAACCCACCAGGGCGCGCCTGGGCCCTTGCCCGTGCCCCGGTGTATCGTGCTCACCTCGAGGCCCATCGGGACGTGAGACCGACGCCAGAAATTCCTATAAATAGAGAAACCATCAGAAATAACCCTAGATCGGAAGTTCCGCCGCCTCAAGCCTCTGTAGCCACCAAAAACCAATCGGGACCCCATTCCGGCACCTTGCCGGAGGGGGGAATCATCTCTGGTGGCCATCTTCATCATCCCGGCGCCCACCACGATGAGGAGGGAGTAGTCCACCCTCGGGACTGAGGGTTTGTACTAGTAGCTAGGTGTTTAATCTCTCTCTCGTGCGATCTTGAGATGTCACGATCTTGATGTATCATGGGCTTTGTTAACATAGATGGATCATATGATGTTTCTCCCCTCTCTACACTTGTTGTCATGAATTGATTCTTTACCCTTTAAATTTTTGTCTTGTCGGATTGAATGTTCAGATCTGAGAACACATGATATATGTCTTGCATATGAATACCCGTGGTGACAATGGGGTATTATTTTGATTCACTTGATATATGTTATGGCAATCAACTTGCAGATTCCTGAGGTGACTTTGGGGTAATCTATGCATAGGGGTTGATGCACATTTTCATTATCTTTTCTCGAAACTTTGGGGTCTCCTTGTAGTTCTTTTTGTGGATTGAGTATTATGAATCTGAAATTGTTTGATACATACCGTATAATTAACTCATGGGTACTCGCGGTGACATTGGGGTATCTAACTGACATTAGAGTTGGTTGAGATGCATCACATGGTGTTATTTTAGTACAAACTCTTGATTAGATCGACCGGAAATAATAGCTTGCTGTTATTTTAGTACGAACTCTAGGATAGTTTGATCGGAAATAATAGATTTGAGGTGGTTTTGTACCCTATAAACAATTTCTATCTTTCGTTCTCCGCTAATAGGAACTCGGGAGTGATTCTCTATTGCACTTTAAGGGATAATCATATGATCCAACTATGTTAGCATTGTTGAGAGATTGCACTAGTGAAAGTATGCACCCTAGGCCTCATTTTCCATCATTGCAATACCGTTTATGCTCCGTTTTACTATTTACTACCTTGCTGTTTTTTATTGTTTGCACACTCATATCCACTATCCATACTACACTTTTATCACCATCTCTTCGCCGAACTAGTGCACCTATACAATTTGCCATCATATTGGGTGTGTTGGGGACACAAGAGATTTCTTGTATTTTATTGCAGGGTTGCTCGAGAGAGACTATCTTCATCCTACACCTCCCACGAATTGATAAAGTTTAGGTCATCCACTTGAGGGAAAATTGCTACTGTCCTACAAAACTCTGCGCTTGGAGGCCCACCACAAGTCTAGAAGAATAAAGTTGCATAGTAGACATCACGCGCCTATCGCTCTGCGGCGCTCCAACAGTCTCGCTGTGCGGCGAGCCGCAACCTATCGGCGCGGACGCGCCTAGCTTCCTCTGCGGCGCACCATCGATCATGTTGTGCGTCAAGCTGCAGCCTCTTGGCGATGACATGCCTATCTTGAGCCGTGGCACTGAAGCGCCTTGCGCCAATGGTCTGCTCAACTCTAGCGATGACGCGCATCACGTCGTCGTCCATCGTGTTGCCGGGGAGTGCCTCGGCCTCGACGGGCCGTGGCGCCTTCTTGTTTTCCTCGTCGAGGAGGTTGATGGCAGAGGCGGTGCTTTGGTGGGTTGGCATGCTTGGAAAAGGTGAACGTGCTACAGGCTGCACTTGTTGCCTCCGTGCATCACGCGCTGCCTAGGTTTATGATTAATATCACTGGGTGGCGGCGGGAAACCAGTGAGGAAATGGCGGCGTGTTCATATGATCGTTTATCCTAGTTAATTATGCATGTAATAGTTTACTTTGGTGTGTGGAATTGTCATGTGTGCACTAGCCACGTGTGTAATTGGATGTTTACCGCGTATCACACACATCTTATTTATGTGAAACGTTTCTATTCTCTTGGCTCAACACAAACAGTTTATCGAAATGAAGTGTATGCCCTCCATTGCACACACCTTGATTTGGCTGAACTGTTTCTGTTGCGTTGCCTAATCGAAAACAGTTCATCCGAGTGAACCGTATGCCTTATATCGCACACACCTTGATGTGACTGACCATTTCTTTTGTGTTGTCTAATCACAAAAAGTTCATCCGAGTAAACTGTATGTCGTATATAACACACACCATCATCTGGCTGCCCGTTTTTGTTGTTCCACCTCATCACAAATAGTTCATCCGAGTGAACTGTATGCCGTATATCGCACACGCCTTCATCTAGCTGCCCATTTCTTTTATTCTGCCTCATCACAAACAGTTCATTGAACTGAACTGTATGCCCCGCAACGCACGACAACTAAAATATGAACCGTTTTTTGATGTATCCGCCATCGCAAACGTTTTGCATCTTTTTTGATGTTTTTTAGATCACCATTTGCGATTAATGAATCGCACACAGTTTCATCGAAGGGTTTCTGATTGTAGTGTTGCTTAGCAACATCCTGCAGTAGTGACGATATGAGCAACATACATCACAACTAGCTACCAATCCAGTGTGTTCAACACTACCCTAGCATGCTACAAGATCACAATCTCATAGATTGATACCGAAATACAACCCTAGCATGCTATAAGATGCTCACAGATCAAACCCTACCACATGGTCTCGATCTACCTACATCGACTACTGAGAAGGGGGTGATTGGACTCACAGAGGCCATCGATGTAGCTTGAGGGAGATGCCGAAATGGTTGGAGAAGATAAGGTCACGAGTCACCGCCGTTGAGGACCACCAGACGGGGAAGGAGCGCTGCTTACCTGCTCATCGGTATCGATGTGCATCTGCGAGAAAGCTCGAAAGGGGGGGGGGGGAACGTTGGCGGGAGTTTCGGCAGTGAGGCGAAGAGGGCAATATAGGGCGACCGAATTGGCGGGAGGTGAACTAAAACGGTCCCGCCGATTTTCCGGAGATGCACTCAAGCTTGTGCAATCTCCATGGTCGCACGAGCTCAGCGCCGCGTTCCCCTCCCATGCCTTGACCGAGCCTGACTCGCTAGAAACTGCCGATTCGGCCATTCCTAGCGGGTCGGGCTAGGGGTGCTTTAATCTTCGCGCAATGGGGCCAAATAGTGTATGCGGGCAGCCAAACAGCCTAGTCTCGTCCCACGCGAGCTAGTTGGCCCGCAAGGCCTTGTACAATGAAAGGTGCTTAGGGGAGGCGCTTAGAGAAATAAACCAGGCTTTTCTTAAGCACCGGTGCTTATTTGTACATGATAGACGCTTAACTAAGTGTCTCTCCTGTAGAAATAGGCACCGGTGCTTCAAAAAAATCTGATTTATTTTCCTAAGCATCTCTGTAAGCACCTTCCATTGTACAAGGCCTAAGCGGGCTACCAAACACGCCCTTGAGTTCAGTCACTTCACGTCCCGATGGAGAAGCCAGGATTGGTTCCAGGTGGATTCTATTCTTCAACATTGGTGTTGCACAACCACAAGTCACGGCTTGGAGCATTGGCGTCATATGCAGTTGCAGGAACGGGCCATGCCATGTTCATAAACCTAGCCCACAAAAGATAATGATGGTTTCTTTTGTTCATTTTATCTCAAGCCATGGTCCTTTTTATCTTCTTCTCTTGGGCTATATCTGCTCTAGGAAAAGGAAAGGAAAGGAAAGGAAAGCAGCAGAGGTACTGTTGTGGTGGAAGCCATTGAGCGAAGGGAATCATTTGTTGAGAACTCCTTTCGGTCGCTCGAAATTGAGAGCCGAAGGAGGCTTCTCCTAAAAAATTGAGTAGCTAAAGCAAATGGGAGTTCAACTAGATGCAGCTTAACTACTCGGAAGGGAATCTTTTGATGAGTTAACCCCTTTTAGGTGTTCGGCT
This sequence comes from Triticum dicoccoides, assembly GCF_002162155.2. Taxonomy (NCBI): domain Eukaryota; kingdom Viridiplantae; phylum Streptophyta; class Magnoliopsida; order Poales; family Poaceae; genus Triticum; species Triticum dicoccoides. The sequence continues at coordinate 95,946,223 of NC_041387.1, forward strand.
AGAGATATCCCAAGCATCAATTTATGGAGAACCCTAAAAGTGCATTTTTTAGAAAACGGTTTAGTATTATTGAATACCTAAAATTTGTGTTTTCACAAGGTTACTCCTCTAAAATTTCAGGAGAATTCTCACTCTGTAGTACTGATTAAAAGTACACCCTAAAGCATTATTGAGATGTCCATACATTCAATAAAAGCACACCTTTTCGGAATGCAACGTTCCATCTTTTACACAAATTCGCTAGGTCAAAATTTTTGCTTCTTAACTTTTTAAATAAAATGTAGGTATTCCAAATATCACTGAGAAATCGGAGAGCGATATTAAATGAAAGCGTTAAAACCTAGCCTCTTTAAGATGGATGAACCTGAAACAAATAGTGGCTTGATTCAGTTATACCCCCATAAGCACAAACGGATTATAAAGAAAATATTTGCCAATACAACATAGCAAACAAAACGATTAGTTGGTTTAATTAAGTAACAAAGATTTGTGTTAGTGGTGAGAGATTCACGTTGCTGAAATGGGAGAGGGAGTCTGTGCAGCAAAAAAATGCAAAGATGCAGAGAATCTCAAGAATATGAGAATATATTCTCTCCATTTCTTTTGCGGGGAAGAGTATAAGAATATGGAGGAAAGGTTCAACGTGATGGATAGCACTATTGTCAGGTGCACCATAAACTAGTGTTTTTCTACAGTTGTGCCATAGAATAGCGGTTTTTTTTTAGCATCAGTACAAACACAAGCGCTCATATACACGCGCATACACTCACCCCCTATGAACGCACACACGCACATCATACCCTTATGAGCACCTCCGAGAGACTGAGCCGGCATATCATCTTGAGATTTACGAAGTCACCGTAGGCGCCTCGTCGTTGACGGGAACGTCTCCTCCCACTGAAAGCGCATCGCCGGAAATCCTGAAATAAATTCAGGAATAATGCGAGCACCAGGATTTGAACTCTGGTGGGTTGGGGATACCACTGTCCACCTAACCAACTCAACCACAGGTTGATTCGCGAATAGCGGTTTTCTAGTCTATGAGGATTCGTGCACTACATTGTAAAATCTAAAATTACATTTATTAAACAACCCTTCAAGAGGATTCTCGTACCTAAGTTAGTATTATGGACATAGCTATTTTTTCTTCTAAAATTCGACAGGAACTACCACAACTTTAAGACCAATTAAAACATAAAGGGAAACGTTTAAAATCGGCGTGCCGGCCGAAACTTCGACCGGCTGCATAGCTCACAACGCGCGTTACGCTCGTACACACAACCACGTTGCTCTGGTCCTACGCACCGCTTCCTGCCTCTCACCTTATCTTCTCAAGACCAAGCTCCTCCACTCATTCTGTCCTCCACTCGTTCCATCCTCCTCCTCATACGCATTCCCTCCTCTGCTTCTTCTTTCTCAAATCACTTCATCCATGGCATCTCATGCTCCACGCAGAGACGACGCGTACAACCGTCGATTTTTTTGTTGCCATGCTCGGCCCAACCTCTCCCATGTCGCAGTGTAGGCCATGTTCGCTGCCACCGTGGTTCCGGCATGATTTTTTGCTGCATAATTTTTGCTGGAACCGCAATTTGTTTTTGCTGGAAGCATCTTTCGTTTTTGCTGCATATTGAGAGAATGCTGGTGCCTTCACTGTATGATTTTTTGCTACATCCATTTTTTCTTGCTTGAACCGCTCCATTTTTTCCTGGAACCAGAGCTCGACTTTGCTACAATGCTAGGACGGTGGCTGCCAAGCATTTTGCTGCATCGATTTTTCTGGCTGGAACTAGCAATTAGTTTTGCTACATCCAGCCGAAAGCAGAGCTGGAACTGGTGAGATTTTTGTCTAAAACCATTCGCGACAACGCATTTTTTGCTGCAACTGTGTTACTTTTTTGCTGGAATAGTTTTTCATTTATGCTACCACTAGCGAAAACCATTTTTTTATTGTTGAAGCATTTTTGCTGGAACCAGCAACCACGGAAGCTACAACCGGTTAACAATTTTGCTACAATGGGCGACGGCGGGCGACATCGACGAGCTTTTTTTTTGCTGGAACCGAAACCCTTTTTTGCTACAACTGGATGACATTTTTGCTGCTACCGGCAATCTGAGGGAGAGTCAAGTATAGGTTTTTTGCGAGCTCATCAGAGGAGGTGCTGCGCCCGGCGACCGCCGTGCGCCGGGGATGCGGCGGCCGCCACCAGAGCTGTGACTGTCGAAACGGGGACCTGCAACTACAGGGACAAGCTGCTGCATTCACGGAGCCGGCGAGAAACAAAAGAGACGACGACGGCAGTGGCGGCGCCGGCGGCCGGCAAGGGCGGCGACAGGCGAAATACGCCGGGAAGAGCTTCTAGATCGGGCGCGTCGCTCGTCCCTGACGGCGCGATGGGATTTTTTATCAGAGAACAAGACAGAGGAGGAAGGGTAGGAGATCGTGCGGTTCCAGTTTTGCAAATCGTACGGTACCGGTGCGACCGGCCCAAATTTGGGCCGGCGCACCGGCGCCTATCAGTCGCCAAACATAAAAGCATTGGGAACGACATTATATGTCTATTTGGAACGCTAGATCAAATATCTTGCTTCCCCAATCTCTATTATTGAAGGAGGTTTTTTTTTTGAGTTCACCTCACCTCCGCGGGTTTTTTCCTCCCCACATCCTCCCCCCTTTAGTTCTCTGTTGATTTTTTTTAATCTCAACCATTGGCACACAAAAATAAAAAGCAACGTAAATACAGTAACTTGAGATAATCTAAATCAAATCGGTATTTTTTTAAATCAAATCTTACCAAAATCTTAACCATATCAAAATTTTACTTGACTTCTTCTACCCATACACTAGTAGAAAAAGGGTCTAATGTGAAACTCATTAGTCCCGATTTTCAATTGAACCGGCACCAATGTGGCCATTAGTGCCGGTTCCAACGGCCAGGCGGGCGGCGCTTATTAGTACCGGTTCGTGGTGAACCTTTAGTACCGGTTCGTGCCACGAACCGGTATTAAAGAGGTGGTGGCCTTTAGTACCGGTTGGAGCCACCCGTAGTGCATAATGTTTAGTCCCACCTCGCTAGTTGAGAGGAGCTCGCACCGGTTTATAAGCCCCGCCGCGGCTACCGTGTCGAGCTCCTCTCTAAGCAGGCCTTTGTGGGCCTATTGCAAGTCTTCTGCCCTATGGGGCCTACTGGACCGTACGGGCCTGCATCCTGGCCCAACTAGAGATTGGGTTTCTAGTCGTATGCAGGCCGTGCCGGCCCAGTAGGCAGGCTGTTTTTGCTTTATTTCAAAAATAAAAATAAAAAAAATCCTTACCAACCGGGACTAAAGGTCCCCCAGACCACGGCGCGCCTCTTGCCACGTGGTGGGCCTTTGGTCCCGGTTCGTGTTGAACCGGTATTAAAGGGGGATCTTTAGTCCCCACTCTTACGAACCGGTACTAAATGTCGTTTTTCTACTAGTGATACCTAAATCAAATTAAATCTTACCAAACCTTAATTAAATTAAAAAATTCCTTGAATTTCCCTACCTATACCTAAATAAAATTAAATCTTACCAAAATTTAGGATATGGTAGGTGTATATATGTCGGGCAAAATTGATGTTGAATCACTAGAATAGGTATGCCCTTGTTGCAACGCATGGCAATTAGCTAGTTAAAGTGCTGCGTCTTCCAAGCATTTCTTGCCCTAGCAAGAATTCTATGGAAAATCACCTTGTTCTAAACATGGATTACTTCCATCGAACAAATAGATTCCCCATGATATATAGCAATAATAGAAAACTGATACGATAAAATGTGCAAAACTCAGCCTTGTTGCCTTAAACAAATAGTGCCTGGTTCAATTGGACCCACTGCTAATCATCACCTCCATCAGCACAAACCATGGATTAATGAACGGCAAACTAAAATAATCCCAATAGAAAAGAACAAACTAAACAATTGGTTGATTTGTAACTAGTGCAGCAGCAACTAGCTAAAATGCTCCACACACTCTCCCTGATCACCATGCCAGATGCTTGAATGATTGGTTGCTCGAACGGATGGCTCTCGTTGCTTGCTTACTGCGGGCTTGCGGCGGAATGGCCGGCCTCATGGCCGTTCGCGCCGGCGCTGGTGCTGCCCCGGCGGTGCTGATCCATCTCGGGAGGCTGCCCTTCCTCCTCCTCCTGCTGCGGCTGCTGCTGGTGCTGCTGCTCGCCGCCGGTGGAGCGGCCGCAGGAGTTGAGGCCCGCGAGCATGCCGAGATTCGTGTCGCCCATCCCGCCGGGAAAGCTGCTTCTTGAAATGAACTGCAGCGGCGCCTGCACCGTGTTCCCGGCGCCGAAGGCCCATGCCGGCTGCATCCAGAAGGCGCCGCCGCCGCCTGCGCCGCTGTTCGGCGCCACGGCCCACATTGCCCCCGAAACAGCAGTGGGTGGCGGCGCCGGCCTGGACTTCTGCGCGGGCTCGCCGCCGTCCTCCGGGTCTTGATGGCGTCCGGTGTCCTTGAACAGGTCGTCCGCCTCCCTATACCGCTTCCTCATGAACTCCCCGGCGCCAGGATCTTGCGGCGCCTCCGGGTGCTGGTGGTGGTGCTGCTGCTGCGGCGGCGGGGGGAGCAGCTGGTGCTGATGGTGGCCATGGAACCCGAGCATGGCAGCCACGTCGTGCTGCGGCTGGTGCTGAAGGTGGTGCTGGAAGGGCGCGACACGGGAGGAGGCGCCGGGGCGCAGGGAGGCGGCGAGGGTGGAGAAGTTGGCGGGGACGGTGCCGGTGCCGGTGGCGGCGACGATAGCGGGCTCGGCCTGCTGCAGAAGCCACTCGACGGTCTCGCCGTCGGTCTTGTGGCCGAGCTCCCGCGTGAGCTGGAACACCCGCGCCGCGCACAGCGCCGGCATCCGTATCCTCCGCCCGCGCCCATCCACCTTGGTGTGCCGGTCCTTGGTCGGCCGCTTTGCCACCTTCTTCTCTGACGGCGGCTCGGCCACCGTTATCGACTGGCTGTGGTTGGCCGTCTGCCCTCCCGCCGGGGTAGCCGCGGGCACCATCGCGAGCGAGCCCATGAACGGCGGCGGCGGCGTGGCGCCTGTAGCCGCCGCGGCAGCGTAGTAGAAGGGGTGGTGGTGCGCGGCGGCCGACGCGTGGTGGGGATGGTCCGACGTGCTGCGGCTGCTGTTGGTGCTGGTGCTGGTGCTGCTGGACGGCGCCGCCCCCTGCTGGTCCATGAGAAGAGAAGACAGCTAGGCACAGTTACATGCGTTGGACGGCGGCGCCTGTTGGCCGGAGCCGAGGAGGAGAGCGACGCACGTGCGCGCGGCGGTGGGGTGGGGTGTGGGAGGAGGTGTGGGGCTGGGATAGCGGCTGGAGGAGAGAGAGGTCAGACTCAGAGGTGGAAGAGAGGGAGAGGTGTGGGGTTGGTAGGTTTGGATTTTGAGTATGACCGTCCTAAACCCCAGAAAACCACCATTGTTGGGACCTACTCCTCCGTAGCCTGCCTAGCTTTCCTCTCTTATATAACCATAACCACAACCATGGTTCGCGTTGGGTAGGGCAAGTTTGCACCGCGTGGTGTGTATCAGCTAGCTGCTGCGTGAGGATCATGACCTGGCCAATCAATTGGCCAGCTAATTGGGGTTAAACATCGCCAAATTTGGATTTGTAGTAATCACGAGCTTGGGATTTGTGAATCCAATTAAGATTTGGAAATGGAAATACAGCTGTTTGTTAGCATGTATATTTATTTTTGGATTTCAATAACGTGTGAACACCAGATTTCTAGGGGTTCCCAGCGAATTTCCTCGGAACCATCAGATCACGATCAAACGCATGGCAATTTCTCTCTTCGGCGTGGTAATTTGTCTGCCATTCTTTTTTACAAGATGGCAAATTTCACTTCAGAGCATGGCGAATCCATTACAAACATGTCAATTTTATATGTTTTTCGCATGGCAATTTGGACCGCCTTCATTTTCCCTTATTTTATTATGACACCATATGAGTACTATTTAAACCTTACAATCTATTTGTTTCACCATGTGCTACCCCTTTTCTCAGTTTTTTAGGGAATGTCAAATGTTTATGTTATTGAACTAAAAGTTGATTGGATGGCCGGTGGTGGGTGCAATCCCATCCCTTCATGAATCAAACCCCAGTCAAGTCATGACATCGGGAGAAGTTGTTATCATTCTCTTTTGCAAGTACGTCCTACAACCTTGCTTGAAACACCAAGTATACGGTTTCTTGAATGTGTGACTTATTACTTATATAACACGTACGAAGTAATCACATATGTTGTCCTGTTAACTTTTATGTAATACGTACTCGTCAATTTCATAATTCTTGTTGTGGTTTTAGTTTAATTTTGAACTAAAACCACTAGAAAAATTATGCGATCGAGAAAGTAGCACTTATAATTTCATCACCTCGTCCCATACTTATGAAATCTTCGGATTTTTTTCTTAACTGTATGAAATCTTCGGTTAGTTAACGATGCATGATTAGCTCGAGTTGCTCACTCACTGAATTCTCCTTTGCGGTTCAGTTTTTCAGTTTTTGTACGGAGTGAGCTGTGGTGTGTGAGCGTGGAGTCGAGTATAGCAGCTTGAGCCAGGCCGCTCGTGGGACCTTGGAATGATGAACCCAAAGAGCGGAGAAAGCTAGACAGAGTGGAATCCTTTTTCTTTGCGACTGGACACAAAGTTGACAAACGGTAGAAGCCCCCTATATGTACCCAGTTCCTCGCGACCCACCTCTTGTAATAATATAAGAAGCGCATCTAACCGTGTGCATCACAATGATGCAGAGACCGAGGATACTACTCCTTTTAAAATAAAAAAATAAAAAATATGAAGCACCTAGCTAGCATGATAAGTATGGCGCATGTCGTTCTTCAAAATCTTTGAGGTTGGATCAATTTTTACAAATCTGGTCATTTGTTTCTCACCCGGTGGCATAGAGAAATACCAAGATGCAAGCAATGGAGCTAATTATATATATTTCCTTTTCACAAAATTATCTAAAATCTTGATGTAGCTCTCATATTTTTGTTCTCATACCCATTTCAGTTTGTCCAATCCATTGTACTACTCTTTATGTTAAATCAAATGCCATGCTCACAAAAAATAAAAGAATCAATAATGCTAGACATTTTTTTCTAAAAAAATAACATCCTTAGCAAAAACATACACGCATAATGTCAAATATTAGTACATCAAAGCAGTTTAGAAATAAAACATTTAGAGAATTGATAAAAGAGAGCACGGATAAGTTATTACATTACTTGTTTAGACACTCTTTTTCGTGTGTTATTTGGTACGTGGTCTTTAATATCTAGTAGCGGTAAAGTCAACCGATTTTAAAAACTCTTCTCGGCATTGTTAATGATATGTAGGAGACTTAAGATAAGGCATAATGTAAACGAAAATAATGGGGAGGGGCAACAAGAAATTGAATGCACTCTGATATGCTCTAATTTTGTAAACCTAGTATACTATGGGAATCACAAGTTAGGCACTATGTGGTAAGTTGTTGTCTCTTTCTGCTGCCCATTTCACTTACAAGTGGGTGGTACTGTTTCTTTTACTATGGTGTTAAAAATCTGATGTCAGATTTTTAACCATGGCAAATCGAATGCTTTTATGTCAAATTTACTTCTTGTGAGATTGCCATGGCAAGGATTTGTCATGCTTGCTAAAGGAAATTGCCATCAAGGATTTGTCATGCTTGCTAAAGAAAATTGCCATCCTCGCATCAACTAAATTTGCCCTAAAAAACATTCGATTGCCATGATTAAAAATCCAAAGTTAGATTTGTAGCAAAATCCTTCTTTTAACAATGGCTATCCTACTCCTCTACGTATGTGGCATCAATTTTTTGCTATGTACTAGCACTAGTGTGTCGTTATACTGCAAAAGACTCTACATGAAACATGTTTTTCTAGGGCTCACTGGATGTATGAATTTTGTAGGATTCGAATCCTTAGGTACTTTTTTCTTGCAAAGACACTTTGATTATAGGATTGGAGTACCTTTTTTCATGGAACTCATTCATATGTTTTGCACTCCATATCAATCCTGGTGTGAGTTGGAACCACGTTTTGTTTTCCATTTGAGAACTGAAAATGCATTTATATTCTATCTCTCTTTACTTTCTATCCTCAATAGTCTAATATTCATGTATTTATTTCCCGTACACCATCATCCATAGACATCTTACAATTTTCTTTTTTGTGTTTTAAAATCTTCTAGGGCCTCTTTGGCTCACGGAAATTTAAAAACTCGGGAAAAAAACGTAGCATCGAGATGTCATGCCATCTAATCCTACATGAACTGCAAATGTATGAACCTGTAATATAAGTTGTTTGGCTTAACCATGGAAAAAACACAGGGACTTACGCAAAGGATTAGATGCATGTCATAACTTTGTTAGAACAAAAAAAAGTTTCTACGACGTTAGAATCAATGGAAAGTTTTCTTTCCAGCCGTATGCAATTTAATTCATATATGGTTTTCATTCTTACAAGCCAGACAAGCTCTGGAGAGGAAAGAAACACTCCTAATTAAGGAACGGAATTCTGTAAAGTCCCTTTGAACCACATCAAAGTGACATCCTAATTGTGTTTTTTTTCTCCTCTTCTATTTCTACGTTCTTAGAGCATCTCCAAGGGCATGTCCAAATGGCTGTCTATGTGAGATATAGACAATATGAGGCAGAAAAAAAATATGCTCTCCAGCAAATTGTCTATATGATAGTCTACCGCTCGAGATTGTCTAAATATCGATGGATATTGCCTAAATATGGACAACCGGCAGTCATTGTCTAAATGGTGGATTGTTCTGTAGACAATCTGCTAGAGAGCGTTTTTTGCTTCACATTGTTGATCTTTTGTACACACGACCATTTTAATAGTTGTAAGATATTACTAAAATATAAGAGAAAATACAGACAATCTGCTGTAAAACTAATAGTGTATATGATGATTATTTTAGACCATTGTCTATAAAAACATATAGAGAACCAAATATGCACAAGCTGCTGGGAGATGCTCTTACGTTTCCGCGCGCGGTTTAAAAGGAAAGCGCCTTTGAACAACAAGGCAGAGCGAGCGCTCTTGTGTTTCAAACTCGGGCCACGTAGAACCGAACCCCCGGTGGTTTTTGGTGGGTAGAAGGTAGGGTGGTAGCGAAGCGGAGGGGGACATCGTAGGTGCGCGGTGTCAGAGGGGGGAGCATCTAATGCTGCTGACAGCTCATCCCAACAGCACCAACCACAGGTCTCTTCACTCATACTCGCACACTCACTCCCACACACACACGCATACATCCATGTACTCTCCTCGCTCTCTCTCCTCTCTCATCACGGTTACGGAGTACAGAGAGAGAAAGGACTGGCTAGCTACAGTGCCGCCCATGTCCTGACGAGAGGTAGAGGGAGAGAAGGTCATTAGAGAGGCCGGGGTGACGAGCTATAGCTACAGGGTCCTCTCAACAATCATCGAGCAACGGAGTAGCATCTCATAGGTTGATCACGGGACGATGCTCGGCCACCCCTAGATTAGGGACATAGCAGCTAAGATTAGCTAATAGCCAGTCGCCGTGTCTCCTGCTGGAGTGCTACCGGCCAATAAACGATAAAGAAGGACCACCTATAGCTTGGTGTTTGCTCTTGGATGTTGGATCGACATGCGTGCAGCTGGCTAATCTCCAACATCTTTGTTTGTTAGCCACTCGATTTTAATAATCAAACGCTCTCCCAGCCTATTAATTAACTCACGCTCTGATGGTAAGGATAAGATTATCTCCGGTCCGGATGGACGTACTTGATAAGATAGAAACCAGAGCAACGATGGAGTTCAGTCTTACGTAGCCCTTTTTTCTTCTTCATTTGAATGATTTACGTCGCCCTCTTTGAGCTTTGCCTGCTACCCAGCCCGGCCCGACCTTATTTGGAACAGATGACATTACGGAAAAAGAGAACGGAAGAGTTCCAGGCCTTAGGATTCCCATCTGATAACATTTTTTTTGACAAAAGGATGAATTTTATTGACTTAAAATAAAGTATCAAAATGATACAAACACTATGAGCACACATCCGACCTCTCCATAGATAGGATGTAGAAAGTCAACACCAGCACACACAAACGCACCAGCAACTAGCAAAATCATATAAGACCAAAGTTATGCGTAAGCAAGGAAAAAAAACCCAAAGCGACCAATCAGATATGCGATCAGCAAATTGTACCAATGACCATATCTACACCAATTATCTCATGACATCACGCGAACGACGAAGTTTTTCAACAGCAACGCCTTCACGAAGGAGCGAGGTCGATGCTCCGCCGTCCATATCCAACCATCAAGGCAAGAATCTAGGTTTTCACCGTGACGAATCAACCCGAGCATATCCGAGCAATGTCTTCAATAAGGTAACAATGCAAAAAAAAAATTGTTACCATTGCCAAGCATAATAACTTGGATTAGACCTAGGATGTCATCCCAGTGCCCGAGACCGGGTGCACATAGCACCACCATCAAAACACATGTGTTGCCACCAACACTTTGCCGCGATCGTAACAGCTACATGGTGCTACCACCGTCGCTACGAAGCCATCCCTCTGCGTCAAGCCATCATCCATAGTTCAATCTAAACCATTGTTTGACGTCTCTGCGACCGACCACATCCGCGTCGTTGGCCATTCCGGCCTCAATGGCTACCATACCAGAGCATGCCACTTCGGTGCCTCCGGCGACCTCACTCGGAATCTCTTTGGTGCCTCAGCTATCCAGTGGTTGAGATGGCCCTAGGAGATCCCAACTTCGAGAGAGGGCATGCTTTTGAGGAAGCCATCCAGGCACGATGGAATCTGTCAATCAATTTTGAGGAGTATGGCATCATTCTCTTTTGAACCTACCCCCTTCATCCCTCTGAACCACAAATGCATCCAGGTGGAAGGGCGACCGGCTAAGGTTCCAGTTATCGCATCTCCCATTCAACATGTTTGTCATTGCCACCATTGTCCCGATGCCAGATCACCAGGTAGCTTTCACCAACATCAGGGATGTATGTAAGGATTTCTTGACTGAAGCAATTAGAGTGGGGTTTTCTTATATTAGCCTTAGCCCATTATGTCAAGCTTATGTCAAATTAGACAATGTACTTGATAGAGATGATCTGGTCAACAATAGTCTGCATGTTTTTGTGATGTTCATGTGATTTTCCAAAAAGCACAATGAAGGGCTTAATTGGAAATGTCTCACGCTCAATAGAAAAGTTTAGGTTATGCCAGTGGAGTTTCCTTTTAAGAGAAGAAGTATGCATTAGATAGGCAACACAGTTACGTGTTTTGGGAAACTACTTGTGTGGGACAGGGTGAAGAGCACTAGTGCATGCCTGGTTATTATGATTATAGCGGAATAAATGGAAGACATTCTAGCCAGCATTCTCATTGGAGAGGGAGATGATTATCAATTGACTCTAAGACTGTATATCACAAGCCGGTCCCTGAATGGGCCCCGAATAATTGCGCTTACTGTGTCAGTCTTTGGATCAATAGCTGACACACACAGTCGATGATGAAATACCGAGAATACGTCATGTGTCAAGTATTACATCGCAGATCCAGTGCTTTACAATACACACCTGCTTAGCTGATAGGATAGCTCACAGTACAATCATGCAGCGGAGTTATCTTTCTAGTCTTATGGAGTCCATGCACTCACAGCCAGAAGTTGAGTATAGCGTCGTAACCCTAGTTCGTACCTTCCACTCGATACGGTAAACCTGCAATATGACACGTTGCAGCCACACGGGTCAATACATCGAATGTATTGGCAAGCTTCACCAGGATTGGCTTGTTCGAAATAGTAAACATGCAAGGTGGTGCGGCTGGTTTTTCTCCGCGTGAAAAATAGTTTTCCTATCTTTTATAGTAGTGGTCTACTCTAATAATAGTGTGACACTCCTGGTAAATCCCCAGCCATAGTCTATAGGCATCCCGGTAAATCCCCGGTCGTAGCCAGATAAGCATTTGAGCATGTGGGTTCCCTGGTAAATCCCCGGTTGCCCCAAGCCTTTCTTCAAGAGTTCCTGGTAAATCCCCAGTCCTCTAAGATTATCTCCACAACTCCCCGTTGATTCAACCCATTGATTTTAATAAGGAAGAGGTGATGAGATCAAACTGACAATTCTTGGATGAGTTACTCAAAAGTTGTCCGTAACCGGGGACACAGCTAATCATGATGAGTTTTATACACTCTGAAGAGGTTTTTGTACTTTACCCGTGATTCCCGATCACACCCTTGTGCCACTACACTTCACTTGTGAAGTATCCAGGTAGACCAAGATGAGACTTTTGGGAAGCAGTCACCCCCTCAAAAAAGGTAGACCCAGTCTGGGTCCCTATTCCATATCTACATTTGCTGGTCTACCACATGAGGGTTCCCACAACTTATTTGGTCCAGGCAGAGCCCGTATTGTTTCACAGTTACACATGGAAGCTACTCAACTTTGAACTCATACAATCCCTTTCAGCCTAAGCGGTCGCCCACAAAACTATCAACCATCCGAGCAAAATAGAAGCACCGCCCAAATGATTCACTAATTAAGTTGTAGTTAAGTAGTCAACCATGCAATTGTATGGTGGAATATTATAAGTGTTTCCCAATCCACGATATAGCCGCTAAGCAACTACTCGTTGGTTGCAAGGTCAGGTTATAAATGGTCCTACACCATTCTACTGGGTTCTGTCAAGCATAAAGTAAAATCCTATAGGGTACTTCCTAGTTGAAAACAACTACAATGCATGAAAACATAGGTTATGATCAAAGGTTCTACTTGCCTATATTGACGGTTCTTCAATCTCACAATCTTGATCATGTTACTCTTCGCTCTCCGTATAATCTGTCGTAAGTAAAGAGAAATCATAAACAACCATACAATACATTCAAACATACAACAGGTGTTGTGCATGGTGTCAGTGCCATTGTGTTGTGAGATCATGTGTCAGGGTTAACTCATAAGAGTTTGGAAAACAACATAGTTGTTGTTAATTGGAATACATGTCACATAAGGGTTCACATGCAAGTCTAAAGTAAAAGGTGCATCACATACGATGTATGTGATGTCAAGTTGTGGTTGTTGGATTCTGGAAAGGAATTCAAACAACAGAGTCATGGTTTATGAATCTTGGATAGCCAAGTTCATGTTCAAGTTTGAATGAGAATTCAACTTGTTAACCTTTAATGAGCTTGAATACACTAAGGTCTGAAAGTGATAACTTGGTCTGGTTTCCTATTCAAGTTGGATTTAGATTAGGGTTCATCTTATTTGAATTCAATTGAATTGAGTTCATAATTTGATTTGGTTCTACTAATTCAAATTGGATTATGAACTATTTCATAATTGACTTGAGTGGTTCAAAACAATTCAGCATGATTGATGCTTCCCTAAAGTTAAGTACAAATCCAATATAGATTCAATAGTTTATTTGTTTAATTCAAGTTCATCATGAAGTTAATCCTAATTCCAACATAATTACTATAGTTTGTTTATTTGATTTTAGTTTAACTAAAGTCAAGTACGAATCCAATTGATTACCAAGTTCATTTACTCAATTTGTTTCAACTAAAGTTAAATACCAATCCAATGTGGTTGCTAAGGTATATTCCTTTAATCTTTAGTTTAAACTAAAGTCAACTATGGATCCAATTGATTTACTAAAGTGCAAATAGTTTCAAACTTCATTTAATTTGAGCTCATCTTTCCCTATAGTAAAATATTAACTCGAAAATGGTTACCAGGTTTAATTCATTTCATTAAATCATATTGCATTGGTTTCATTTAATTTAAACCTAGGTTTCAAAGTTATATTAATTCAGATGTTATTTGACTTACCTGAAGTCAAATAGTAATACAAAAATAATTACCAAGTTCATATTATATTTTCTGAACTCATTTCTTTCGTAATTGTTTTACTAAATAGTTTATCCAAGTTAAACCTATTTAGGTTAAATTTGTGTTTGAATTCTGACCACCACTGCTTTTTGTTTAAACTCCTTGTTTAAATTATCCAAATTTGAACCTAAGTGCTCCAAACACAAACTATATTTCACTAGCTTCAATTTGCAAAAATAATAATTTAATTTGGATTTATAGAATGAAAGTTATGCCCATTTAAGTTTGAATTTACTCTGTTTGAATTTGAACTTTGAACATTTCAAAAGTGAAATGTTTCAGGAAAGGGTGAAAGTATATGTCATGGAGATCATTTTGCAGAAAGAATCACTCAATTTGGACTTGTAGATAATATGTTGCAAGTGTTTTAAGTTCAAGGGCTTTTCTGCAAAATTGCCAGATAATTAAATTTAAGAGAAAATGAGTGGATGATGTTGGATATGTTTCACGTTTTGATTGGCTTATACCCCTTCATGTTAAGCGGTTGTGTATGTGTCGTTGGATTAAAATGAACACCGGAGGGTGGCTGAAGATGGCGGTGGACGGTGGTGCTGGCTCAGACATGGATAGGGACAGTGTTCTAGGGTGTTTCCGTCACGGCAGAGGGCACGGGCAATGATACATCTCCAATGTATCTATAATTTTTGATTATTCCATGCTGTTTTATTATCAATCTTGGATGTTTTATAATCATTATATAGTCATTTTATATCATTTTTTTGTACCAACCTATTGACATAGTGCCAAGTGCCAGTTGCTGTTTTCTGCATGTTCTTTACATCGCAGGAAATCAATATCAGACGGAGTCCAAATGCCACACGAATTTACGATGATGTTTTATGGACCATAAGTAAGAAGTTGGGCCCTGGTTGCACCTGGGGGGAGTCCTGAGGAGGGGACAACCCACTAGGGCGCACCAGGAGGCCCAGGCATGCCCTGGTGGGTTGTGCCCACCTCGGGTGCCCCCTGGACCACCTCTTTGCTCTATAAATACCCCAATATTCCAGAAACCCTAGGGGAGTTGATGAAATATTCATCCAACCGTTGGAGAGTCTAGAACCACCAGATCGAATCTAGACACCATCACGGAGGGGTTCACCACTTCCATTGGTGCCTCTCCGATGATGCATGAGTAGTTCTTTGTAGACCTTCGGGTCCGTAGTTAGTAGATAGATGGCTTCCTCTCTCTCTATCTCTCTTGATTATCAATACAATGGTCTCTTGGAGATCCATATGATGTAAGTCTTTTGGCGGTGTGTTTGTTGTGATATGATGAACTTCGAGTTTATGATCAGTTATATCTTTTTATATCCATGAAAGTTATTTGAGTTTCTTTGATCTTTTATATGCGTGATTACTTATAGCCTCATATTTATTCTCCGATATTTGGGTTTTGTTTGGACAACTTGATCTATTTATCTTGCAATGGGAAGAGGTGCCCGATAGTGGGTTCGATCTTACGGTGCTTGATCCCAGTGACAGAAAGGGAACCGACACGTATGTATCGTTGCTACTAAGGATAAAAAGATGGGATCCATATCTGTTGGAATAGATAAACGGATCTTGTCTACATCATGTCATCATTCTCATTTCATTACTCCATTTTTCCATGGACTTAATACACTAGACACATGCTGGATAGCGGTCGATGTGTGGAGTAATAGTAGTAGATGTAGGCAGGAGTTGGTCTACTAATCTTGAACGTGATGCATATGTAATGATCATTGCCTAGATATCGTCATAATTATTTGAAGTTCTATCAATTGCTCAACAGTAATTTGTTCACCCACCGTTTGCTATTTTTCTCAAGAGAAGCCACTAGTGAAACCTACGGCCCCCGGGTCTTCTTTCTCATATATTTGCCTTGCAATCTAATTTTTCTTAGCATTTATTTTCAGATCTATTAAACCAAAAAACAAAAAAATACCTTACTGCAATTTATTTGTTCCGCGATCTATTTATCCCATCTACAAATTTACCTCACGTCCTTTGCCTATCTTGAGGCGTCGTACCCTGAAAGGGATTGACAACCCCTTTAACACGTCGAGTTGCGAGGTGTTGTTATTTGTGTGCAGGGGCTGTTTACGTTGTGTTGCTTTGTTCTCCTACTGGTTCGATTACCTTGGTTTCATATCTAAGGGAAATACCTACTGCCGCTGCGCTGCATCATCCCTTCCTCTTTGGGGAAATACCAACGTAGCTTCAAGCGACACCAAAAGGAATTTCTGGCGCTGTTGCCGGGGAGAATCTTTAACATAACCAAGTTCCTAATCAAAAATCACATCTCCTTTCACTTTACATTATTCGCCATTTGCCTCTCGTTTTCCTCTCCCCCACTTCACAAAAAATTTCCATTTTATTTGCTCTCTTTTTCATTCGTTGTTTTCTCATCAGATCTCTTGTTTGCTTGTGTTCCTTGTGTCTTCTATTTGCTTGCATCTTTGCTTGCTAAATACCTCTTGATATGGAACCTCATCCACTTGCTAATCTTTTTAAGAGATCCAATTATCATGAACAAATTGCTAGTGATTTGAGTAGACTAGATTATCTTTATGAATTTTTGCTTGAGATTCGTGAATCTGAAAATTGTGATGAAGAAATTTATGAAGTGATTCATGATAGCTCTTTGAATGAAAAGCATGATTGCAATGATTTTACTATAAATTCTATTAATGTCAATTGTGCTAATAATATGCAAAACCCCAAGCTTGGGGATGCTAATTTTGCTATGTCCACTACTTATTGCAATGATCATGATTGGGGTGATTCTTCTTATGATCTTGAAAATTTATTTAAGCCCCGTGATGAATATGAGATTGATAATAGTGCTTTCAATAATATTGAAAGTTGGTTTGGAAGAGTGTCAACTTTAGATCCCACTACTTTGGAGAATGTTCAATCTTATGAAATTTTTGATGAAAGTGGGTTTGGAGAGGTCATGACTTTAGTTAATGTTAATCCCACTATTTTGGAAGAGTGTCAACTTCCCATGCATGTGGATCGTGTTGAGAATATGTTATGTGATAGATATATTGTTGAATTTTCTTATGATCCTACATGTAACTATTATGAGAGAGGAAAATATGGTTGTAGATATTTCCATGTTACTAAATTACCTCTCTTCATGTTGAGATTGCTAATGCTTCTTTCTTCTTCCTTGCATATGCTAGTTTTTACTTGCCTTAATAATTTGTTTACTTATAAAATGCCTATGCATAGGAAGTATGTTAGACTTATGTGTTTGTCACGTGCTATATGATGCTATCTTTGTGCTTCAATTCTTGTCTTTCATGAGAGCATCATCCAAATTATCAATGCCTAGCTAGGGGCGTAAAACGATAGCGCTTGTTGGGAGGCAACCCAATGAACAAAATTTATTTTTGCCTTTTGATTTCTGTTCTTGTGTGTTAACACAATTATGCTACTGGTATGATTGTGTTTTTTGTGTGTTTTAATTAGTGTTTGTGCCAAGTAAAGCCTTTAGGATCTTCTGGGGTGATAGTTGTTTAATCTTGCTGAAAAAGACAAAAACTTTGCGCTCGCGAAAATAATTCTCATAAATCACAGAAAAGATATTTTGCCCTGATTATTTTTGCAGAATATTAATATACATATTAAGCTGATCTTCCTAATTTGGTAGAATTTTTGGAGTTCCATAAGTATTCGAAAGTTCCAGATTACTACAGACTGTTCTGTTTTGACAGATTCTGTTTTCTTTGTGTTGTGTGCTTATTTTGATGGCTCCATGGTTGTCTTTGATGAGTTTTTTCCATAGAAAAGTTGGAATAAAATACATATAATACAAAACCAAAATAAGAATTGGTTTGACACAGCACTTATAGTAGTAGTTTGCTTTCTTTTACTAACGGATCGTACAAAGGGTTTTGTTGAGTTTTGTGTGATTGAAGTTTTCAAGTTTTGGGTTATTTCCGATGGATGAAACAAGGATAGAAGAGCCTAAGCTTAGGGATGCCCTGGAATCCCAAGCTATTATCCAAGACTGAGCAATCAACTAATCTTGGCGATGCTCCCGAGTGGCATCCCCTCTTTCTTCTAACGACCATCGGTATTTTACTCGAGGCTATATTTTTATTCGTCACATGATATGTGTTTTGCTTGGAGCGTCTTGTATGATATGTGCCTTTGCTTGTTTTATTTTGTGTTTTAAGTCATCAATCCTTGCTGGACACACCTATTTGAGAGAGCCAAAATTATGTCATGACTTGTTAGAATTGCTCCCTATGCTTCACTAAAAAATTTATGAGCAATGGACTTGCTCTAATGCTTCACTTATATCTTATAGAGCACGGTGTGCTTAATATATTTGAAGAAATGCTCTCTTGCTTCACTTAGATTTATTTTAGAGTTAGTAAAATTTTGAAGAAATTCTCTCTTGCTTCACTTAAATTGTTTTGAGATAAAGAAAATATGTTATGCTCATGATCTTCACTTATATTTTTTGAGCTTATGAAAAGCAACACATGAAAATTAGTCCCAAAGTGATAGATATCCAAGAAGGATAAAGAAATAAGAAAATTTATGTCATGAAGATCATTGGACAAAATAAACTTGATTCTTAGTAATAGATTTGAGATATGATGATGTGATATGTGAGTTATGTTGATGAGTAATTGTGCTCTAGTAAGAATATTGGTGTCAAGGTTTTTGATTCCCCATGCATGCATGAAATTCAATAATCATGCAATGAAAATTATATCCTACTTGTGGTGCACTATTCAGTGTTAATTACACTTAATGTTTGCTTATGAGATTATTCGTTTCTTGGTTGGTCGCTTCTCAATCTTTTTGCTAGCCTTCATTTTGCACCAAGTATGACCTCTACTTGTGCATCCAAAATCCTTTAAACCAATTTTGCCACATGAGTCCACTATATCTACCTATATGCGGTATTCTTTTGCTATTCTAAGCAAATTTGCATTGCCATCTCTAATTTTCAAAATAAACTTCCTTTTGTGTGTTTGTTTTGCTCGCGGAACAGTACCGAGTGGCTAATATTTTCCATGCTAGATATGTTATTCTCATGACGATTGTTTATTCACTTGTCATTGCATGAGAGTAAGGCAAAGGTTTTAGGGATGCCCAGTCCCGAAATGCAAAATTGAATTTACTTTATGTTGTGAAATAATAAATTCCTTGGAAAGTGTTGGTATGATGGGCACCCGTGGATACGACTAGCCATGGAAAGTGAAAGTTATGGTGGAAAAAGGAATAAACTTTATTTTCTGTTTGGGAACCGCCTATGATATATCTAGCATGGAAAGTGTTGGGATGCTCCAAGTCATTTTCATTGGTGGGATGGATACACCTCCAAAATGTTTTTATCTCTATCTTTTTTTCGCTTTGAGCTCTGTCACCTCCACAAATCCCTACTTCCCTCTGCGAAGGGCCTTTCTTTTACTTTATGCAATTCTTATTTTTTTGAGTCTCCATCCTCTCTTATAAAAGCACCAACTAGGGGGCAATATGATCGTACTTAAGTATTGGGTGTAGCTAATATCCGAGTGTGTTTCATGAATGGATCAATGTTTGAGCATGATGGGCTAGGGATAACTTGTTTTAGCATTGATATTTTGAAAGGCATGGTTGCATGTTGATATGCTTGAGTATCTAACTTATTATGTAAAACTATACTATTGCTTTGAATCACATAAAAGTCCAAATGTCCATGCTATAAAGAAAATAATATGATATGACATGATAAATAGCACTCCACATCAAAAATTCCGTTTTTATCACTTACCTATTCGAGAACGAGCAGGAGTTAAGCTAGGGGATGCTGATACGTCTCCAACGTATCTATAATTTTTGATTATTCCATGTTGTTTTATTATCAATCTTGGATGTTGTATAATCATTACATAGTCATTTTATATCATTTTTTGGTACTAACCTATTGACATAGTGCCAAGTGCCAGTTGTTGTTTTCTGCATGTTTTTTACATCACAGGAAATCAATATCAGACGGAGTCCAAATGCCACACCAATTTACGATATTTTTTTATGGACCAGAAGGAAGAAGTTGGGTCCTGGTTGCACCTGGGGGGAGTCCCGAGGAGGGGACAACCCACCAAGGCGCGCCAGGAGGCCCAGGCGCGCCCTGATGGGTTGTGCCCACCTCGGGTGCCCCCCTGGACCGCCTCTTTGCTCTATAAATACCCGAATATTAAAGAAACCCTAGGGGAGTCGACGAAATATTCCTCCAGCCGCCGCAGAGCCCAGAACCACCAGATCCAATCTAGACACCATCACGGAGGGGTTCACCACTTCCATTGGTGCCTCTCCGATGATGCGTGAGTAGTTCTTTGTAGACCTTCGGGTCCGTAGTTAGTAGCTAGATGGCTTTCTCTCTCTCTCTTGATTATCAATACAATGGTCTCTTGGAGATCCATATGATGTAAGTCTTTTGGTGGTGTGTTTGTTGGGATATGATGAACTTCGAGTTTATGATCAGTTATATCTTTTTATATCCATGAAAGTTATTTGAGTTTCTTTGGTCTCTTATATGTGTGATTACTTATAGCCCCATATTTCTTCTATGATATTTGGGTTTTGTTTGGGAAGCTTGATCTATTTACCTTGCAATCGGAAGAGTGCCCCGTAGTGGGTTCGATCTTACGGTGCTTGATCCCAGTGACAGAAAGGGAATCGACACGTATGTATCGTTGCTACTAAGGATAAAAAGATGGGATCCATATCTGCCGCAATAGATAAACGGATCTTGTCTATATCATGTCATCGTTCTTATTGCATTACTCCGTTTTCCATGAACTTAATACACTTGATGCATGCTGGATAGGGGTCGATGTGTGGAGTAATAGTAGTAGATACAGGCAGGAGTAGGTCTACTAATCCTGGACGTGATGCCTATGTAATGATCATTGCGTGGATATTGTCCTAATTATTTGAATTTCTATCAATTGCCCAACAGTAATTTGTTCACCCATCGTTTGCTATTTTTCTCGAGAGAAGCCACTAGTGAAACCTATGGCCCCCGGGTCTTCTTTCTCATATATTTGCCTTGCGATCTAATTTTCCTAGCGTTTATTTTCAGATCTATTAAACCAAAAAATACAAAAATACCTTGCTGCAATTTATTTGTTCTGCGATCTATTTATCCCATCTACAAATTTACGTCACGTCCTTTGCCTATCTTGAGGTGCCGTACCCCGAAAGGGATTGACAACCCCTTTAACACGTTGGGTTGCAAGGTGTTGTTATTTGTGTGCAGGGGCTGATTACATTGTGTTGCTTGGTTCTCCTACTGGTTCGATAACCTTGGTTTCTTATTTGAGGGCAATACCTACCGCCGCTGTGTTACATCATCCCTTCCTCTTTGGGGAATACCAACGTAGCTTCAAGCGACATCAGCCAGTCGTGGCTTTGCGAGCTAGGTCCTTTGGTGGCGTTAGACGGGGTTGGGGACGACAGATGTGGCTGGAGCGAGGTCGCCGGAGTTGTTGTGGGAGGCAGTTCTCTCGGGTGTGGGTGAAGTGCACGAAATGGAGCGCGTGGAGATGAACCAAATGTATTAGGAGGTTCACGAGTTTGTGGCGATCACGATGTACAAGGAGAGGGGCTGGGACGCGGGCTCACCTCGTACGAGTTGAGCTCACAATGGCGGTTGGCTTTGATCTTCGTCGCAGTTGGGTGTCTAGGGGGCTTTGGGCTCGGTGAATATGTCCATGGGGTGCGCGTGCAAGATGTGGATCTAGTGGTGGCACTAGGAGGTCTCAGGGTGGGCTAGCATGTTCGGAATCGTCCGGAGGAGATCTAGGTCGATGTCGGAGCTTAAGGGTTTGCCGGCGATAGCCCGATGGCGCTCGGTCAAGTCGAATGGGGCAAATGCCATAGGAGGGCAAGGGGTTTTATATGGGCAGGTCGGTCGGGGCTCGGGTGGTTTGAGGGCGCGTGGGGACGTGGGCGTGTGTGAGGTCGTGCTTGGATGCTGTGCGACGTGGGCGAGTGGGCGGTTGGGCATGACGAAGATGTTGATAGGTGGGGTTGGCCGTCAGTGAGTGAGTGAGTGAGAGAGAGAGAGAGAGAGAGAGAGAGAGAGAGAGAGAGAGGCGCGGGTGAGTTGGGCTGGCTAGCTGGGCTTTGGCCTAGCTGGCTTGTCCGGTTGGTCTTTTCTTTTTATTTCATTTTCCTTCTTTTTCTCTTTTTGTTTTGTTCTGTCATTTTCAAATGATTTAGAGTTTGAATTTTGTTCCAACAGAGAACATTTTCTAAATTACAAATGGAATATTTCTAAAAGTTTGAACATTTTGTTTGGGGCATTTTGTACATATAATTACTGCATTTATATTTTCCATTCGACTTTGAATTTGGTTTCAGAAACAAATATGTTTCAAATTTGTTTTAGGAAAATGGCAGAGGGTCAAGGACATTATTTGGACTTATGAAATTCACTTTCTGCCAAAATAAATTCAAGGCCATTTTTTATAATTCCATTTGGCTTTTGAATTGATTTCAAAATAAAACCTACTCAAATCCTTTTAGGGGTATCATTTTGGCTTTGAATATTACTTGGGACTTATTAGGAATGCCTTTTCCCAAATAATATTTCAAAAGGCTTGGGTTCCTACCAAGCTAGCTAGGGTTTCAACTATCAGCATTGGGATTTTATCCCTTCTATGCAAACTATCAAGAAAATCAAGTCAATCACAAGCTTATCCCAAGGAAAATAAGGGTACTTCCTAGCAAAATTTTAATTCCATGTGAAATTTTTAACATACCAGATTTGGGGAAAAATCTGGGATGTGACACTGTACCTGTAGTTATCATCCAATAAAGCATCCTTGGTGGGGCTCGCCCTGATGAAGATGAAGTACAACTGGATGGAAATCCACACCCCATGCCTCTCCAAGCACATTAGAACCCAAACCAGCACAAACATTTCTTTGGACCATTTCAATAGCATGAGCAACATAATTTTCAGAACCAAGCAGTCGGCCAACACAATCAACTTATGTTGTAGAACATCAACCTGAATGAACCTCAAGTGCTTGAGGACATAGACAAAGAGGAAATTCATGGGGACATTGGGCCATGATACACTACAAAATTCGCTCTATTTTGTGACGTTTCACGTGTGTCACGTAAAAACATTTCTCGTCATGGAAAATACCCTGGTGACGTTTTTCGGCCATCATCCCCACCGTCACTAAAGCTCCATCATAAAAAATAAAATATTGACGGTACCACCTCCTCCATCACGCAAGATCGTGTCTTAGGTAACGAACCCAAAATCGTCAGCGAAACTCTGTTTTGTGACAACCAAAAATATCACTAGAACTATCACCGTATACTAACAACTGACCCACCATGTTTGACCTGTCAACATTTCTAACATACGGGCCCATAATATGATGACGTGGCACCTTACAGTTAGGCCCGTCTGATTTTTTATCACTGGTAGTCGTCAGTCATAATTATATTTGAACGGTCAAATAATTGTAGAACGCTTACGATTGTCGTTCTTGCAGCGTCACTCATCACCCCGTCCTTCTTTCTGGTGTGGGTTGATTCAAAAAATTAAACATGTGTAGGTTTCTGGTTTTGCTCATTACACTAGTACATCAAATAGGATATGATGAACATTATTGCCATAGGCCATTTACTTATAGAAAATATACGATAATTTGCATGTATGAAGCTGTAGTGCTTACATACTGTGATAAGCTGCAATGTAGCATCTAGAGTCAGTTTTTTGGTGGAGCTTCGCAGCACTTCGGTTTACTTCATTCTTGGCCCAGATCTCCTAGGATTGAAGCATAAATTTTGTTTTGACCATATGGTACAGTAAAAGTTGAATATGTCAGAATTACCTGGTAGTGCTCGTCCTTCCACTATATTACTAAATCTTTCCAATCTTTATCTGTAATAGTCACTGGCTTCAACTACAACGCTTGCTCCTTAGTAAGTTTTTTAACCTTAATGTAAAATTTTGCCTTGAATCGGTGCCTGCGTGACCGCACACTTTTCTGAATGATACCTTCAATCACTGTTTTGGTCAATGGAGCGTTCTATGGAAACTCAAACTTTAGCTGTAGACATCATACACACATGCATGTTACAACATTTAGAACGCGAAGACAAAAATATGTGGTATGGTACAATTGCAAAAGAGATTCATTTCATGGATGGCCTGTAATGACCATAAAACTTCAGGAAGCATATGCTTGTTCCCCTCTACATTGTACTCCTTCCACTTGGTTTCTATGGGCATCTTATTTTTGACTTGATAACTAGCCTCTGAACTAAGTTTTGCTGCTTGAAGAGGGTCAATAGGCATGTTTGCTCCCTCCATGAAGTCAACCTTCATCCTACTTCTAGTTCTTCGTATATCTCTTTCTAAATCATGCGATAAAGTAGGTATGTGCTCACCTCGCCTCTTCTTCTCCTTGGAATGGTTTATCCTTTCTATTGTATGTTGTTGTGTGCAGGCATGCGTAGGCTTGTTTTCTGCCTCCGGATCAACTACATCATGATTTTCAGCTGAATTTTCTACGGGGGAGTTGCTATCTCGGGAGGTTAGATTATCTACTGGCATGAGCTCCAAATATTGTGTCATATCGTTGTCATCATGATGTGCAGGCATATGGGAATCAGATAGGGCATCTTCAATGGCTTTCTCTAGATCTTGTACATACTGGAGTTGGATGAACAATAGCGTCAGTTTCTTCTCTTGTGTTTCCTGAAAGACAGGAATGCACTTAAACACAATGTAATGCAACTACAAGATTTCATAAAATTAAAATGTACTAGAGATGTATATTCTGGTACCTAACTGCTGGGGCAACTCTAGGCCGTCGGCACCTCCCTCTAAATTATTGTCACCTTCGTCATCATCATTTTCCTGTTCTGAACCCTTGGGTTCATATACAGGGTCATTCGCTAACCTTTCTCCTGCTGCATGTCACATTTTTATACCAGGTTTGCCCTTTTTCCCGTGTCCTTTGAGCACCATATATAAATCCGTGTGCAAGTTCAGAGATATCCCCTATAAATGAATTTAAATCCATCCCCTTCTCCTTCAGTTTTTCTGACATACGGATAGCACTCTCCCTTAAGTTTTGATTCCTATATTTTTCGTTCTCATTTGGTTTGTTGGATGTAGTAACTTTAGAACAAAGATGAAAGAATGAGATCTACAAAAGAATCCTCAAAGATACAACCTCAATACGCAATCATTGGATGAACTACAGTATCACATAAGCAGTGATTGTGTGGTCCTCAAGTATGTGATCATGACTTCATGGTCGGTCCATGAATAGCGAATACAGATGTGAAATGACGTTCTTCCTAACCTAGATCTACGTTTAATCATGTTTTCAGTTGACTAGACCAAGTACACTGAATTCTAAACGCTTGTACAGTGCCTACATTGTAAGAATTCAGAGGAACACCGTGTGTAACAACATGGAAGCAAAGCTACAACACACATGCAAGAAACACCCAGATACGAACACTAAGGTTGAACTTGTGTGGAATTAACCATGGACTTCCTAAATGCAAGCGGATAAATCAAACATGTCTATATATACATATGCCGGTATGGATCTTCAATAGCTGGGGTGGTGAGGCAGGGGGAGATAATTGTTACCTATCCGTTTACAATTAGTTCTTGGCTTCAATGTCACTGGATGCTTGCGGACCACGGTGCTGCAAAGGTTACCTGTCGTCATGTTTCTCAGTGACGATGGTGAGGGAAACTGATGCCGTCGGGAGAGTTCGAGATTTGGAGGAGAAGTGCACGAGGAGGGGATGGTGTAAATTACGAGTACAATTTATTGATAGCAACAAACAAGGTATTTATTTATGGTGGGAAAAAATTTAGCGTGGCCCCTTTTGGAAATGTAGGAGGGAAGGGAAAATAGTCAGAGGGCCAAAAAACGAAGGGAACCAAGTTTTTTGAGCATACAAACTATTTTTGTTACGGAGATAGGATAAATTTCACAAAGAACGAGAACACTTTTAGAAATATGATTCGGGCACTTGTACATGCATAATTTTTTTTGTTCTATTCTTCGTGTGCATGCATGTGTGTGGGGTTGATGCACCATGTTTTTTGGTGAAGAAGCCTCAAGTGAATTGAGCATTGTTTGGTTGTACTTTGATTTGAATCCAAACATTTCGATCCATCAATATTTGTGTGTGTTTTGCACAAGCCAACCCTCATTTTTTTGTAGTGAGCAGCCACTTGCCTTGAACATGTCACTTCCTGAATGGTTAAGTCTAGACATGTCTTGTGTTCTAGGTACGCCATGTTGTTTTGGTGAGGAAGTCTCAAATTGAATTGGGCATTGTTTGGTTGTAATCTGATTTACATCAGGACATGTTGATCAATGCATACATGTGTGCATTTTGCACAAGCCAACCCTCCCTTTTTTGTAGTGAGCAGTCACTTGCCTTGACCATGTCACTTCAAGAATGGCTAAGTCTAGTCATGTCTTGTGTTCTGGGTACGACATGTTCTTTTGGTGAAGAATCCCCAAGTGAATTGGGCATTGTTTGTTTTTACTTTGATTTGAATCCGGACAAGTCGATCCATCCATATGTGTGTGCATTTTGCACAAGCCAACCCTCATTTTCTGTAGTGAGCAGCCACTTGCCTTGAACATGTTGCTTCAAGAATGGTTAAGTCTAGACATGTCTTGTGATCTGGGTACGACATACTATTTTGGTGAAGAAGTCTCAAATTGAATTGGGCATTGTTTGGTTGTATTTCGACATGTCTTCGTTAGGCAATGGAGAGGCCTTAGAATTGATATCAATGCGAGGAGTAGGGATTGCCATGAAACGGTTGGACTAGAGCTATAAGTGTATGAAAGCTCTCTATATGAAACTAAGTGGATGTGGCTCCAACTTGCTTGCTCATGAAGACCTGGAGCATTTGAGCAAGCTCGTCATCAGAATATACAAGCCAAGTTCTATAATGTAAAAATCCCCCCAGTATATGATCGTGACGAATCATGGAGACTCTCTATATGAACAACATGGTGCTACTTTGGAGCACAAGTGTGGAGAAGTAGTGTTTCCCCCCCTCTCTCTTTTGGGAATAGTCTCATGGACCTCATCCCCACTTTTTCATGGGCTCATTAGTCTCCACCATTCTTTTCCTCATAGTAGGAGCAACACTCTAATAATGATGATCATCACACTTTTACTTACTTACAACTCGATAAACTAAAAGAATATGATTTTTTATGAATGCCTCTGGAAGTGTACCAGGATGTGTAATGATATAACATAACATGTATAACAATGATGAATGGTGGCTTGCCACAAAATATCATGTCAACTCTACATGATCATGCAAAACAATATGACAATGAATGGTCAAGTCATGTAAATAGTGACAGTGGAAATTGTATGACAATATATGTCCGAATGGCTATGGAGATGCCATAATAGGTAGGTATGGTGGCTGTTTTGAAGAAGGATATATAATGCTTATGTGTGAAAGAGTGAGTCATTTCACGGGATTTAGATGCACCGGCAAAGTTTGCACCAGGTCTCGAGGTGAGAACGAGGAATTCATGGTACAGAAGAGGGAAGAAAAATATGGATAGGTGGAAGTGCTTATGTCCAAAAACTCACATTAGTCATAAAGAAATCAAGTATTTATTGTGAAAGCCTAGAAACCCTCGAAGCAAGCTATTACTCACATGCCCCTAGAAGAGACGTTGGGATGAGTTAACCATCGCGCGCCCCCGATCCAGATAACACAAAGGATATCAATCAAGAATAAATTACGCTCCAACTTCCTAGCTAGGCCATGACCAACCCTTTAATGAGTGCTAAATAGCAAACCTTCACATCAATATTTTTACTAAACCAAGATTATCCACTAGAAAACCTTCATATTACAACCTCAACATTGTTTAGCAATCACAACATATTCGGTGATCTACATGAAAGTTTTTTATTATATCACCCTTGTATACCTATTATTTTTGGACCAAACATGTAAATCATAAAAATTACCACTACTTATTTAACTCTCAAGAAGATAGAAGTGAAGCAAGAGAGTTCAATTAATTACTATGCAATATTTCTCGCCGTGCTCAAAAGATATAAGTGAAGAACATGATCAATTGCCTCAACTAAAAAATATATAAGTGAAGATCAATGAGCATTCTATAAACTGTGGTTAATATGTGTCTCTCATAATTGGTGTGATCAGAAAATAGTGATTGAAGAAATAAACAAACAAAACTAAGAAAAATCAAAAGACGCTACAAGTAAAATACATATCATATGACGAATAAAAATATAGCTCCAAGTGATACTACTAATAGATTGAACATGAAAGAGGGGATGCCTTCCGGGGCATCCCCAAGCTTAGACACTTAGATATTCCTTGAATATTGCCTTGGGGTGCCTTGGGCTTCCCCAAACTTGTGCTCTTGGTGCTCCTTATTCTTTCTTCCATCGTCATCTCAACCAAAACTTGAAAACTTCGGCCACACAAAACTCAACAAATCCTCGTGAGATGCATTAGTATAATAAAAAAATTCATTAACTTAGGTACTGTCAAAGATAGATTCAAAATTGTTCTTGCATAATACCTACTGAATTCTATCATCTCCATGACTTATACCCCCTGATACAGTCCATAGAAACTTTAAAATAAGCACATTATGCAATAAAAACAGAAGCTGTCTAAAACAGAACAATACATAATGATGGAACTTTTAGTCAGACTTCTGTAGCTCCAAAAATTCTGAAGAATTATGACAACATAAACAATTTGTAGCCAAGTTCTGTATAAAAAAATTCAGGAATTGATCATGCTCCAATACAGAATGAAAAGTCAACTGCTGGACGCAAAAGTTTCTGTTTCTGCATAGGATCAAATCAACAAGCATCTAAATCATCCTAAAGCCTTTAATTGGCACCAAAATCAAAATAAAAGATACATACATAATAATTACAGTAGGAATAATCATGTTTACACACAAAAATAAAAAGGAAATAAAAGGATAAATATTGGGTTGCCACGCAACAAGCGCTATTGTTTAATGCCCCTAGCTAGGCATAATGCAAGTTAGCACATATCGTCATCTTTCCAAACAATGTCGTACATGGATCTCATTATATATTCATAAGGAGGTTTAGTTCTCTTTCTAGGGAAATGTTCCATTCCTTTGTTTGGAGGAAATTGGAACCGTATGTTACCTTCCTTCATGTCAATTATTGCACCTATGGTTTTTAAAAATGGTCTACCAAGTATAATGAGACAAGATGGGTTACATTCATTATGAAGCACAATAAAGTCCACGAGGAACGGGCACATAATTTCTATTAGCAAGTATATGCACATCATTCACTCTACCCATGGGCTGCTTAATTGTGGAATCTGCTAAGTGCAAATTTAAAGAACATTCATCCATATTAGTGAAACACAGGGAAACACATAAAGCATTAGGAATATTTGAAACACTAGCTCCTGGATCACACAAAGCATTGCACTCATAATCTTCAATTTGAATTTTAATTATTGGTTCCCATTCATCATGTGATTTTCTTTGTATAGAGACTTCTACTTCAAGTTTCTCTTCATGAGCTTTATAAGAGCTTCCACGATATGTTTAGTAAAAGCTTTCTTTTGTTCATAGGCATTAGGTGAATTGATCATGGATTGAAGCAAGTAAATACATTAAATTGAAGTCCTTGTAAACCAAAGTAGTGGGCACATCACTATCTAAAGTTTTAATTCAAAACCACTTTTATTATTAATAGCATTATGATCATCAGCCTCCAAATTATTGTGAAACTTTCTACTTAAATTTGGATCATCTCCAGTCCCTTCATCATTAATTTTTTTATTTCTAAATACGGATTCAATAGGAGATATGCCAACTATTTTAAAATCTTCATCATTAGTATTAAGGAAACAAGATTCAAACTCTTTTTCCATTAGTTCATATCTAGATCTTAGCATTCACTCCTGTAGGATGCTGCTAACGCGACACTATGATCAGAGACCCTTCGACGAAACTGTGCGTGATGCAATAATCACAAACGGTGGTGTAAAAACCCATCAAAAAGGGTGCAAAACGTTTGCAATGACGGATGCATCAAACATGGTTCATATTTTAGTTGCGTGTGCGATGCAGGGCATACGATTCAGTTCAATGAACTGTTTGCGATGAGGAGGAACAAAAGAAATGGGCAACCAGATGAAGGTGTGTGCGATATACAACATATGGTTCACTCAGATGAACTGTTTGTGATTAGGCAACACAAAAGAATGGTTAGGCAGATCAAGGTGTGTGCGATATACGGCATGCGGTTTATTTGGATGAGCTGTTTGCGTTGAGACAAGGGAACAGAAACGGTTCAATATAACAAGATGTGTGTGATACGCGGCAAACAGGTCTGTAATCAGAAATGTGTGCGAAGACCGATAATAACACAGACGATTGCTTCTAATAAGACGTATGTGATATGCTCTGTCTACACAACATGTATTGGCCATTGGGGGACGGGCGGTCATTCGGATACGCCATAAGGATGCAGAGAGGCATCCTATAACAGCAAGGACTAGTTGTTCCACCAGTAGCTCATCTAAGAGAACTCTCAAGTTAAGTGTGCTCAGGCTGGAGCAGCCAACAGATGGATGACTGGATGGGAAGTTGTGTTGATGTTAGATTAACTGATAGGATGGGTGATTTCGGTCAAATGACCAAAATGACCCATTCCCTCAGCTAATTTAACCTTGAGGTCCTTGTTTTTTATTTTTATTTTATTTTTTAACATATGTTAAAGAAGGTCTACCGCATTACTTTTAGACAATGTGTATACGTGGCATACAATTGATCCATCCGACCTGTTTGTGATGGAATAAGCCATGTGTGTTGTGGGCAAACACTTGCTAGTGTACAACCGTTTGTGATTGATGAATTCATCACCCACGGGTTCCCTAGTGTGGTCCGTGTTCATCTCATCATCATCTACTTGTGCTAGCTCGATGTTCCTTATATATGCTAAGTTTCCATTAATTGATGGCGTTCTATGAACATGCCACCGTTTCCCGCCATTTCCTCACCTGTTTGCCGCCACCCAACAATATTGCACGTAAACCTAGTCGCAACGCGACGCACCGAGGCAACAAGCGCAGCCTGTAGCACATCCACCTTTTCCAAGCATGCCAACGCACCAAAGCGTCGCCTCTGCCCTCAACCTTGTCGACGAGGAAAACCAGAAGGCACCACGGCGCGTCGAGGCCGCGGTTCTCCCTGACAACACGATGGACGATGATGCACGTCATCGCCAGGGTTGAGCAGACCCTTGGCGCATGGCGCTTCAGCACCCCGGATCAAGATAGGCATGTCAGCGCCGAGAGGCTGCAACTCGCTGCATAACATGATCGATGGCGCGCTGAAGCTAGGTGCGTCCGCGCTGATAGGATGCGGCTCGCCGCATGGCGAGACCGATGGAGCGCCGTAGAGCAAGAGGCGTGGCCCGCCGCACAGCAAGAGCGGATGCATCAGAGATTGCATGCTGTCGACAGAGTGTCGCAACTGGGTACACGTCCCGTCTGTACCCCCATTCCTCGCCAGGAGTGGGCACAGGCCCTTGATACGTCTCCAACGTATCTATAATTTATGAAGTATTCATGCTATTATATTATCCACCTAGGATGTTTGATATGCATTTATATACTATTTTACATGATTTTTGGGACTAACCTATTAACCTAGAGCCCATTGCTAGTTTCTGTTTTCTCCTTGTTTTTGAGTTTTACAGAAAAGGAATACCAAATAGAGTCCAATTGACGTGCCAATTTTTGATGATTTTTATAGACCAAAAGAAGCCTCAGGAGTGCAAGAGTTGGGCCAGAAGGTTCCCGGGCTGCCCAGGAGGGTAGGGGCGCGCCCCAGGGGGTGGGCGCGCCCCCT
>NC_041387.1:95978214-95989080 GCF_002162155.2 Triticum dicoccoides
CCGGAAAATAACCTAGATCAGAAGTTCCGCCGCCGCAAGCCTCTGTAGCCACGAGAAATCAATCTAGGCCCTCTCTGGCACCCTGCGAGAGGGGGCCATCATCACCGGAGGCCATGGAGGAGGATCCCGGAGGGGCCATCATCACCATGAAGGCCAAATACCAGAAGGAGAACCTCTCCCCATCTAGGGGGGAGGCCATGGAGGAGGAAGCATAAGGGGGAGGACCTCTGCTCCTCTCTCTCGGTGGCGCTGGAGTGCCATCGGGAGGGGAATCATCGCCGCGGTGATCGTCTTCATCAACATCACCATCATCATCACCATCCTCATCTCTTTTACACGGTCCACTCTCCTGCACCCCGCTGTAATCCCTACTTGAACATGGTGCTTTATGCTACATATTATGATCCAATGATGTGTTGCCATCCTATGATGTTTTGAGTAGATATCTTTTGTCTTTGGGTTGATTGATGATCTAGATAGGTACGAGTTGTATGTTTTATTTTGGTGCTATCCTATTGTGCCCTCCGTGCCACACAAGCGTAAGGGATTCCCGTTGTAGGGTGTTGCAATACGTTCATGATTCTCTTATAGTGGGTTGCTTGAGTGACAGAAGCATAAACCCGAGTAAGGGGGTTGTGGCGTATGGGATAAAGGGGACTTGATGCTTTAATGCTATGGTTGGGTTTTACCTTAATGATCTTTAGTAGTTGTGGATGCTTGCTAGAGTTGCAATCATAAGTGCATATGATCCTTGAAGAGAAAGTATGTTAGCTTATGCCTCTCCCTCATATGAAATTGCAATGACGACTACCGGTCTTGTTAACAATTGCCTAGGATAATTCCGCACACCGATCCATCATTATTCCACACTCGCTATTTATATTATTTAGTAATATATTCTAACTTTATGATAACAGCAACTACTTTTATATTTTAACTCTCCGATATCATGCAAAGTTATCCTGTTCATACCCACAACGTAGTTTTATTTCTTGTATCTAGTTGGAAGCAAACATTCGGTGTACGTAGAGTCGTATCAGTGGCAGATAGGACTTGAGAGAATATTGATCTTACCTTTAGCTCCTTGTGGGTTTGACACTCCATACTTATCACTTCCACCTTTGAAAATTGCTACGATGATTCCTTGCACTTGGGGATTATCAAGCTCTTTCGTGGCGCCGTTGCCGGGGAGTCATAGCGTGGGGTTGATATTCTCGTGTGTGCTTGTTTGCTTTCTTCACTAAGTAGATTTTGTTTTTCCTTTTTGTTTCTGTTTAGTTGTGGGTGAAACGTACAAAAAATTAAAAATGAAAATACGAAAAGATGCACTTACCTCATTTGCCTAAAAAAGTTTTTTCAAAAAGAGAAATGATTGGAAAGTTATGCATTGAAGAAGTGAGGGTCAACCTTGAGCACTTGTGTTCATGCTCACGGAAACAATGTAGAATTTTTCATGGAAGTTTCTCTGTAAATAATTATCCCCTTGTATATATCCATTGTATTATAAAAATAAGGGGCCAAGTTTTGGTTTTAGGATGATTAGATTGCTTGTTAACTATGTGCAGAACAAAAACAGAAACTTTGGCTGCAGCGCGTGATTTTACATTTTTTATTGGAAAGTCAAATGGGTCTGAATACTTTTTCACATTACTTTTGTACAATTTTTTCAAATTTTCATATTTATTTCATAATTGTTTGAGTTACATAAGTTTTCTAAACTTCCAGATTACTACAGACTGTCCTGTTTTTGACAGATTCTGCTTTTCGTGTGTTGTTTGCTTATTTTGATGCATCTATGGCTAGTATGTAGGGGTATGAACCATAGAGAAGTTGGAATACAATAGGTTTAACACCAATATAAATAAAGAATGAGTTAATTACAGTACCTTAAAGTGGTAGTTTGCTTTATTACACTAACGGATCTCACAAAGTTTTTGTTTAAGTTTTTGTGAATGAAGTGTTCAAAGAACGAGGAGTTACCGATGTGAGAAGAATAAAGAGAGGCAAGAGTTCAATCTTGGGGATGCCCAAGGAACCCCAAGTAAATATTTCAAAGGATACTCGAGCATCTAAGCTTGGGGATGCCCCGGTTGGCATCCCATCTTTCTTCTTCAACAAATATCGGTATACCTCGGTTTTTGTTTTGTTCACATGATTTGTGTCCTTTGTGTTTTTATTTTTCTTTAAGAATCATGCCAGCATGAGATATCTCTTCATTGATTTATATAATAATTAATGTTCTTCACTTATATCTTTTAAGTATGATTTTATAGAATTGCTCTTTGTGCTTCACTTAAATCATTTGAGTATGGTTTCATAGAATGCTTCGTGTGCTTCAGTTATATATTTTGAGCTTGGATATTGGTTTGTTTATATTAATTGTATAATTCTCCATGAACTTCACTTATATCTTTTGAAGTTTCGAAGTTATACTTGCTTTGCCTTCCTATGCTAGTTGATTCTTATTCCCTTAAATTGTGTGCTCACAAAATCCCTAGGCATAGGAAGTTGGTTAGATTCAAATGTGCTAGTCATATTCTTCATGATGCTCTCTTTATGTTTCAGTTCTTATCTTTTATGTGAGCATCATTGAAATCATCATGCCTAGCTAAAAGGCATTAAAGAAAAGCGCTTGTTGGGAGACAACCCAATATTTACCCTTACTATTTTTGTGTGTTTACATGATGAAGCTACTGTAGTAATCATGTTTTATAGCTTTTGTTTCAATAAAGTGCCAAGTAAGACATTTGGGAAGACTTGGGTGAAAGTTAATGTGATCTTGCTATAAAAAACAGAAACTTTGTGCTCACGAGATTAGCTGCCATTTTTTTTACAGAAGAGTGCTTTTGAGTTGATTCTTTCTACAGAAGATTAATAGACAAATTACTCACGTCCAAAAATTTATCTCATAATTTTTGGAGTAGCAGAAGTATGGTTGCTGTTCAGATCATTACAGACTATTCTGTTTCTGACACATTCTGTTTTCATTGCATAGTTTGCTTGTTTTCTAGTTTCTATGGCTTATATTTCTCAATATAAATTGTAGAAATGGTATGGTACAATAATTATTGTGTGAGAACAATTATGAACCTTGTCTTTGACAGTACCAAAGTGAATGGTTTACTCTTTATCATACTAACCTATCTCACAAAGTTCCGTTAAGTTTTGTGTGATTGAAGTTTTCAAGATTTGGGTGAGATATCGATATGAGGAGAATAAGGAGTGGAAATACCTTAAGCTTGGGGATGCCCGAGGCACCCCAAGGTAATATTAAAGGAAGACTCAAGTGCTTAAGCTTGGGAATGCCCCGGAAGGCATCCCCTCTTTCGTCTTCAAAACTATCGGTATACCTTACTCGGAGCTATATTTTTATTCGTCACATGATATGTGTTTTGCTTCAAGCGTCCTTTTCTTCTGTTAGTATTTGCTATATGTTATTTAGAATAATGTTTTGCACCTATATTTTCAATAAAAATGTCAAGGATAGCCTTTACCATGCTTATTTTGCAAGTATACATGTTTCTGTTTCAAAACAGAAAGTTTACCGCTGTTGTGAAAATTCCCTAGAAAAGTAAGAGAAGGATATAAGCTTGAAACTTTTTGAATAATTAGATCTGATAAATCTTTTATAGTGTAGTATTTTCCTAATAATTTTTGGAGTTAGGGAAGTATGATGAATCTTGCATTCTTTACAGACTACACTGTTTTGGCAGATTGCTATCATGTTTGCATTGTTTGCATATGTTTGCTTGTTTAATGATTCTATTTGAGGATAGGAGTATTAAATATGCAGAGACATTTAGTATGCAATGTTGAATAATAATTTTAGTGATTTGTCACAGTAGAGAATGATAAGGTTATTGCGTTGATTTATACTAACTTATCTCACGAGTTCTTCTTGTTTTGTGTGGATGAAGTTTTGGAGATGTAGGGAAGCCGTGATATAAAAGGAATTAAGGAGACATAAAAGCTCAAGCTTGGGGATGCCCAAGGCACCCCAAGGTAATATTCAAGGAATACTCAAGCACCTAAGCTTGGGGATGCCCCGGAAGGCATCCCCTCTTTCGTCTTCAAAACTATCGGTATACCTTACTCGGAGCTATATTTTTATTCGTCACATGATATGTGTTTTGCTTAGAGCGTATTTTCAATTTTACTTTTTGTTTGAATAAAATCATTGGATCTGAAATCTTGAATAAAAAAGAATCCTCCCATGGCTAGTTAATTATTTGACTACTTAGTGTTCTTCACTTATATCTTTTGGAGTAGTTTGTCATTTGCTCATGTGCTTCACGTATATCCTATGAGTAAATGGTTGAATGAATTGAATGTCATAAATCTGAATTTATATATGTTTCATATGCTTACCCCGTTGGGAGTAATGACTTCACATCTAAGAAGTAGATGTAGTAAATGTATTGAAGGCTAGCAAGCATTGTATTGGTCACTTGAACAATTCATGAAAGAATATTGAAGGAAGAGAGATTTCACATATAAATATACTATCTTAGACATCTTCTATGATTGTGAGCCCCATTAATTATTTTCAAACCTAAGAAAATTAGTTGAAATTGGACAAGGAAGACAACATAATGAGTTATGATTGGGTATATTTGTATAGAAGTAATATTGTTATAGATCCTCCAACATGTGGCGCTTGCTATTTAGAATCCTTTGCTAGCCTAAATATCTGTACTAAGCGGGAATACTGCTTGTGCATCCAAATTCCTTGAACCAAGTTTCTTACATGGGTGTCCACCATACCTACCTATATGCGGTATTTACCTGTCGTTCCAACTAAATTTGCATGTGCCAAACTCTAAACCTTCAAATAATAATCTGTTTTGTATGCCCGAATTGCTCATGTAGCGACTAGGGGCTGTCACTATCTTCCATGCTAGGTGGGTTATTCTCACGATGAGTGGACTCCGCTCATCATTCACGAGAAAATGGCTGGTAACTGGGATGCCCAGTCCCATGATCAAAAGATCAATAATCAAATCAAAATAATTGCAAACAAAACACCCCCAGGATTGATGTTAGTTGGAGGCACCCGTTGTTTCGGGCAAGCCACGGATTGATGATTGTTGGTGGAGGGGGAGTAAAAACTTTACCATTCTGTTTGGGAACCGCCTATAATGTATGTAGTATGGAAGATATTGGGAACTCTTGGTTCTTATGTTGACAATGAAAGCATACCTCTCAAAATTATTTTCATCTCTATTTCAAAATCGAGCTCTGGCACCTCTGCAAATCCCTGCTTCCCTCTGCGAAGGGCCTATCTTTTACTTTTATGCAAGATTCAGTAGTATTACTTCTCATTCCTACCTGCTGTTTAGTTGACAAGCATCGTGTGTTGGGGAAACATCTAAGCATATATGACCATGCAAATATATTTGATCATGAATTATTATTGTTGACAATTATCTATATGATAATTGAGTTGGGAGGCAAAACACTAAGCCCCTATCTTTCTTTGTGTTCGATGGATGCTATTTGATCTAAGAATATGCTTTGAGTGGTAGCAATCATGGAAGACTATATGATAGTTGAGTATGTGGAGTTTGCTAAATCAAAGCTCTGACATAGACCCTTCCTGAAAATAAGATGAATTGTAATTGTTTGATGACTGAGAATGAAGTTTGCTAGTTTTCAAGAAAGTTTATGGTCTATGCTTTAACATTTGAATAGCTTGTTACTTGATCATGAAAAGTTCTATGAGATGAACTACTGTTATGACATATAGTGATGCTAGAAAAGCTGATTGAAATTATCATTGATCAAACTTGTGCACCTGCTAGCGTTCACACTTCATAAATTATTTCTTTTATCATTTACCTACTCGAGGACGAGCAAGAATTAACCTTGAGGATGCTGATACGTCTCCAACGTATCTATAATTTATGAAGTATTCATGCTATTATATTATCCATCTAGGATGTTTCACATGCATCTATATACTATTTTATATGATTTTTGGGACTAACCTTTTAACCTAGAGCCCAGTGCCAGTTTATGTTTTCTCCTTGTTTTTGAGTTTTACAGAAAAGGAATACCAAACGGAGTCCAATTGACGTGCCAATTTTTGATGATTTTTTATGGACCAAAAGAAGCCTCAGGAGTGGAAGAGTTGGGTTAGAAGGTTCCCGGGCTGCCCACGAGGGTGGGGGGCGTGCCCCCAGCCTTGTGGACAGCCCGGAGACCCCCCCTGACGTGAAAGCTACGCCAAAAAATCCTATAAATACTGAAACCTCCGGAAAATAACCTAGATCGGAAGTTCCTCCACCGCAAGCCTCTGGAGGCATGAGAAATCGATCTAGGCCCTCTCTGGCACCCTACCGGAGGGGCCATCATCACCGGAGGCCATGGAGGAGGATCCCGGAGGGGCCATCATCACCATGAAGGCCAAGGACCAGAGGGAGAACCTCTCCCCATCTAGGGGGAGGCCATGGAGGAGGAAGCATAAGGGGGAGGACCTCTCCTCCTCTCTCTCGGTGGCGCTGGAGTGCCATCGGGAGGGGAATCATCTTCGTGGTGATCATCTTCATCAACATCACTGTCATCATCACCATCCTCATCTCTTTTACGCGGTCCACTCTCCTGCACCCCGCTGTAATCCCTACTTGAACATTGTGCTTTATGCTACATATTATGATCGAATGATGTGTTGCCATCCTATGATGTTTTGAGTAGATATCTTTTGTCTTTGGGTTGATTGATGATCTAGATTGGTACGAGTTGTATGTTTTATTTTGGTGCTGTCCTATTGTGCCCTCTGTGTCACATAAGCGTGAGGGATTCCCGCTGTAGGGTGTTGCAATACGTTCATGATTCGCTTATAGTGGGTTGCTTGAGTGACAGAAGCATAAACCCGAGTAAGGGGGTTGTAGCGTATGGGATAAAGGGGACTTGATGCTTTAATGCTATGGTTGGGTTTTACCTTAATGATCTTTAGTAGTTGTGGATGCTTGCTAGAGTTCCAATCATAAGTGCATATGATCCAAGAAGAGAAAGTATGTTAGCTTATGCCTCTCCCTCATATGAAATTGCAATGACGACTACCGGTCTTGTTAACAATTGCCTAGGATAATTCCGCACACCGATCCATCATTATTCCAAACTCGCTATTTATATTATTTAGTAATATATTCTAACTTTATGATAACAACAACTACTTTTATATTTTAGCTCTCCGATATCATGCAAAGTTATCCTCTTCATACCCACAACGTAGTTTTATTTCTCGTATCTAGTTGGAAGCAAATGTTCAGTGTACGTAGAGTCGTATTAGTGGCAGATAAGACTTGAGAGAATATTGATCTTACCTTTAGCTCCTTGTGGGTTCGACACTCCATACTTATCACTTCCACCTTTGCGAATTGCTATGATGATTCCTTGCACTTGGGGATTATCAGCCCTCTGCGCCGTACTTGCACTAGAGGCCGGCCGCGCCGTACTTGCACCGGACGCCCGATGTGCCGTTCGCATGGGTCGTGCCATTTGCCTTGTCTGCAGCCCGCTCAATGGCAATGCGCTGGTCGGTAGGCTCGACTGCTTCCTTGGCCCAGGTGTCCACCTGGGGGTAGTAGAGGAACATGGCCATCGCATCCTCAAGGTGGTGATCTCCGATGAAATAGCCAACTTGGAGCTCGAGATCATTCTCTAGAAGTACCGCGAGTGTGTCGACCGCTTGGATAAACGCCTGCACGAGTTCAGTCAGAGCCAAGAGCTACCGTAGGAAAGGGGTGCTAGTCATGGTCTCATGGACGCGTTTTATTTTGTTGAGTCGTTTCGACGTGGATAGCTATGTATTCACAACAATCATACTATTGCTCTGTTGATTGCTCTGCTTCAGTGTGTGTACTCTGTTTTCCGTTCTTATATGTTCTATTTCAATGTGTGTTTATACGCTTTACGCTTTCCATTATGTATATGTGGATAATAATAGATAGGTTCAAATTAGTATACAAAAACAGATAGAAAATGGAATTCATAATATATATAATATTAATTGTTCATTAGTTCACCATAGAATATATATAATATCATCACATATACATGATGATACTTAACTACTAGGTATAATAAATAAAATTGAAAATGAACAATACTAAAACTAGTAATCCCACTTGGGGCCATTATTCCGGCAGCCCCTTGCCAATAGCTCCCTGGTGCACGGCGTCTTCCTAGAGCGGAGGCAGTACTCCGCCTTCTCCGCCTCACAGCGCTTGACGTGCCGATCTGCCTCTTGCATGCGTACGCGCGCGAACAATCTTGCCATTTTGTTGGGAGCCCAGTGGAGCTCCTCGTCGATGGCATGCTGGAGCTTATCGGCCCATCTCCATGCAGCAACGAGGCGCCTAGAGCCTCTGGCCTTCCTCGCGAAGTACCCGTCTTTGTACACCTCCTCCGCAGGACGACACGCCCGCCCCCAAAGCTACGCCTCCTCCTTTTTCCAGGCGGCATCACGGGCTTCACAGGCCGCCTGTTACCTGGCATCCTCCTCCGCCATCTCCTTCTTAAAAGCCACTTGCCTGGCTTTCTCAGCCGGCGGTAGTGACTTCCAAAGACAAAGATCGTACTGGCCCCAAAACCAATCCAAAGTTGGGGGGGGGGGGTCTGGCGCAACCTCATCCGGCGGTGTGTAGGTGTCCTCGTCGTTGCTCTTCAAGTGAGCGTCCTCGGAGGGTGGCGATTCCTCATCGATGCGTCGGCAGACCGATGGCGCCTCCTCGTCGGTGCGTGGGCAGACCGGCGGTGCCATGGCAAAGATTTGAGAGAGAGAGAGAGACAAAGAGAGAGGGTGAGCAAGGGGAGTCTCTAGATGAGAATGCAGACGGGACAACGTGAGCAAGGTAGTATTTATTGGCGGCCGGAATCTAGATCAACGGGAACAGTACACACGCCGGTCTCCGGAATTTATGAGTAATGTAGTTTGAATTACACACAATTCCAGCAGCAAAATCCAAGTGTGAACATAATAGCTGATGGTTCCCAATGCAGAACTGTGTCTGATTAATAAAGCCCGCCACTCACCTTCCAAACCTCGAGGCGCGAAATAGAGTGCTAATCATGTGGGG
Organism: Triticum dicoccoides; assembly: GCF_002162155.2. Taxonomy (NCBI): domain Eukaryota; kingdom Viridiplantae; phylum Streptophyta; class Magnoliopsida; order Poales; family Poaceae; genus Triticum; species Triticum dicoccoides. The sequence continues at coordinate 95,987,295 of NC_041387.1, forward strand.
CCGGTTGTCTTGCCAGATTTTACATTTTCTTTTTTGAACACCAGATATTTACATTGTCTGATAATTTTTTAACTCGCACACAAGTACACAAATATGATTTTTCAAACCATTATGGTTAGCCGTTGCATGTTGATGTAGTTCAAATTTTAATTACGGTCATTAAATGGCTAGAAAATCACTTAAATGTCTTCAAAGGGTCAAATGACCCCTAGAATTTTCCAAATTTTCACATGATAGTTTTATTAGTGCATGTTACACGTAGAAAACAATTGAAGGCCGTAAGAGGAAGCTATCTGCCGTTCGTGATCAAACATGCATTGATCCCTTCTCAGAACCACGAGCCTTTCTAGTGAGTTGCTCCAGTTTGTGAGGGGTGTGTGTCCAAACTTTCGTCAAATAGGCAATTTTTTTACCACATCTTCTTGGTGGCATGACATTATATCAAGCAAGGTTTCATGTTTTTCTGATCATTTTTTAACTTTTTGGAATTAAAATGCCATGGCACTCCATGCATGTGTCCATGCCGTGAGACCAATATGTTTGAAAACTCCTTCTAATTTACTGCACATGGAATTAACTTGCACACAAGTACACAAATATGATTTTTCAAACCGTTATGGTTAGTCGTTGCATGTACATCTAGTCCAAATTTGAATTACGGTCATTAAATGGCTAGGAAATCACTTAAATGTCTTCAAAAGGTCAAATGACCCCTGAAATTTCCAAATTTTCACATGACAGTTGTATTAGTGCATGTTACACATAGAAAAATTTTGAAGGTCGTTAGAGGAACCTATTTGTCGTTCATCATCAAACATGCATTGTTCCCTCTCGGAACCACGAGCCTTCTAGTGAGTTGCTCCGATTTGTGAGGGGTGTGTGTCCAAACTTTCATCAAACAAGCCAATTTTTGTACCACATCGTCTCGGAGGTATGACATTACATCAAGCAAGGTTTCGAGTTTTTAATTTTTTGCAATTTAAATGCCATGTCACTCCATGCTTAATTGTTTCATAGCCATTAGACCAATATGTTTGAAAATTCCTTCCAATTTACTGCAGGTGGAACTAAATCGCACACGAGTACACAAAATATGATTTTCAAACCGTTTTGGTTTGCTGCTGCATGTACATATAGTTCAAATTTCAATTACGGTCATTAAATGGCTAGAAAATCACTTAGATGTCTTAAATGGTCAAATGACCCCTGAAATTTAACAAAATTTCGCATGGCAATTCTATTAGTACTACAAATTTGATCGTACATTTAAAACACCATCCATTGCCACTTTACTCCAAATTCGTGTTTCACAGCTAATAAAAATATCTACAACATCACACATAGTTGTTTTGTAGGAATCGTTTGTGATGAAAAATTCTGGGTCTATTTAAGTCTTCCTCCTTAAGCATCGCTGGCTCATCTGCTCCAGTGCCGGCAACCCCCGAATCCACAAATCTCGATACCCATTCCTGCACCCCCTTCTTGCAAAGATGACGCCATGGAAACGCTTCGTGAAGGCCCGTACAATGACCGCGTCCCCCCGAGGGCCGCCGCATGCGCCGAGAGCGTGGCTCCCTATGGCAAGATTGCTGCCGCATCCGCATTGAGTGTGGCCGCTTCCACCGAGAGGGCATCTAGCGCCGGGAGGAGGAGTTGCGCGTGGCCCAAGTTGAGTTAGAGAAGAGTCTGTCCATTGAAGAATCAGCGGTGGAGTACCAACACGAGCTCTGGCGCGGCCACTACTACGAGTACTACAACCTTGAGGGCGGCGCCGAGGACGAGGACG
>NC_041387.1:95989372-96010003 GCF_002162155.2 Triticum dicoccoides
CGGAGTCCACAAACAGTGGCATGTCTCCAGGACAAGTCATCGACGTCTCATCTCACACTAGTGATGCATAGGCTGACGCGTCGGTGGATTTGTTAAAATTATTCATACTTAGGCTTTGTTTTTAATGCTGGTCTTTTGTTAGAGCAATGTTTAGGTGAACTATCTCTGTTTAATTATTAAAATTGCTCAATTCAGTAAGTCTAGTATGTGTGCTGCTCACACATTATGTGCCCAAATTAGCAAGCGATGTTAAATCATGCAATGACGTACGCGGGGAAATTTCCACCAAAATTTCAATTATCAAAATCATCCCATGCACGTTAAGCAGAAGAATCATTTGCGATGCACACTATCATTCAAAGTGAATGGTGTCCGACGGCACCGCGTGCAAAATTTCCCTCCACATTTCGAAATTTTTGGCCTACCGCCGTAATATCTACCCTCCCCCCTCCCCATCCCCTTTTCTCCCTGACCATAAATCACATTTCCCCTGTTTCCCCCTTCCTTCCTTCCTAAGCTATAGCCGCTTCCTCGCTTGTTTCCTTGCTCTCGCCGTCTCGCATCCTACTGCCGGGGTTGCCATGGTCTTCTTCAAAGACCTCTCCAGCGGTTCCTCCTCCTCCTCCGACTCTTTCTCCACCCGGGTATGCCTCTCTTCTTTCTCTCGGGCTATGACTTGGAATGAAGGATTTTTACCCGGCGGTCGATTTGAGTCATTTCTTCCTCTTGTAATTCCCTAGGACCATCAGTTGCAACGAATGGAGCGGGGTGGCTGAAGATCTGTCTGCTCATCGTCACCATCAATCTCCATGCATGAAGCTAGTTGCGTTTGAATATGTGGACAGTGGGAGGAAGTTTTTGGCTTGTGCGGAGAAGGTTAGACCCTCTTTCGTTGTTACAAATCATTTTTAGATGTAATTCAGACACTGTCACGGTCCCAACCCATTCATACCACACCTTCAACCAAACGCATCCTAAGAACTTGTAGCATTGTTGTAGTTAATGATAGCTTCTGATGTTTCAGGATTTGGTTGTTGTGTCAGTAGCAATTAATTCATTTGCACATTGATCTTTATGAGAAGATATGTCATAATTAACATGTTTCTTCAGTTTTTCAAAATAAGTATTGGTGATTTGCTATGTTGCTATAAACCCATTTTCCCTACAATTGTTACTGATCTAGTTTCAAATACTATAGGATGAACGGAAGTGTTCTTACTTGGAGTGGGTTGATCAAGAGTGGCCACAATCTTTGAAGATGTGCCTAGCAAAGCTCTAGAGCATGTATCAGGAAGAGAACAAAGGTAGGCTTAGAGAAAGTGTTGTCAATGTTGAAGAATATTTGAAGATGCGGGATAAAAAGAGGAAGGTGGAGAATGAGCTCACATTTTTTAAATCAGACTTTGCTAAGATGGTGTTGGTGAAGGAGGATGCACTTTACCAGTTGGCCAGTGCAAAATAGGTTCTTATTGAACTGAAAGCAGAGGTGGATAAGGCGAGCCTGGATGATCTCGATTAGGGAAATGAATATATTGTTCTAATATTGTTCTTATGAGGTTGAACTATCTATATACTATACTGTGCTGTTTTTCGGTAGCTATCGTGTTGTGATGTTAAAATATATCTATGTGCCTGATATGAAATTGGCAAACAGTTGTTCGATATGAAATGTGAATTTGCGTAATACTGTAATTATTAATTGTAAACTAATAAACCTGCGAAATGGGTCATGGAACTTTGCAAATGATTCTAGAAGTAAAAGCGCTTGTGATGGATAGCCCAATGCCACACAGTTTTCTTCATCAAATTGTGTGTGATGTAGTTGATAAAAGCAAACGGTTAACCAAGGCAGAGCGTGTGTGATAGTTATACGTATCACACACGAGCCTATACATAAACCTGTGTGGGATGTACATACGAATGGAAACGTTTTCCTTGGATTGACTGTGTGGGATGTACATACGAACGGAAACGTTTTCCCTAGATTGACTGTGTGGGAAGTACATACGAATGGAAACATTTTCCCTCGATTTACTATGTGGGGTGTACATGAGAACGGAAACATTCTCCATGGATTGACTGTGTGTGATATACCTACGAACCGAAATGTTTTTCTAGGATTCACCGTGTGGGATGTACATATGAACGGAAACAATTGTGTTTCGATGCCTCGCTCAACTGCACAGCCAGCTCGTGTGCCAGGAGGGCCTATCCCCGACGGTTTCTGAGTCGTGTTGGAAGGACCCCCCCTATCACCCACACTCACTTGGCAACGGTTCCAAATGCCATCATGGAAAGGGATTAAAAACCGTTTGTATAGCACCGATGCGTACCAGTGATTTCAATCCTCTTCCTACTATGATTAATGGAGACTTGGATAGATTTTAAGGATTCATGCTTTTCATCTTTGTTAGGTGAACTTTTAATTTTGAGAATATCCACATCATGCACAATCCTATCCATGTTTCTAGACATATCATACAGTTTACTTAATTTTTCTTCAACCATAGTGTTGAAAGCCTTTTGAGAAATAATAAATTCTTTAATATTGTTCTCTAGTTCAGAAGGTACCCTATTATTATTCTATGAATTTGCTCCCTTGGGATTACCATAATTATTAGAGGGATTACCGGGATATGGTCCAGGATTACTGAAATTCCCTCTATAAGCATTTATTATTGAAATTATTACTTGAGATAAAATTCACATCAATAACATCATTATTTTTCTCAATCGAAGTAGACAAAGGAACATCATTTTGATCAATTGGAGCATCTTTAGTAGCAAGTATAGTCATGATAGGATAAATTTTCTCACTCAAAGAGGACACTTCCTTAACAGAATTTACCCTTTACCAGTTGGAGAGCGCCCGGTGTGCCCTTGCGAGTAGTTTGACGTCATGTTGTACAAAAGCTTTGTGGCTTCGCCAAGTGTTATCCCCATAAATGTTCCACCAGCAACTGAATCTAGAAGGTTTCTTGAAACAAAGTTTAGCCCTACATGATTGTGTAACATGTACCCTCAGTATGACTTCACACCAGTGGAGGAAGGAGCAATTGGTGTACTAATAAAAAAATTATTATTAATATTCGAGAAATCATAGAACTTAGTATTTTTCTGGAGTAGACATGATGGCTATTCAAGCAAAGATAACACATAAGATATTTTTGGTATTTTTAATTTTTTTAGAGAAGGAAAAGGGAGATGAAAAAGAGAAGGCAGAGAAAAAGGAAAATGGCAAAGAAAGTAACAACAAGCAAAATGATAAATGTGAGCAAAGGAACCTGGATTGTTTGATGAAGCCTCCGGCAATGGTGCATGAAATTCTTCTATTACTTGTGATAGGTGTTGGGATTCCCCAAAGGGAAAGGGTGATGTAGTATAGTAACATATACTATTTTCTTCAATTAAGAACCAAGGTTTATCAAACCAGAAGGAGATGACGCACAAACAACATGAATGGTACCTGCACACACATAAAAAAATGGTTGCACCCAACGAAGTCAAGAGTGTTGTCAATCCCCTTGCTCTCGCTAATTGCAAGGATTAAAACTGATTGTGGTAGATATATATATATAAAATAAAAATAAAATAGCGAGCAAATTTAGGGTTTTAGTAATAATGGAGAATAGGCCCGATGGGCATAGGTTCACTAGTGGCATCCCTCTTATAAACAAAGCAACGATGGGTAAACAAATTACTCTTGGGCAATTGATAGAATAACACATAGGTATGATTATGGTTCTTCATGGCATGATTCATATATAGGCATGACGTCCATGGGCAGTAGACCGTATAATCCAACTGCATCTGCTACTATTACTCCACCCCAAGACCAATATCCAACATGCATCTCAAAGTATAAGTTCATGACAAATAGAGTAACACTTTAAGCAAGATGACATAATGTAGACAAAGTACGACCAAGAAATATGCTCGAACCCCATCATTTTATCCTTAGTAGCAACAATACAATACAATACATGCCTTGCAAAACCTCTTGTCACATCGTAAGGACACAACAACATTGAACCTACAACCAAGCACCACTCCTGCTGAAGAAAATCAATCTACTTGGCCAAGGTAGATTGATATATTGAAGAGAAATATAGGCTATAAAATCACACATAAATAGATCTCAAAAGGATTCAAACACTTTCAATGAATTATCTTCTCATAAACCCACAATTCATCGGATCCCAACGAACACACCTTGAGAATTACATCCAATATATCTCCGAAGAGATAATTGTAAGAAAGCCATCTAGCTACTGCTATGGACCTGTAGGTCCTGTGCGAACTACTCACACGTCATCATGAAGGCTGCAAGGTTAATATATGAAGATTGCCTCCCCAATGGTTTCCCCCTCCGGCAGTGTACAGAAAAGGCCACCAGATGAGATTACGGAAGGATAGAAGCTTGCAGTGGTGGAAGAATTGTTTCGGGTCTCACTATGGGGGTTTCCGAATATTTCTGCATTTATAGAGTTGGAATTAGATTGAATGAATTGACGATGGGCCCACAACCGCACATGGTGCCTCCTTGAAGCTTCTAGGGTCTCTTTTGGTCTAGAAAAAAAATCATCGTAGCGTCCATCGTGTTTGGACTTTGTTTAGTATGGTTTTTCTGTGAAACAAAGAAATAGGCAAGAAACTGGAACTGGCATTGGGCACTATGTTAATAGGTTAGTCCATACAAATAATATAATATGGCTTATAAAGCATATAAGATTGAGAATATAATAGCATGAAAAAATAAAAAATTATAGATACATTGGAGAGGTATCAGAAGTCGTCTAAATAGGAATGCTAGTGATGGTGATCATTATGGAGGGATTTAGCCACTCGTATAGATGCTCATCTTGGGGTGTCCATTAAACTTAATGATCATGAATTACCTGCCGGTTTTTAATATTTTGAGGCCATACAACATCATGGATTTCTTGCTCATGATACAGATGAATATCGTTACAAATCTTGGATATGTATAATGTTGCACCTATCACCCTTCCTGATCCTGCTTTATTTGAGTTTTAGTCCAAACAAAGATATTTTGTTACGTTACAGGAAGTCAGGACACAATAGGCAGTGGAGGCAACCGCAAGTCAGGCAGCAGCTGATGCACTGAACACCAATCAAAGTTACCATCACGAGTTCTACCCATAGTTTCGAGTGGCATTAACCAAGATAGGCCAAAAGCCTAAGCTTGGGGGAGTACGTATTCTCACTGACACTTCATTCAGGTTATCACACATTCATTACACTTGTCAGTGTATTTTCTTTGTATATCCGTGTTCACTTTTATTTGAATCTTTTGTGTGTTTGAAAAACTTTGTTTTAAAAAAACTCTCGCTTCTTTTCGATTTTTCTTTTTCCTTTAACTATTTCATTGTATTCAAAAGAAAAACCAAAAATATTTCTCAATTCTTCTTTTTGTGTTTGTTTGGAGTTCTCCGGTGTAAATAGTTTTTCTCGCCTTTTGTATTTCTTCTTTCATTCGCTTTCTTCGGAAAAATCTTAAAACACCAAAAACATTTTAGTATGTTTCTCTGAATTTTTTTATTTTCTTGAGTCGTCATCAGGAGAAGACTTCGTTAAAAATTTCCAAGTGTCTCTTAACCAAATATTTCCTTGTTTTGTTCTATGTATTTTGTTCTTACAGATATTAACTTAGTTCATGGCCCACTTGCATTATTATATTTTCACATCAATCGGTCGTGCAAGTGAAAGGCAATAATGACGATGACTTGATGAAATGATTGCACTGAAGAAAAGCTGGTATGAACTCTAATTGTTTTTTTGTAAATATGTTTAACTCAATAGTCTCGATTCAGCCTATTATGAGTGAACATGTGTATGATGATGATGATTATAGTTCATAGTTTCTCATGCCATGCTTAAGTAGCTAGGAGTGGATAATATCTAATCTTGTGTGTCAACATGCATTAAAATGATCATGATGTAGTATGTTAGGATGGTATCCTCCTCATAAGAATTCAAGTTGTTTGACTTGGCACATGTTCGCGCATGTAATTGATTCAAACCCAATATTTCCTCTATGATTTTTATGTTCAGATTGTTTATATCCTTCCCATACCCATGCTTAATGATAGTTATTCAAAATGCATGATTATGACCATTGTCGCTCTCTAGTTGGTCGCTTCCCAGTCTATTTGCTAGCCTTGTCCTATACTAAGTAGAAATACTGCTTGTGGATCCAAAATTCCGAAACAAAGTTATGCCATAAGAGTCCACCATATCTACATATATACGATGTTACCCTGCCATTCCAAGTAAATTTGCATGTGCCATGTCTAAACCTTCAAATAAACATCTGTTTTGTGTGCCCCAAAGCTCATGGAGTGGTTGGGTAGTCAATATCTTCCATGCTAAGTTTTTAAAATCATGACGAGAGTTTATTTGCTCGTCGACCATGAGGGAGGCTGGTAATAGGGATGCCTAGTCCTGTTTACTTTATAAAAAGTCCCCCAAACAGTTGATTGTTAGCAGGCACCCATGTATTCAGCTAGCCATGGTTTGTGTTAGTATGGTGGAGGGGGGGTGACACTTTTGCATGGGAACCGCCATTAATGTGTTTAGCATGGGAGATATTGGAAACTCTATTGTAAACCATGGACTAAAAAGTACACCACTCAACATGCAATGTATCTCTATTTCAAAACAATGAGCTCTGGCACACAAGCAAATCCTTGCTTCCCTCTCAGTAGGGCTATCTATTTACTTTTATTGTTGAGTCATCTCCTTATCATTAAAGTACCAATCTTGATAGCGCTATTGCCATTCTTAGTGTAACATGCGTTCGATCTAAATAATGTTGGGTGTGAGTGATACTTGTGAGTTGCATTGGGATTTTCCTCGAGGAAGGGTGAAGAAATATAGTAGCAGACAATATTTCCCTCAGTAGAGAACCAAGGTTATCGAACCAATAGGAGAACCACACAAACGCCCATCAAAAGTGCCTGCACACACAAGAGCAAATACTTGCACCCAACACAGGCAAAAAGGGTTGTCAATCCCCTTGTACTCATTAATTGCGAGGATTAAATCTAGTATAGGTAGATAGGTAAATTGCATAAAATAAAAATGATAAAATTGCATATAGGTATATTTGTTTTTTAATATGATTAAAACACACCCGAGGACATAGTTTTCACTAGAAGCTTCTCTTTCATAAAATAACATACGGTGGGTAGACAAATTACTGTTGCATAATTGATAGAAAAGCACATAGTTATGACAATATTCATTGCATGATCATGTACATAGGCATTACGTCCGTGACAAGTAGACCGACTCCTTCCTGCATGGACTACTATTACTCCATCAATCGACCGACTCCTCCCTACATCTATGCTATCAAGTTCATGACAAACAGAGTAACACTTTAAGCAAGATGACATAATGTACACAAAATAAAACCAAGCAATATGATTAAACCCTGTCATTTTACCCTTAGTAGCAACGATACTATACGTTCCTCGCTACCCCTACTGTCACTAGGTGAGGACACCATCAGATTGAACCTACTACTATGCACCACTTCCAGTGAAGATCAACAAATCAACTTGGCCAAAAAAATCCATCACTACAAAAAAACACTTTCGTGATGATACATGTTTGTCGCAGTAGGTCACGTTTTCTGTCATGCATGTACATCCATGACGATTTTATGACAGAATCAAGATAGTCATACCTGTCCTGTCGTAGAAGTGTTCCATGACAATACTCAAAGTATCATCATGGAAGTGGCCACTTCCATGACGATAAATGGCGCGTCATGGAAATGATTTCGTCGAGGGTAACCAATACATGGCATCATCCACAACGGGTCACCGTTAAGCTATCGGGTCCAGTTTTGGATCCGATAACCTATTAATAGCCATGACCAATGGTGATATTCCACGTGTAAAATTCTTATTGGCCGAAGGAACCACGTGTCAGCTCCGCGTTGGGAAAAATGTCAAGCGTTCAATGGGCAGGAGGCGTCTATGATACCTCGACATGTGGCATGGCCCAACAGTGGCCAATTTAGGTTAAAACGGTCGGCCCATTTGACTTGCTCAAAAGTTAACGAGCTGGTCCATCGAATGCCTGTTAACGGCCTATTCACGTATAGCCCACTTATGACCCATTATGGCCTATTCGAATTAGTCCCATTAGCATCATGTGTGCAGTCCAATATAATTCCAGCCCTTTGTCACTTTCGTCCCATGTATGGCCCATGACGTCTTTCGGCCCATATGAGGACTTTTGTATCTTTGGGCCCTTTAACGGCCTGTGGTGACTCCGGCCCATAATAAATAGTAAATTGCTTTATACCCATTAGCGACCCATGATTCAGTTGGGCCGTTTCCATCCTGTGTTATCTTTTGGCCTTCTAAGGCCCATATATCCGGCCCTCGGGTACTTATGGTCCATTACTGGCCTATTCCGCTAATGAGCCAAATTTGACTCGTGGTTACAGTCGGCCCGTTTGTGGCCTGTTAACCCTTTGGGCCTTATTCATCCCGTCATGTATTACGGCCCATTAATGACACATTATGCATGTCGATAGAATTATGCCGGTGCTATCTTACGGCATGTTAACGGCCCATTATAGCCTGAGCCCAAAAACAGATAGTTCCGATTCTAGGCCATTTACGACCCCAATCGCGTTCCGACATTGGTCCATGATCAGTACGGACCATGGATCCTATGGCCCGTAAGAGGCCCATGGATCCTAAGGCCCATGGATCGTACGGCCTATAGGGGGACCATGGATTATATGGCCCATAGGAGGTCCATGGTTACAATGGCCCATATATGGACCATTGTTATTGCGGCCACTAGGAAACCGAGGAAAAAAACTGCAGTACTACAAGCAAACAAATAAACAAGACTATAAGAAAATAAATAAGCAAGCAACTAATGCTAGGATATTACAACGATTACACAGATTACATCCACTGGGCATCAAAGTTCACCAACAGTGCAAATATAGGGAACAAAGCAGCATATTACGTACACTGGGCGTTAGAGTTGGCCACCAGTGCAAATAAACGCCATAGCAAACCAAGTCCAGAACTAAAACCACTTCAAAAGAACTCAAGAAATAATATCCTGGGTACCCACCATTCTGGCAAGAAGCTTAGCAAGCTTATTAGCTTTCTCTTGTTTGGTGCTTAAATCCTCCAACTCTTATTGTTGCATTGCTACTTCTTGAGCTTGCGTTCATTTTTCCCTTGAAGAGGAAAGGGTGATGCAGTAAAGTAGAGATAAGTGTTTCCCTCAGTTAAGAACCAAGGTATTAATCCAGTAGGAGGAACACACAAGTCCCCAATAGATGCACCTGCACAAACTAACAAACACTTGCACACAATGCGAAAAAGGGGTTGTCAATCCCTTCACGGTCACGACCAAAAGTGAGATCGGATAGAGATAGGTATAAAACAAATAAAAGTAAATAAAATTCAGTGAGGTATATTTTTGTTTTTGATTTTATAGATCTGAAAATAATATGGTAAAAGTAGACCCTGGGGCCATAGGTTTCACTAGAGGCTTCTCTCTTAAAGGAAGCATATGATGGGTAAACAAATTACTATTGAGCAATTGCTAGAAAATCGCATAGTTATGATGATACCTAAGGCAATGATCATGAATATAGGCATCACGTCTGTGACAGGTAGATCGACTCCTGCCTGCATCTACTACTATTACTCCACACATCGACCGCTATCCAGCATGCATCTAGTGAATTAAGTTAACAAGAACGGAGTAACGTCGTAAGAAAGATGACATCATGTAGAGGGATATATCCAAGCGATATGGTAAAACCCCCATATTTTTATCCTTAATGGCAGCAATACAAATACATGCCTTGCTACCCCTACTGTCACTGGGTGAGGCCACCACAAGATTGAACCCATCACAAAGCACCTCTCTCATTGCAAGAAAAATCAATCTAGTTGGCCAAACCAAATCAATAGATCGGAGAGAAATAAAAAGCTATCTTAATCATGCATAAAAGAGTGCAGAGAAGCCTCAAATAATATTCATAGATAATCTGCTCATAAATCCACAATTCATCAGATCTCAATAAACACACCACAAAAGAAGATTTCATCGAACAGATCTCCAAGAAAATCGAGGAGAACATTGTATTGAAGATCAAAGAGAGGGAAGAAGCCATCTAGCTACTAGCTATGGCCCCGTAGGTCCGTGGTAAACTACTCACACATCATCGGAAGCGCAGCAAGGTGGTGTAGAGGCCCTCCGTGATCGAATCCCCCTCTGGCAGAGTACCGTAAAAGGCCCCAAGATGGGATCTCACGAGAACAGAAGCTTGCGGTGGCGGAAAAGTATTTTTTGTGTGTCGCCTGGTGTAAGGGAGTTAGGGTTAGGGGGTCCCGAGGGGCCCACAAGCCTGGGGCGCCCACTTGGGCACGCCTCTAGGGCTTGTGGCCCTCTCATGGTTCCTCTGGCCTCCTCTTGAAGCTTCGTGGTTGTCTTCTGGTCCAAGAAAATTCCTCAAAAAGTTTCGTTCCATTTGTTCTCCGTTTGGTATTGATTTTCCGTAAAAGATAAAAACAAGGAAAACAACAACTGGCATTGGGCACTAGGTTAATAGGTTAGTCCCAAAAAATGATATAAAATAGTATATTAATGCATATAAAACATACAAGATGGATAATATAATAGCATGGAACAATAAAAAATTATAGATACGTTGGAGATATATCATGCGCCAGAAAGTATGCATCTGAATTCTGCAGTGACTTCCTCAGTCCTTCGGCTTCTTGTCGCAACACATCTGATCAATGTCTTTCAACTTGTAGTTGAGACTCAAGAAGCCAAACTAATTCAGGCAGCAAGTTCGAAGAGCTTGTGATAGCAGTAGTGGCCAGTAACTCGAACACTACATCAAGACAGGACTTTGGGGTTGTCTCACTGTCTTCAAGATAGTTTTTACCAATTTTCTTGGAGACCAATAGAGACGTATCACTATCTTGAACCTTATCTTCATTACTTCCTTTACCATTGCATAATGGGGTACTCTTGTCCAATATTTTGTGGGCATACTAAAAACGAAACAAGCAGACACATCACAGGTTTAGCATGCTGTATATCAAACTCATTTTGCTAAACCAGTTCAGTAGTAAAGTGGACAGGATAACAGCATGAAACAAACATATACCTATGTACTATGTTCACTATATGGTCTATATCATTCTAGTTTATGTTGCCAAATCAAGATAGAGACACACAGTTCAAATCATATTTGTTTAAGACAAAGAAGCATAGACAGAATATAAGTGTGGGAAACTACACATCACTAACAACACTTGTAATGTGCATGACATGAGAACAAAACTGCTTACACAATTGCAACTGAAATCAACATAGAGAAAGTTACAACAGCAAACCTGTCGAAGAAAAAGGTTAAAAAATACCTGTTGCGCCATTGGAATTTCAATTGCATCCTTCAAATTTGAAATTCATTGGTATGAGTAAATACAGTGATGCAAGAGCAAAAGAATGATGCAACTTGAAACTACGTCGGTATTTCCCCAAAGAGGAAGGGATGATGCAACACAACTACGGTAGGCATTTCCCTTAGTTATGAAACCAAGGTATCAATCCAGTATGAGGACCAAGCAAGACTATGTAAACGGTACCTGCTCACAAAGAACAAATACTTGCAACCCGACACGTGAGAGGGGTTGTCAATCCCTCTCGAGTAAATGATTGGTAAATAGATAGATGTGTAGATGCAAATAGAATGACGGCAAATAAAATTCAGTGAGGTATTTTTGGGTTTTTGATAATGTAGATCTGAAAATAAAAGATGCAAATAAAGGAAAAGGCAATTAGCAATGTAGATATGAAAGTATATGATGGGAAAATAGACCCAGGGGCCGTAGATTTCACTAGTGGCTTCTCTCGATAAATAGCACACGGTGGGTAAACAAATTACTATTGTGCAATAGATAGAAGATCAAATAATTATGACAATATCCAATGCAATGATCTATATATAGGCATCACGTCCAAGATTAGTAGACCGAAATGATTCTGCATATACTACTATTACTCCACACATCGACCACTATACAGCATGCATCTAGTGTATTCCGTTCATGGAAAAAGAGAGTAATGCAATAAGAACGGTGACATGATGTAGACAAGATCTATTCATATAGGAATATACCCCATCTTTTTATCCTTAATAGCAACGATACATACATTCCTTGCTACCCCTTCTGTCACTGGGTGAGGACACTGTAAGGTCCAACCCATCACAAAGCACCTCTTCGCATGGCAAGAAAATCGATCTAGGTGGCCTAACGAAACCAAAGATTTGAAGAAGAAATACAAGGCTATAAATAATCATGCATATAAGAGATCGAAGAAGACTCAGATAATATTCATGGATAGAAATTGATTATAAACTCGAACTTCATCGGATCCCAACAAACACACCGCAAAAGTCATTACATCAAATAGATCTCCAAGAGACCATTGTATTGAGAATCAAAAAGAGAGAAGAAGCCATCTAGCTACTACCTACGGACCCATAGGTCTATGGTGAACTACTCACACATCACCGGAGAGGCACCAATGAGGATGATGAACCCCTCCGTGATTGTGTAAATTGGATCTCGTGGTTCTGGAACTAGCGGCTGCTGGAATTGTGTTCTGTTGACTCCCCTAGGTTTTTCTGGAATATTTGGGAATTTATAGATGAAGAGGAGGTGCAGGAGACCCCCGTGGGCCCCACAACCCATCAAAATGCGCAAGGGGCCTCTAGTGTGCCCTGGTGTCTTGTAGGCCCCACGGGCCTCCCCCAGGAGCTTCATTGGCTCCCAAGTTATCTTGTCGTCCAAAAAAATCACCCAAAAGGTTCGCTGGGTTTGGACTCCGCTTGGTAGGGATATTATGTGAAGTGAAAAAACAAGCAAAAGACAGCAACTGGCACTAGGCACTATGTCAATAGGTTAGTCCCAAAAATGATATAAAGTTTCTATAAATGATTGTAAAACATCCAAAAATGGTAATATAACATCATGGAACAATAAAAAACTATAGATACATTGGAGATGTATCAACATCCCCAAGCTTAATTCCTGCTCGTCCTCGAGTAGGTAAATGATAACAATAGAATTTTTTATGTGGAATGCTGCCTAACATATTCATCACATATTCTTTTCTTTTTTAGCATGGACATTCGGGATTTTAGATGGTTCAAAGCAATAGTCTATATTTGACATGATAACTTCAATACTCAAGCATACCAACACTAAAGAAAGTTATCCCTAGCCCATCATGCTCAATCATTGATCCATTCATGAAATGCACTCGAATATTAGCTACATCCAATGCTCAAGTACGATCATAGTGCCCCTTAGTTGGTGCTTTATAAGAGAAGATGGAGACTCAAATAAAAATAAAATTGCATAAAGTAAATAGATAGGCCCTTCACAAAGGGAAGTAGAGATTCGTAGAGGTGCCAGAGCTCAAAGCTTAAATTGAGAGAAAAATATTTTGAGAGGCATGCTTTTCCCGTCAATGAATATGACCGAGTAATTCCCAACACTTTCCATGCTAGATATATCATAGGCGGTTCCCAAACATAAAATAAAGTTTATTCCGTTTCCACCATTCTTTCACAATCCATGGCTAGCCGGATCCACGGGTGCCTTCTATACCAACACTTTCCAAGGAATTTATTATTGACAACGAAAAGTATTTTTTTTCATTTCGGGACTGGGCATCCCTATTACCGCCAAACTCTCATGCAATGACAGGTGAATAAACAGTCATCTTGATAATAATTCATCTATCATGGAAAATATTGGCCACCCCCTACCGCTTCATGAGTGGTACGGGCACACAAAAAGGAAATTCATTTTCAAAATTAGAGTTGGCACATACAAATTTACTTCGAACGACACGTAAATACCGCATATAGGTGGGTATGGTGTACTCATATGAAAAAACTTGGTTTAAGGATTTTGGATGCACAAGTAGTATTTCTACTTAGTACAAGTGGAGGCTAGTGATAAGTCTCCAACGTATCTATATTTTTTGATTGTTCCATGCTATTATATTACCTGTTTTGGATGTTTATGGGCTTTATTTTACACTCCTTTGATTGTCTTCCTTATGAGTGGTAGTCGGGGACGAGCGATGGTATTTTCCTACCAATCTATCCCTCTAGGAGCATGCGTAGTAGTACTTTGCTTCAAGGGCTAAGTAAACTTTTGCAATAAGTATATGAGTTCTTTATGACTAATGTGAGTCCATGGATATACGCACACTCAACCTTCCACTTTGCTAGCCTCTATTATGCCGCGCAAATTTTTCCGGTATCATGCACCCATTATTTACCTTCCTCAAAACAGCGACCATACATACCTATTATGGCATTTCCATAGCCATTCCGAGATATATTGCCATGCAACTTTCCAACGTTCCGTTATTATGACACGCTCCATCATTGTCATATTGCTCTTTCCATGATCATGTAGTTGACATCGTATTTGTGGCAAGGCCACCCTCATAATTTTCATACATGTCACTCTTGATTCATTGCATATCCCGGTACACCGCTGAAGGCATTCAAATAGAGTCATACTTTGTTCTAAGTGTTGAGTTGTAATTCTTGAGTTGTAAATTAATAAAAGTGTGATGATCTTCATTATTAGAGCATTGTCCCAAGTGAGGAAAGGATGGTGAAGACTATGATTCCCCCACAAGTCGGGATGAGACTTCGGACTTCATAAAAATAAAAGAGGCCAAAGAAGCCCATAAAAAAAGAGGCCAAAGAAGCCCACCAAATAAAAAAATGAAATGAGAGAAAAAGAGAGAAGGGACAATTGCTACTATCTATTTTCCACACTTGTGCTTTAAAATAGCACCATGATCTTCGTGATAGAGAGTCTCTTATGTTGTCACTTTCATATACTAGTGGGAATTTTTGATTATAGAACTTGGCTTGTATATTCCAATGATGGGCTTCCTCAAAATGCAATAGGTCTTCGTGATCAAGCAAGTTGGATGCACACCCACTTAGTTTCTTTTGTTGATCTTTCATCATTTATAGCTCTAGTGCATCCGTTGCATGGCAATCCCTACTCACTCACATTGATATCTATTGATGGGCATCTACATAGCCCGTTGATATGCCTAGTTGATGTGAGACTATCTTCTCCCTTTTTGTCCTCACAACCACCGCCATATACCACCATAGTGCTATGTCCATGGCTTACGCTCATGTATTGTAACGCCCCGGATTCGATGCGCGAGGTTTCTGCTAGTTATTCGCCGTCGTTGCCATGTCATTTGCTTGCGTGTTGCATTTTGGCATGTCATCATCTGCATTTCATCCGCATGTTTTTCAAAACTTGCATCCGTTCGGATTCTCCCGGTTCTCTCTGTTGTCGTTCGGAGTCCAGACCTCTCACGCGTGCCCCGTCGCCCCTCTCAGACCTTGTTTCGTGTGCGGGTGTTAAACTTTCTTGGAATGGCCCGAGGTTTGCCAAGCGGCCTTGGTATACCACCGGTAGACCGCCTGTCAAGTTTCGTGCCATTTGGAGGTCGTTTGATACTCCAACGGTTAACCGCGTAGCCCGAAACCCCCCCTTTCTCTTTGCAGCCCAACACCCTTCCAAAGTGGCCCGAAACCCAACAAACTCCCCTCCATGCTCTCGGTCGTTTGATCACGACCGTGTGAGCGAAAACCGCTCCTCATTTGGACTCTCCTAGCTCCTAGAATCTATAAATATGTGCAACCCTCTCCAAATCACGGATGAAAACCCTAGAAATTCCCCTCGCGCCGCCGGACACCTTCTCCTCCACCGACGAACATGTCCGCCCGCCCCGCATCCAACCGGCAGTCGCCACGTGTCCCCGCCGCCAGCCTCTCTCATCTCCCGCCACTGAAGCCCGCCGCGGCCCATTGCGGGCCCGCCCGAGTTCATCGGAGCCCGAGCGCGCGCCGCCGCCCCCGCCCTTCCTCTACGTCGCCGACGCCGCCCCTCGCCGGACCCCGCCCCGCCGGCCTCCGCCTCCGCGCGTCTGGTCGCCTCTGCCGGCCCGCCCGTGCGCCGCCCCTCGCCGCGGGTGCCTCGCCGCCCGGCGCCGGCAGCCCTTGTCGCCCAGCGCCCCGCCTCCACGTCGCTCGGCCTCGTCGGACGGTCGGTGGAGGGCGCCGCCTCCCAGCCCAGATCCGGCCCGGAGAGCCCCTTCCCCGCCTCTTCTTCCTCCCTGGTGGAACTCCGGCGACCTCGCCGGCGATCCTCGAAATCCATGCGGACCGAAGGTTGACCCCGTTTTTCTTCCAAGTCCTGAAGTTTTTCAACATTATCATGCCATGTTCATCGCATCATATCTCCATGCATACTGCTTCGTTCCGTACGTGTAATATGTCAAATTGTTCGTCTCAATGAGAACTTCATTTCATTCCATTGCATCATGTTCATTTGAGCTCATCTTGATGCCTGAATCATAGTTGCAAGAGTGCTATATGATGTTGTCTGCTGTGTGTTAACAGAACATGCTCATTTGTCATTTTTGCCGTGATTGATGTGTGCATCCTATGAGGTTGATGTCTACATGTGTTTTGATCTATGCCATGTATTATTTACAGAGGTGCTTACCATGTATTTTTGTGATCAATGTGGTGACTAGCACAAGCATGCAAACTAGGCTTCGTGATGTTGCTGATTTTAGTCCCTGTTCTGTTGTTATTTTGATGCCATGTAAACATGTTGCTACAGTGAGATCCATGCATATTTTGAGATACTTCAGTAAGGATGTTTTGAACATATGGTTGTTCTCTATCCATTCATGCCCCTGTTTGCAATTATGGAGTAGTCTAGCATGTCATTTTCATGCTCTACTTTTGCTACAAAATATTTCCTGGCAGATTGTTTACATGTTATTCAATTTTGCCAAGGTTGTTGTAGTTGATCCTTGCATGCTATGAACTTGTTCTTGCCTTGGTTTGTTTCATAAACATGTCTTCTTGCTGATGCTATGCTTAGCTTGTCATGCAATGACTTGTGGTGAGTGAATCGAGCTTGTTAAGTAGGGTACTTGCTGCTACTGTTTTGCTAGGCTGAATCTGTTATTTCGTGATGCTATGTAAACCTGCTGCTACAAGTCATTCTATGCATAATCTGGAGATATTCACTAAGGGTGTTTTGTTATACATGTTATGCTCTATCCATCCATGCCCCTGGTTGCAATTATAGCCTCCTGTAGCTTGTTGTTATCTTGCTCCAAACTTGCTAAATAATGTTGTTGTCAGCCTGTTAACATTAAGTTCAATGTTGCCATGATTGTTGCTAGTGATCCATGCACCCTATGAACTTGCTCTTGCCATGCTTAGCTTCATAAACATGTATTCTTACTGTTTGTCACCTTGCCATGCCATTTATTGCTCTGTGGTGAGTGGTACAAGCTCATCAACATGCCTTCTTATTGTAGTTCCTGCCATATTTGAATCTGTAATATAACTTGCCATGTTTACATGGGTGCCATCATATCGTCTGATCCTTTTTAGCTCATGGTCAGTAAGGGACTTTTGTTCTATGCATTTAGTAGTACCATTCCATGCTTTTGTTTGCCATGATAAGTTCCTATAACATGTTGTTTGATAGCTCTGAACATTGCAACCTGATGTTATTTTCTGCAAAGTCTGAAACTATTTTCGTTTGCAATCTTGCCGTGTGTGTTTGAGCATGTTCTAGTGATTTTTGGAGATAGCTCGGTGTTCATGTTTTATTATGCTTTACCTGTACATCATGCCCATGCCTTTTTTTATTATGTTGAGGTGTTGTAGCATATTTTTTTGATGCTTGCAATATGCCTAGTTGTTGTTTTGGACAGATTGTTGTTATGACTTGTATAGAGTGTATGTGTTGCACCGTTGCTCCGTTTTGAGTGTGCTCTATATGTAACTTGATTGATTTTGCATGTAGTTTCATATTATCATGTTGCATCCTTGTTTTGAGGTGTTTGCTTGATGTTTGGATGCATTTTGCATCAATGCCATGTTTAACTTGTTTTGCTCATATCTTCTAGGCCGTAGCTCCGAATTAAATGAACCTCATATGTAACTTGACTAGAATTTCATGTAGATCATCTTTGTGCATCTTAACTTGCTGTTTAACAACTTGAACATAATGTTTATTCAGATCTGGACCAATTTCAAAATATGCATATGAGGACTTACCGGAATTGTTATATGTTGTTCCCGGCCTCATTTAAACTTGCTTTGATGTGTTGCTCTTGTTTGCATCATCTCTTGCCATGAGTAGCTTCATGTAGCTTTGTCTTGCATCATGCTTGTTGTGCATCATGTCTTGTCTATGTGTGGTGTGTTTACCATGTGTGTGCTTCTTCTCGATAGTTCCCGTTTCGTTGCAATCATGAGGATTCGTTCGTCTACGCTTGGTTCGTCTTCGTGGCTTCATCTTCTTCATGGACTCGTTCTTCTTCCTTGCGGGATTTCAGGCAAGATGACCGCTACCCTGGATCTCACTACTATCATTGCTATGCTAGTTGCTTCGTTCTAGAGCTATGCTGCGTTACCTATCTTTTGCTCATCAAGCCTCCCAAATTGCCATGAACCTCTAACCTTTGACACCCTTCCTAGCAAACTGTTGCTTGGCTATATTACCGCTTTGCTCAGCCCCACTTATAGTGTTGTTAGTTGCAGGTGAAGTTGAAGATTGCTCCATGGTGGACAGGATTATGTTGGGATATCACAATATCTCTTAGATTATTAATGCATCTATATACTTGGTAAAGGGTGGAAGGCTAGGCCTTATGCCTGGTGTTTTGTTCCACTCTTGCCGCCATAGTTTCCGTCATACCGGTGTTATGTTCCCGGATTTTGCGTTCCTTACGCGGTTGGGTGATTTATGGGACCCCCTTGACAGTTCTCTTTGAATAAAACTCCTCCAGCAAGGCCCAACATTGGTTTTACCATTTGCCTCACCACCACCTACATTTCCCTTGGGAGTAATTAACCCGAGGATCATCTTATTTTAGCCCCCCCGTGCCAATGCTTGTCTAAGTGTTGGTCCAAACTAGAGCACCGTGCGGGACCATCCCTTGGCAACTTGGGTTACGTCGGTACCTGTACGCTTAGCTTATCCGGTGTTTCCCTGAGAACGAGATATGTGTAGCTCCTATTGGGATTGTCGGCGTATCGGGCGGTCTTGCTGGTCTTGTTTTACCATTGTCGAAATGTCTTGTAAACCGGGATTTCGAGTCTGATCGG
Source organism: Triticum dicoccoides (assembly GCF_002162155.2). NCBI lineage: Eukaryota > Viridiplantae > Streptophyta > Magnoliopsida > Poales > Poaceae > Triticum > Triticum dicoccoides. The sequence goes on from NC_041387.1 coordinate 96,008,664, forward strand.
GTCTTCCTGGGAGAAGGTATATCCTTCGTTGATCGTGAGAGCTTATCATGGGCTAAGTTGGGACACCCCTGCAGGGTATAATCTTTCGAAAGCCGTGCCTGCGGTTATAGGCAGATGGGAATTTGTTAATGTCCGGTTGTAGATAACTTGACACCAGATCCAAATTAAAACGCATCAACCGTTTGTGTAGCCGTGATGGTCTCTTTTCGGCGGAGTCCGGGAAGTGAACACGGTTTTGGGTTATGTTTGACGTAAGTAGGAGTTCAGGATCACTTCTTGATCATTGCTAGCTTCACGACCGTTCCGCTTGCTCTCTTCTCGCTCTTATTTGCGTATGTTAGCCACCATATGTGCTTAGTCGCTGCTGCAACCTCAGCACTTAACCCCTTCCTTTCCCATTAAGCTTTGCTAGTCTTGATACCCATGGTAATGGGATTGCTGAGTCCTCGTGGCTCACAGATTACTACAACAACAGTTGCAGGTACATGTTATGCGATGATCATGACGCGAGAGCGATGCTTGCTTGCGTTGAGTTCTTCTTCTGTTTCTTCGATCAGGGGATAGGTTTCAGGTCGGCAGCCTGGGCTAGCAGGGTGGATGTCGTTGAGTTTCTGTTTGTGTTTCATCCATAGTCGGATGATGCTCTTATGTATTGTGTTGTTGTATTCATGTGGCATTGTTTGCCTTATGTATGTATCCTCATCTATGTATGTAATGTTGATGTAATGATATCCACCTTGCAAAAGCGTTTCAATATGCGGGTCTATCCTTGGTGGGACCTTCGAGTTCCTTTTGGATAGGGTCGCATATTGGGTGTGACAAGTTGGTATCAGAGCCTCGACCGACCTTAGGAGCCCCCTTGATTGATCGTGTAGTTTGGCCGTTGTTGAGTCTAGACGAAAACTGTTTTTCGGAGTCTAGCTATATCAGAGAGTAGGAATTCTTTTTACTCCTTAGCCCCTTCGTCGCTCTGGTAAGGAATCTTGACGTAGGTGTTTCGAGTTACTTCTCTTCCCTTTCAAATTTTTTTTTAGGTTCACGCAGTTGGTTTTCCGATCGTTGGTTCTCAGCTCTTTTGGTCCGGTGCATTTCTCGTCAAGTCAACTCGAGCCTCTTCATCTTTGAGTTCAATCCTCAGTTGTTTTCTTTCCCACCCGCCCACCCTTTTTCATCTCAGAGTCGGAGTCCGTAATTGAGTATCCTTCCTACTTGTGCGAAGTCTTTGATTTCTTTCCTAAATGATTTCAACCGGTGTTTTCTCTTTAAGATATTCGTCGATTTCCCCTTCCAAGTTGCCTTTGTTTTCCCGCCCTCCCACCCTTTTTCTTCCCGGAGTCTGA
>NC_041387.1:96010193-96012598 GCF_002162155.2 Triticum dicoccoides
CTCTCGATCATCTATCTCATTCGTGCGGAATCTCTTCAGTCTTCCCTCAATCATTTCAACCAGTGAATTCTCGTCTCATTTGACATTCTTCATCTCTTTTCTTCTCGGGTGGATTCAATTCCAATTTTTGGTAGTGATTATATTCTTTACCTCAGCTCAAGTGTTCTCCTTGCTCGTTTGCCTCTCGCCATTCAATCATTCCAGAGTTCGGAAGACATCTCAGGAGATTCGTTTGTGTTCGAATTAATTCGAGGTTGTCACCTCATTCAAATATTTCAATTGTTCCGGTACATCATCTATCTGTTCAATAATCCTTTTCAACGGTGTTTTCCCTTCAGTGGGCCCTAACCCACAGGTCTTTTCCTAGGATCTTACCTGACTCTTCTAATTCCCCCAGAGTTATTCTCAATTCTTTTCAAGTGTGATGTAAGAATGGATCCCATCAGTCACATGCCTTCTCCAACAACCCTTTCAAATTCTTTTCATCTTTGGTGCAACCCTTCCTTGCTTTTCATTCTCCCGGAGTATCTCAGTAATTTTGGTGGTGTTTCCAGTCGTCATTTGAAGATCGAAGAAGAGTTTTTCCATCTTGCCCGTTCTCTCGAAGTTTCTTGGTTCTAGCTTCATGTTATCCTCTCGATTTATTCCATTTTTAAGATATTCCTTTTCTCACCCATCCGGAGTTTGTCAGGAGTTGATTTATGTTTCTTTTCATCGGAGGCCATCATTCCAGTTATCGTTCTCCAATTACCCCGGTGCATATATCAAGTGTTCTTTAATCAGCTCGTATCTCTTCGTTCTTGTGCATCTAATCCCCTCAAGCATATTTGTTCTTCTAATTCTTCCCGGTGATTCATTCTCTTTCGTCAGTCATTTTCGAATTCTTACGGTGGTTCATTCAGATTCTTTTTCGTGTGTCATCATATTAATCCTTTCTTTCTTTTCAATCCTACCAGTGGTTCATGAATACCTTCTCAAGTTTGCGATATGTCACTTCTCAATCCTTTTCAAGAAGAATAAGTAGTATGCAAAATCCATTGCTTGTCATCAATTTAATTTGACAAAGGATAAGCATACAATAAATCTTATTCTTATTTCCTCAAGGTGATTAATCCCTTCCTTCATAGTTTGTTCTTGTTGAATAAATTCTAGTTCCAAGTGTTTTCATCTTTTCTCTTCGGAGTTCAAATTTCCTCGGCCATTTCGTCGGAACCTCCATCTAAATCATTGCAAGGCTTGAATCCTTATTCTTTCATCCTCCATTTTTATCTCATCATCCTTTTGTCACCGGAGTTCTTCATGGTGGTTCTTCATGATTTAATTCATTCTTCAAGAGTTCATCAAATATCATTCCATCCTCTCGATTTCATGTTCTATTCCTCCATGTTTCAGCCAGAGTGCTGCCTAAATCCTTTCAGTCTTATTCATTTCTTATCTCATTCTAACCGGAGTGGTTTCTAGTCTATCTGATTCAGTGAGCTTTCGATTCTCGTCATTCTCGTCGTTCCCCTCTTATTCTCGAGTGCTCTCGATTCTTTGCTTCTTCTCTTAAGTTCTTGCTTCACCTCATCCTTTTCCCTTCTGTCTCGGTCCTAAGATCTCGGGATGAGATCTCTTGTTAGTGGAGGAGTGTTGTAACGCCCCGGATTCGATGCGCGAGGTGTCTGCCAGTTATTCGCCGTCGTTTCCATGTCATTTGCTTGCGTGTTGCATTTTGCCATGTGATCATCTGCATTTCATCCGCATGTTTTTCAAAACTTGCATCCGTTCGGATTCTCCCGGTTCTCTCCGTTGTCCGTTCGGAGTCCAGACCTCTGGCGCATGCCCCGTCGCCCCTCTCAGACCTTGTTTTGTGTGCGGGTGTTAAACTTTCTTGGAATGGCCCGAGGTTTGCCAAGCGGCCTTGGTATACCACCGGTAGACCGCCTATCAAGTTTCGTGCCATTTGAAGGTCGTTTGATACTCCAACGGTTAACCGCGTAACCCAAAACCCCCCATTTCTCTTTGCAGCCCAACACCCTTCCAAAGTGGCCCAAAACCCAGCAAACTCCCCTCCATGCTCTCGATCGTTCGATCTCGATCGTGTGAGCGAAAACCGCTCCTCATTTGGACTCTCCTAGCTCCCAGAATCTATAAATATGTGCAACCCTCTCCAACTCGCGGATGAAAACCCTAGAAATTCCCCTCGCGCCGCCGGACACCTTCTCATCCACCGACGAACATGTCCGCCCGCCCCGCATCCAACCGGCAGTCGCCACGTGTCCCTGCCGCCGGCCTCTCTCTCCTCCCGCCGCTGAAGCCCGCCGAGGCCCATTGCGGGCCTGCCCGAGCCCATCGGGGCCCGAGCGCGCGCCGCCGCCCCCGCCCTTCCTCTACGTCGCCGGCGCCGCCCCTCGTCGGACCCC
>NC_041387.1:96012628-96042618 GCF_002162155.2 Triticum dicoccoides
AAAACCGCTCCTCATTTGGACTCTCCTAGCTCCCAGAATCTATAAATATGTGCAACCCTCTCCAACTCGCGGATGAAAACCCTAGAAATTCCCCTCGCGCCGCCGGACACCTTCTCATCCACCGACGAACATGTCCGCCCGCCCCGCATCCAACCGGCAGTCGCCACGTGTCCCTGCCGCCGGCCTCTCTCCCCTCCCGCCGCTGAAGCCCGCCGAGGCCCATTGCGGGCCTGCCCGAGCCCATCGGGGCCCGAGCGCGCGCCGCCGCCCCCGCCCTTCCTCTACGTCGCCGGCGCCGCCCCTCGTCGGACCCCGCCCCGCCGGCCTCCGCCTTCGCGCGTCCGGTCGCCTCTGCCGGCCCGCCCGTGCGCCGCCCCTCCCCGCGGGTGCCTCGCCGCCCGGCGCCGGCAGCCCTCGTCGCCCAGCGCCCCGCCTCCACGTCGCTCGGCCTCGCCGGACGGTCGCCGGAGGGCGCCGCCTCCCAGCCCGCTTCGCCTCTCTGACCTCGGGCGCCGCGCCTCCTCCACGCCGACCGTGTCCCCGCGCCACACCTGCCGGGATCCGGCCGGATCCGGCCAGATCCGGCCCGGAGAGCCCCTTCCCCGCCTCTTCTTCCTCCCCGGTGGAACTCCGGCGACCTCCCCGGCGATCCTCGAAATCCGTGCGGACCGAAGGTTGACCCCGTTTTTCTTCTAAGTCCCGAAGTTTTTCAACATTATCATGCCATGTTCATCGCATCATATCTCCATGCATACTGCTTCATTTCATGCGTGTAATATGTCAAATTGTTCGTCTCAATGAGAACTTCATTTCATTCCATAGCATCATGTTCATTTGAGCTCATCTTGATGCCTGAATCATCGTTGCAAGAGTGCTATATGATGTTGTCTGCTGTCTGTTAACAGAACATGCTCATTTGTAATTTTTGCCATGATTGATGTGTGCATCCTATGAGGTTGATGTCTACATGTGTTTTGATCTATGCCATGTATTATTTACAAAGGTTCTTACCACGTATTTTTTTGATCAATGTGGTGACTAGCACAAGCATGCAAACTAGGCTTCGTGATGTTGCTGATTTTAGTCCCTGTTCTGTTGTTATTTTGATGCCATGTAAACATGTTGCTACAGTGAGATCCATGCATATTTTGAGATACTTCAATAAGGATGTTTTGAACATATGGTTGTTCTATATCCATTAATGCCCCTGTTTGCAATTATGGAGTAGTCTAGCATGTCATTTTCATGCTCTACTTTTGCTACAAAATATTTCCTTGCAGATTGTTTACATGTTATTCAATTTTGCCAAGGTTGTTGTAGTTGATCCTTGCATGCTATGAACTTGTTCTTGCCTTGGTTTGTTTCATAAACATGTCTTCTTGCTGATGCTATGCTTATCTTGTCATGCAATGACTTGTGGTGAGTGAATCGACCTTGTTAAGTAGGGTACTTGTTGTTACTGTTTTGCTAAGCTGAATCTGTTATTTCGTGATGCTATGTAAACCTGCTGCTACAAGTCATTCTATGCATAATCTGGAGATGTTCACTAAGGGTGTTTTGTTATACATGTTATGCTCTATCCATCCATGCCCATGGTTGAAATTATAGCCTGCTGTATCTTGTTGTATCTTGCTCCAAACTTGCTAAATAATGTTGCTGTCAGCCTGTTAACATTAAGTTCAATGTTGCCATGATTGTTGCTAGTGATCCATGCACCCTATGAACTTGCTCTTGCCATGCTTAGATTCATAAACATGTATTCTTACTGTTAGTCACCTTGCCATACCATGTATTGCTCGGTGGTGAGTGGTACAAGCTCATCAACATGCCTTCTTATTGTTGTTCCTGCCTTGTTTGAATCTGTAATATAACTTGCCATGTTTACACGGGTGCCATCATATCGTCTGATCCTTTTTAGCTCATGGTCAGTAAGGGACTTTGTTCTATGCATTTAGTAGTACCATTCCATGCTTTTGTTTTCCATGATAAGTTCCTATAGCATGTTGTTTGATAGCTCTGAACATTGCAACCTGATGTTATTTTCTGCAAAGTCTGAAACTATTTTCGTTTGCAATCTTGCCGTGTGTGTTTGAGCATGTTCTAGTGATTTCTGGAGATAGCTCGGTGTTCATGTTTTATTATGCTTTACCTTTACATCATGCCCATGCCTTTTGTTATTATGTTGAGGTGCTGTAGCATATTGTTTTGATGCTTGCAATATGCCTAGTTGCTTTTTTGGAAGGATTGTTGTTATGACTTGTATAGAGTGTTGCACCGTTGCTCCGTTTTGAGTGTGCTCTATATGTAACTTGATTGATTTTGCATGTAGTTTCATATTATCATGTTGCATCCTTGTTTTGAGGTGTTTGCTTGATGTTTGGATGCATTTTGCATCAATGCCATGTTTAACTTGTTTTGCTCATATCTTCTAGGCCGTAGCTCCGAATTAAATGAACCTCATAGGTAACTTGACTAGAATTTCGTGTAGATCATCTTTGTGCATCTTCACTTTCTGTTTAACAACTTGAACATAATGTTTATTCAGATCTGGACCAATTTCGAAATATTCATATGAGGACTTACCGGAATTGTTATATGTTGTTCCCGGCCTCATTTAAACTTGCTTTGATGTGTTGCTCTTGTTTGCATCATCTCTTGCCATGAGTAGCTTCATGTAGCTTTGTCTTGCATCATGCTTGTTGTGCATCATGTCTTGTCTATGTGTGGTGTGTTTACCATGTGTGTGCTTCTTCTCGATAGTTCCCGTTTCGTTGCGATCGTGAGGATTCGTTCGTCTACGCTTGGTTCATCTTCGTGGCTTCATCTTCTTCATGGACTCGTTCTTCTTCCTTGCGGGATTTCAGGCAAGATGACCGCTACCCTGGATCTCACTACTATCATTGCTATGCTAGTTGCTTCGTTCTAGCGCTATGCCGCGTTACCTATCTTTTGCTCATCAAGCCTCCCAAATTGCCATGAACCTCTAACCTTTGACACCCTTCCTAGCAAACCATTGCTTGGCTATGTTACCACTTTGCTCAGCCCCTCTTATAGCGTTGTTAGTTGCAGGTGAAGTTGAAGATTGCTCCATGGTGGACAAGATTATGTTGGGATATCACAATATCTCTTAGATTATTAATGCATCTATATACTTGGTAAAGGGTGGAAGGCTCGACCTTATGCCTGGTGTTTTGTTCCACTCTTGCCGCCCTAGTTTCCGTCATACCGGTGTTATGTTCCTGGATTTTGCGTTCCTTACGTGGTTGGGTGATTTATGGGACCCCCTTGACAGTTCTCTTTCAATAAAACTCCTCCAGCAAGGCCCAACATTGGTTTTACCATTTACCTCACCACCACCTACATTTCCCTTGGGAGTAATTAACCCGAGGGTCATCTTATTTTAGCCCCCCCGTGCCAATGCTTGTCTAAGTGTTGGTCCAAACTAGAGCACCGTGCGGGACCATCCCTTGGCAACTTGGGTTACGTCGGTACCTGTACGCTTAGCTTATCCGGTGTTTCCCTGAGAACGAGATATGTGCAGCTCCTATCGGGATTGTCGGCGCATCGGGCGGTCTTGCTGGTCTTGTTTTACCATTGTCGAAATGTCTTGTAAACCGGGATTTCGAGTCTGATCGGGTCTTCCTGGGAGAAGGTATATCCTTCGTTGATCGTGAGAGCTTATCATGGGCTAAGTTGGGACACCCCTGCAGGGTATAATCTTTCGAAAGCCGTGCCTGCGGTTATAGGCAGATGGGAATTTGTTAATGTCCGGTTGTAGATAACTTGACACCAGATCCGAATTAAAACGCATCAACCGTGTGTGTAGCCGTGATGTTCTCTTTTCGGCGGAGTCCGGGAAGTGAACACGGTTTTGGGTTATGTTTGACGTAAGTAGGAGTTCAGGATCACTTCTTGATCATTGCTAGCTTCACGACCGTTCCGCTTGCTCTCTTCTCGCTCTTATTTGCGTATGTTAGCCACCATATGTGCTTAGTCGCTGCTGCAACCTCACCACTTTACCCCTTCCTTTCCCATTAAGCTTTGCTAGTCTTGATACCCATGGTAATGGGATTGCTGAGTCCTCATGGCTCACAGATTACTACAACGACAGTTGCAGGTACAGGTTATGTGATGATCATGACGCGAGAGCAATGCTTGCTTGCATTGAGTTCTTCTTCTGCTTCTTCGATCAGGGGATAGGTTTCAGGTCGGCAGCCTGGGCTAGCAGGGTGGATGTCATTGAGTTTCTGTTTGTGTTTCATCCGTAGTCGGATGATGCTCTTATGTATTGTGTTGTTGTATTCATGTGGCATTGTTTGCCTTATGTATGTATCCCCATCTATGTATGTAATGTTGATGTAATGATATCCACCTTGCAAAAGTGTTTCAATATGCGGGTCTATCCTTGGTGGGACTTTCGAGTTCCTTTTGGATAGGGTCGCATATTGGGCGTGACATGTATTGCGTAAGATTTGAAAAAAGCTGAAGCGCGTTAAAAAGTATGAACCTATTGCTTGGCTCGTCATCGGGGTTGTGCATGATGGGAGTATTTTGTGTAATGAAAATGAAGCATGGCCTAACTATATGTTTTTGTAGGGATAAGCTTTCTTTGGCTATGTTATTTTGATAGGACATGATTATTTGTTAGTATGCTTTAAGTATTATTATTTTTATGTTTTATAAGCTTTTATCTTGAATCATTTGGATCTGAACAATCATGCCACAATAAAGAAAATTACATTGATAATTATGCTAGGTAGCATTCCACATCAAAAATTCTGTTTTTATCATTTACCTACTCGAAGACGAGCAAGAATTATGCTTGGGGATGCTTGATACGTCTCCAACGTATCTATAATTTTTGATTGTTCCATGCTATTATATTACCTATTTTGGATGTTTATGGGCTTTATTTTACACTTTTATATCATTTTTGGGACTAACCTACTAACCGGAGGCCCAGCCCGTATTGCTGTTTTTTTGCCTATTTGAGTATTTCTTAGAAAAGGAATATCAAACGGAGTCCAAATGGAATGAAACCTTCGGGAGCGATCTTTTTGTAACAAACGGATTCCACGAGGGTGGAGGGTGCCCCCGTGCTGGGAGCGCCCCCTGTCTTGTGGGCCCCTCGGGCATCCACCGACGTACTTCTTCCTCCTATATATACCTACGTACCCTGAAAACATCCGAGGCGACCACGAAAAACTATTTCCACCACCGTAACCTTCTGTATCCGCGAGATCCCATCTTGGAGCCTTCGCCGGTGCTCCGCGGAGGGGGAATCGACCATGGAGGGCTTCTACATCAACACCATAGCCTCTCCGATGAGTTGTGAGTAGTTTACCACAGACCTTCGGGTCCATAGTTATTAGATAGATGGATTATTCTCTCACTTTGGATCTCAATACCATGTTGAACTTGATCTTCTTGGAGATCTATTCGATGTAACTCTTTTTGCGGTGTGTTTGTCGAGATCCAATGAATTGTGGGTTTATGATCAAGTTTATCTATGAGAAATATTTAAATCTCCTCTGAATTCTTTTATGTGTGATTAAGTTATCTTTGCAAGTCTCTTCGAATTATCAGTTTGGTTTGGCCTACTAGATTGATCTTTCTTGCAATGGGAGAAGTGCTTAGCTTTGGTTCAATCTTGCGGTGTCCTTTCCCAGTGACAGCAGGGGTAGCAAGGCACATATTTTATTGTTGCCATCGAGGATAAAAAGATGGGGTTTATATCATATTGCATGAGTTTATCCCTTTACATCATGTCATCTTTCTTAATGCGTTACTCTGTTCTTCATGAACTTAATACTCTAGATGCATGCTGGATAGCGGTCGATGTGTGGAGTAATAGTAGTAGATGCAGGCTGAGTCAGTCTACTTGTCACGGACGTGATGCCTATATACATGATCATGCCTAGATAATCTCATAATTATTCGCTTTTCTATCAATTGCTCGACAGTAATTTGTTCACCCACCGTAATAATTATGCTATCTTGAAAGAAGCCACTAGTGAAACCTATGGCCCCGGGATCTATCTCTTATCATATAAGTTTGCTATTTACTTTTATTTGCATATTTACTTTTCCAATCTATATCATAAAAATACAAAAAATATATTTATCTTATCATATTATCTCTATCAAATCTCACTTTCGCAAGTGGCCGTGAAGGGATTGACAGCCCCTTCATTGCGTTGTTTGCGAGTTCTTGTTTGTTTGTGTAGGTGTGTGGGACTTGTGAGGAGTCTCCTACTGGATTGATACCTTGGTCCTCAAAAACTAAGGGAAATACTTACGCTACTATTGCTGCATCACCCTTTGCTCTTCAAGGAAAACCAACGCAAGCTCAAGACGTAGCAACTAGCAAAAAAGATTGAGAATAAACCAATCAAGAAATAAAAATTCTCATAAACGAGCATTAAGCATAACTAACACCGAAAAATGCACCACAAGTAGGATGTAATTTCATTGCATAACTATTGACTTTCGTTCTTGCATAGGGAATCAAAAACCTGAACACCAATATTCTAAATAAATCATAATTACTCACCAACATGACTCACATATTACTATCATCATATCTCAAAACTATTACTAAAAATCAAGTTTATTTTGTCCAATGATCTTCATGAATGTTTTTGTTATACCCCTCATGAATATCTATCACTTTGGGACTAATTTCATATATTGCAATTGCTTTTGACAAGCTCGAACAAATTTAAGTGAAGAACATGAGCATACAATTTTCATCTCTCAAAATAATACAAGTGAAGCATGAGAGAATTTCTTCAAAAATTTACTAACTCTCAGATAGATCTAAGAGAAGCATGAGAGTATATTTCTTTAAAATCAAAGCACATCGTGCTCAAAAAGATATAAGTGAAGCACTAGAGCAATTCCATAGCTCAATTTTTTTTAGTGAAGCATAAAGAGCAATTCCAACAAATCATAGCATAATTTTGGCTCTCTCAAATAGGTGTGTCCATCAAGGATACTTGTGACAAACTAAAAAGCAAAACAAGCATAGACTCATATAATACAAGACGCTCCAAGCAAAACTCATGATAGGTGACGAATAAAAACATAGCTCCAAGTAAAATTACCGATGGTCGTTAGAAGAAAGAGGGAATGCCTTCCGGGGCATCCCCAAGCTTAGTTGCTTGCTTCTCTTTGAATATTAACTTTGGTTCCATGGGCATCCCCAAGCTTAGGCTCTTTTCAGTCTTTATTCCTTCATCCATCGTGATCTCACCCAAAACTTGAAAACTTCAATCACACAAAAGTTAACGAAACCTTCATGAGATCCGTTAGTATAAGAAAGCAAATCACCACTCTAAGTATTGTTGCAAACCCATTCATATTTTAGTATTGCATTATATATACTGTATTGCAACTTTACCATGGCTTATACCTCCCAATACAATCCATAGATTCATCAAAATAAGCAGACAATGCACCGAAAACAGAATATGTCAAAAACAGAAAAGTCTGTATCAATCTTAAAATTTACCATACTTATGTAACTCCAAAAATTAGGAAAAATTAGGAAAACGTGGGTAATTTGTATATCAATATTGTGTAAAACATTCAGAGCAAAAGCATGTTTCTGTGATTTTTTAAAATTCCGCTACTGGGCACAAAAGTTTCTATTTTTTCAACAAGATCAAATCAACTATCACCCAACATGATCCCAAAGGCTTTACTTGGCACAAACACTAACTAAAACATAAAAACACAATCATAAGAGTAGCATAATTTTTCAAACACTCAATGATAGAAAGAAAAAGGTAAAAAAATTCATTGAGTTGCCTCCCAACAAGCCTCGTTTTATGCCCCTAGCTAGGCATAAGGTTCCAATGATGCTCACATGAAAGATAGTAATTGAAACACGAAGAGAACGTCATGTAGCATGTGAAAAAACACACCTAAGTCTAACATACTTCCTATGAATAGGCATTTTATAGACAAGCAAATTACCTAGACAAGAAATTTCTAGCATATGCAACATGGAAGAACAAAACATTGACAATCTCAACATAGTGAGAGGTAATCTAGTAACATGAAGATTTCTACCACAATATTTTCCTTTCTCATAATAATTACACGTAGGATCGTATTCAAATTCAACAATATAGCTATCATAGAAAATTTTCTCTTCATGATCCACATGCATAAAAGTTTTATAATCTTCCAAGATAGTGGGATTACCATCAACTAAAGTCATGACCTCTGCAAACCCACTTTTCCCAAAAAATTCACAAGATTGATAATTCTCCAAAGTAGTGGGATCATTAATACCTAAGGTTGACACTCTTCCAAACCCACTTTCAATATTATTTCAAACATTATTATCAATGTCATATTCATCATGAGGCTTAAATAAATTGTCTACATCATAAAAAGAGTCACCCCAATCATGATCGTTGCAATAAGTAGTGGACAAACCAAAATTCGCATCCCCAAGCTTGGGTTTTGCATATTATTATCACAATTCACATTAATAGAATTTATAGTAAAATCATTGAAATCATGCTTTTCATTCAAGGAGCTATTATGAATCACTTCATAAATTTATTCATCACAATTTTCAGATTCACGAATCTCAAGCAAAACATCATAAAAGATAATCTAGTGCACTCAACTCAGTAGGAAAGTGTTCATCATGATTGGATCTTTTAAAAAGATTAGCAAGTGTATGGGGATCCATATCAATAGATTTTTAGCAGGCGAAGATGCAAGCATATAGAAGGCACATGGAAACACAAGCAAACAAACGATCAAACAAGAAAAAGGCAAACGAAAAGAAGGCGAATAAAAAGGAAAAAAATTCTGAAGTGGGGGGGATGAAATTGAGAGGCAAATGGAAAATAATGTAAATTGTAAGGATATGATATTTTTGATTAGGAACCTGATAGATGTTGATGATGTCTCCCCGTCAATGGCACCAGAAATTGGCAAGTTGACGGGAGACTACATTGACTTGATCCTCGCAGGCAACGGCGGTAGAAATTCCTTTTGATGCGGCTTGAAACTACGTCGGTATTTCTCCAAAGAGGAAGGGATTATGCAACACAACTACGGTAGGTATTTCCCTCAGTTATGAAACCAAGGTATCAATCCAGTAGGAGGACCAAGCAAGACTATGTAAACGGTACCTGCACACAAAGAACAAATACTTGCAACCCGACGTGTAAGAGGGGTTGTCAATCCCTCTCAGGTAAATGATTGGTAAATAGATAGAAAGGGTAGATGCAAATAAAATTCAGTGAGTTATTTTTGGGTTTTTGATAATATAGATCTGTAAATAACAGATGCAAATAAAGGAAAAGGCAAATAGCAATGTAGATATGAAAGTATATGATGGGAAAATAGACCCGGGGCCCGTAGATTTCACTAGTGGCTTCTCTCGAGAAATAGCACACGATGGGTAAACAAATTACTGTTGGGCAATTGATAGAAGATCAAATAATTATGACGATATCCAAGGCAATGATCTATATATAGGCATCACGTCTAAGATTAGTAGAATGAAATGATTCTACATATACTACTATTACTCCACACATCGACCGCTATCCAGCATGGAGCTAGTGTATTAAGTTCATGGAGAAACAGAGTAATTCAATAAGAATGGTGACATGATGTAGACAAGATCTATTCATGTAGAGTAGACCCCATCTTTTTATCCTTAATAGAAACGATACATACGTGCCTCGCTACCCCTTCTGTCACTGGGTGAGGACACTGTAAGGTCGAACCCATCACAAAGCACCTCTTCCCATGGCAAGAAAAATTGATCTAGTTGGCCTATCGAAACCAAAGATTTGAAGGAGAAATACAAGGCTATAAATATTCATGCATATAAGAGATCAAAGAAGACTCAAATAATATTCATGGATAGAAACTGATCATAAACTTGAACTTCATCAGATCCCAATAGACACACAGCAAAAAGTCATTACATCAAATAGATCTCCAAGAGACCATTGTATTGAGAATCAAAAAGAGAGAAGAAGCCATCTATCTATTGCCTACGGACTCATAGGTCTATGATGAACTACGCACGCATCATCAAAGAGGCACCAATGAGGATGATGAACCCCTCCATGATGTTGTAGATTGGATCTCGTGGTTCTGGAACTTGCGGCGGCTAGAACTGTGTTTTGTCGACTCCCCTAGGGTTTCTGGAATATTTGGATATTTATAGAGCGAAGAGGCGGTGCAGAAGACCTCCGTGGGCCCCACAACCAATCAGGGCGCTCCAGGGGCCTCTAGCGTGCTCTGGTGTCTTGTAGGCCTCACGGGCCTTCCCCAGGTGCTTCCTTGGCTCCCAAGTTGTCTTCTGGTCCAAAACATTCACCAAAAAGTTTCACTGCGTTTGGACTCCGTTTGATAGGGATATTCCGCGAAGTAAAAAACAAGCAACAAACAACAACTGGCACTGGGCACTATGTCAAAATGTTAGTCCCAAAAAATGATATAAAGTTGCTATAAAATGATTCAAAAACATCCAAGAATGATAATATAACAACATGGAACAATCAAAAATTATAGATACGTTGGAGACGTATCAATGAGTATGAACCATAGCTACGGAACCTGGCCCGAGAACAATTCTTCTTCTGCTTTATGTGTTGAGGTAGGGTTTGGAGTGGTGGTCCTTGTGCTTTGGGCACTGCAGTTGCCTTACTAACTGCTCGTGTTTGGGTGCTCTGTGGTGGAGATGGTGTTGTGTCAACTGGAACTAGGTTACTATCTTCCGGGGTTGTGCTTAGAAGGCATGTAGCTGGTTCTCTATCCAACTAGGTAGGGGTACCATCTACGTGAGTCTGAGTTATGTGTGGTGGGGCTGGTTCTTAGGCAAGTACAACCATGGTTCTATCTACATCGACGGGTAGCAATATATTTTCTAAATACCATGTTTTTACTCCCTTAGATACTGCCATCACCCCCTCCAATTCAAATGTCTGATAAATAAGAAAAGTAATTGAATGTAGAGACATTGTATGATCGATAGGTGCAATGGATAGTGGGCAATAAAAGAGGGCATGAAATAATTCACATTCATGTTGTGTAACCAAACAGGAGAGCATGACACAATTTCACATATATGATGGCTAACTAAACATGATAGCATGTCACAATTTGACATATATGATGGCTAACTAAACATGATAGAATGACATAATTCAAAATATGATGACTATGTAAATAGGATGACATGATATAACTATATGATGTGTTTATTAAATAGGTTGGCATGCCATAATTCACATACATGCCATCTGTGGAAACATGATGGCATGATGTAATTCACAGATAGAATGACATAATTCAAAATATGACGACTATGTAAACATGATGAGATGATATAACTATATGATGTCTTTATTAAATGGGTTGGCATGCCATGGTTCAGATACATGCTACCTAAGTAAACATGATGGCATGATATAATTCAAATATATGATTTATATGCTAAGCAAGTAAACAGATGTCAATCGCATATATGATGTCTAAACTAAGCAGATGGCATTCAATATTGTGTATATGATGTAAAAACTAAGCACTGCAAGACAACATATGCATAATATGAGTAATTTAACCTGCCAAGTTTGAGCATACACCTCAGGGGGGAAATAGATTGGACATATATCTCTAAATCCTCCTCCGAGGAGCTATTTGTAACTAGCAAGATATTTGCTTCAGCAGGTAGCATCATCTGCTCTCAAGACCTTGTTTTCACTCCAGCTTTTTCCATCACCGATTCAAATGGATGACGCACAGGAAGAGTAGTTGAATATATAAATGTTGTCAACAAATGGAATATGTAATACAAAAAAGGATGGCATGATATAATTCACATATATGATGCTTGGCTAAACAACATGGCATTCATAATTCACATATATAATGCCTCACAACAAGAGACCACTGCATAATTCAAATATATAATGTCTTGCAACAAGATGTCATTGCATAATTCACATATATGGTAATTAGACACTAAATAGGTGGCATTCACACAAAGCATGTCTAAACTAAGCAAATGACATAGCAATGCAAGACACCATATGCATGATATATGAAATATAACCCTACAAAGTTAGAGCATACACCACGAGGGGGGGTAGGACTGGTCATTTATCTCTGAATCCTCCTCTGTGGAGCTATCTGTAACCAGCAAGATATGCGCTTTGTCAAATAGCATTGTCTGCTCTGAAGACCTTGTTTTCACTCCAGATTTTTTCATCACCGTGTCAAATGGCTGATGCACGGGAAGAGTAGTTCAATGCACTAACATTGTTAACAAATGTAACATGTAATGAAAAAAGGATGGCATGATATAATTCACATTTAATATGACGGCTAAGCAGGATGTCATTGCAGAATTCACATATATGATGCCTGGCTAAACAAGATGGCATTGCATAATCCACACATATGATATAGAAACTAAACATATGGCATTCACACAAAGCATGTCTAAACTAAGCAAACAACATATTTGATGTATAAAGTATGCAATGTAAGGCGCCATATGCATGATATGACCAACATCTGCATGCCAAGTTAGAGCAAAGACCTCATGGGGGTAAATATGAGTGGTCTGCTGATACGTCTCCAGCGTATCTATAATTTTTGATTGTTCCATGCTGTTATATTATCATTCTTGGATGTTTTACAATCATTTTATAATCATTTTATATCATTTTTTGGTACTAAACTATTGACATAGTGCCCAATGCCAGTTGCTGTTTTTTACATTGCAGGAAATCAATATCAAATGGAGTCCAAACGCAACCAAACTCCTGGAGGATTGTTTTTGGGACAAAAGAAAACCAGTGGGCCAAGGAAGTACCTGGGGGGCTGCTCGAGGGGAGAAGCACCCACCAGGGCGCGCCAGGAGGCCCACGCGCGCCCTGGTGGGTGCTGCCCACCTCAGGTGCCCCCTGAACCGCCTCTTCGCTCTATAAATACCAGAATATTCCAGAAACCCTAGGAGAGTCGACGAAAATCAATTCCAACCACCACAGAGTCCAGAACCACCAGATCCAATCTAGACACCGTCATGGAGGGGTTCACCACTTCCATTGGTGCCTCTCCTATGATGCGTGAATAATTCTTTCTAGGCCTACGGGTCCGTAGTTAGTAGCTAGATGGCTTCCTCTCTCTCTCTCTCTCTCTCTCTCTCTCTCTTTCTCTCTCTCTAAACGGATCTTGTCTACATCATGTTATCGTTCTTATTGCATTACTCCATTGTCTCATGAACTTAATACACTAGATGCATGCTGGATAGCGGTCGATGTGTGGAGTAATAGTAGTAGATACAGGCAGGAGTCGGTCTACTAATCTTGGACGTGATGCCTATATAATGATCATTGCCTGGATATCGTCATGATTATTTGAAGTTCTATCAATTTCCCAACAGTAATTGTTTTCCCACCGTTTGCTATTTTTCTCGAGAGAGGCCACTAGTGAAACCTACGGCCCCCGGGTCTCTTTTCATCATATTTGCCTTCGCGATCTACTTCCCTTGCATTTATTTTCAGATCTATTAAACCAAAAATACAAAAATACCTTGCTGCAAATTATTTTTTTCGCGATCTATTTATCCTATCTACCACTTTTACCTCACATTATTTGCCTATCTTGAGGCGCCATACTCGGAAGGGATTGACAACCCCTTTAACACATTGGGTTGCGAGTATTTGTTATTTGTGTGCAGGTGTTGTTTACGTGGTGTGAGGAGGCTCTCCTACTGGTTCGATAACCTTGGTCTCATCAATGAGGGAAATACCTACCGTCGCTATACTGCAGCATTCCTTCCTCTTTGAGGAAATACCAACGTAGTTCTAGCAGACATCATCTGCTCCCTCTGAATCCCCCTCTGAACAGTTATCTTCCTCTTGATTACAATCTGGAATGGGGGGAGGGGGGCTGCCTTTGCGTCCACCATGGAGGGACGTCTGCATGAAATTTTATTGCCATGCAAGGCTCGTCTCTTTGCTCTACATGTTCAGTACCATTGTGTACAATAACTGACATGCATAGGAATAAAACATAGTGAGATTATGTAAGGAG
Organism: Triticum dicoccoides; assembly: GCF_002162155.2. Taxonomy (NCBI): domain Eukaryota; kingdom Viridiplantae; phylum Streptophyta; class Magnoliopsida; order Poales; family Poaceae; genus Triticum; species Triticum dicoccoides. The sequence goes on from NC_041387.1 coordinate 96,026,717, forward strand.
TGCATGCACAAATGATGGTTGCAACCTGTGGATAGACCCAAGACCAATGATAGTAGACAGATAATAGCTCCAATTAAAAATACTGATAATGACTCCTTTACTGTTTGTTTCCCACCCTACATGAAACTCATAGTAGACACCCGAGATCAACCAGATAGTAGACTGATATTATTCGTTGTTGCCTCGGTATGTACCCCATAACCATTTAAAAACTCAAGTTTGAGCATTAGTTTGGACCTAACTCAGAGTATAAGAGGTGAGCCATACGATAAAGTAACAGGTAATTGATACGTCTCCAACATATCTATAATTTTTTATTGTTCCATGCTATTATATTATCAATCTTGGATGTTTTATATGCATTTATATGCTATTTTATATGATTTTTGAGACTAACCTATTAACCTAGAGCCCAGTGCCAGTTTCTGTTTTTTCCTTGTTTTTGTGTTTTATAGAAAAGGAATATCAAACGGAGTCCAATTGACCTGCCAATTTTTGTGGATTTTTTATGGACCAAAAGAAGCCCTCGAAGTGAAAGAGTTGGCCCAGAAGAGTCCCGAGCCATCCACGAGGGCGGACAGCGCGTCCTACCCCCTGGGCGCGCCCCACTATCTCGTGGATGACTCGAAGACCCCCCCTAACCTAAGACCGACACCAAAAATTCCTATAAATACAGAAACTTCCAGAACAGAACCTGGATCAGGAGTTCCGCAGCCGCAAGCCTCTGTAGCCACCAAAAACCAACTGAAACCATATTCCGGCACCCTGTCGGAGGGGGGATCCATCACCGGTGGCCATCTTCATCACCCCAGCGCTCTCCATGACGAGGATGGAGTAGTTCACCCTTGGGGCTGAGGGTATGTACCAGTTGCTATGTGTTTGATCTCTCTCTCTCTCTCTCTCTCTCGTGTTCTTGATTTGGCACGATCTTGATGTACCACGAGCTTTGTTATTGTAGTTGGTGATGAGGATACAGACCTGGGGTAGGGTCATAGGCCTGAGCTATACGTCCTACCCAAGGTCCCTACCCTAGAAGATAAGAAGTCCAAGAGGCAGCAAGAGACCCCCAGTCAAAGTTGTCAAGTGCAATCCACTCGACCACTCAAGGAATCACTCGGCCCACCGAAGATCAGGAGTCACTCGGCATTGTAACGGGCAGGCGTTCCTCTGTAGTCTTTGATGTCTACTACACAACCTTCTTCTTGTAGACGTTGTTGGGCCTGCAAGTGCACAGGTTTGTAGGACAGTAGCAAATTTCCCTCAAGTGGATGACCTAAGTTTTATCAATCCGTAGGAGGCGTAGGATGAAGATGGTCTCTCTCAAACAACCCTACAACCAAATAACAAAGAGTATCTTGTGTCCCCAACACACCCAATACAATGGCAAATTGTATAGGTGCACTAGTTCGCAAAGAGATGGTGATACAAGTGCAAAATAGATAGTAGATATGGGTCTTTGTAATCTGAAATTATAAAAACAGCAAGGTAACAAGTGGGAAAAGTGAGCACAAACAGTATTACAATGATATGAAACAAGGCCTAGGGCTCATACTTTCACTAGTGCAAGTTCTCTCAACAATAATAACATAGATAGATCATATAACAATCCCTCAACATGCAACAAAGAGTCACTGCAAAGCCACTAATAGCGGAGAACAAATGTAGAGATTATGGTAGGGTACGAAACCACCTCAAAGTTATTCTTTCGGATCGATCTATTAAAGAGTTTGTACTAGAATAACACCTTAAGACACAAATCAACCAAAACCCTAATGTCACCTAGATACTCCATTGTCACCTCAAGTATCCGTGGGCATGATTATATGATATGCATCACACAATCTCAGATTCATCCAACCAACACAAAGTTCTTCAAAGAGTGCCCCAAAGTTTCTACCGGAGAGTCAAGAACGTGTGCCAACCCCTATGCATAGGTTCATGGGCAGAACCCGCAAGTTGGTCACCAAAACATACATCAAGTGGCACATGATATCCCATTGTCACCACAGATAAGCACGGCAAGACATACATCAAGTGTTCTCATAAAAGACTCAATCCGATAAGATAACTTCAAGAGGGAAACTCAATTCATCACAAGAGAGTAGAGGGGGAGAAACATCATAAGATCCAACTATAATACAAAGCTCGGGATACATCAAGAACGTGCCATAGAGGGAACACGAGAGAGAACACGAGAGAGAGAGATCGAACACATATCTACTGGTACATACCCTCAGCCCCGAGGGTGAACTACTCCCTCCTCTTCATGGATAGCGCCGGGATGATGAAGCTAGCCACCGGTGATGGGATCCCCCCTCCGGCAGGGTGCCAGAACGGGCTCCCGAGTGGTTTTTGGTGGCTACAGAGGCTTGCGGTGGCGGAATTCCCGATCTATCTTGATATTAGATGGTTTTAGGGTGCGTAGGCTTATATAGACGAAAGAAGTCGGTCGGGGGTGCTCAAGGGGTCCACGAGACAGGTGGGCCCAGTAGGGGGAGGGCTATCTCCTGGGCTCGTCGAGTATCTTCTGACGTGAACTCCAAGTCCTCCAGATGATAATCTTCTGAAAAATCACGTTGCCCAAGGTTTCATTCCGTTTGGACTCCGTTTGATGTTCCTTTTCTTCGAAATACTGAAACAGGCAATAAAACAGCAATATGGGCTGGGCCTCCGGTTAATAGGTTAATCCCAAAAGTAATATAAAAGTGTATAATAAAGCCCATAATCATTCAAAACAAGTAATATAATAGCATGGAACAATCAAAAATTATAGATACGTTGGAGACGTATCAACCATCCCCAAGCTTAATTCCTACTCATCCTCGAGTAGGTAAAGGATAAAAACAGAATTTTTTATGTGGAATGCTACCTAGCATGATTCTCAATGTAATTTCTCTTTATTGTGGCATGAATGCTCAGATCCAAATGATTCAAAATAAAAGTTCATATTGATAAAAGAAATAGTAATACTTCAAGCATACTAATCAAAGCAATCATGTCTTCTCAAAATAACATGGCAAAAGAAAGTTCATCCCTACAAAATCATATAGTTAGGCTATGCTTCATTTCCGTCACACAAAGATGTTCCCAACTTCTATACGCCCGATGACAAGCCAAGCAATTGTTTCATACTTAAATAATCTCAAACTTTTTCAACCTTCACGCAATACATGAGCGTGAGCCATGGATATAGCACTATCAGTGGAATAAAATATGATGATGGGGATTGTGTGGAGAAGACAAAAAAGGAGAAAGTCTCACATTGACGAGGATAATCAACGGGCTATGGAGATGCTCATCAATTGATGTCAACATGAGGAGTAGGGATTGCCATGCAACGGATGCACTAGAGCTATAAATGAATGCTCAACAAAAGAAAACTAGTGGGTGTGCATCCAACTTTCTTGCTCACGAAGACCTAGGGCATTTGAGGAAGCCCATCGTAGGAATATACAAGCCAAGTTCTATAATGAAAAATTCCCACTAGTATGAAAAAGACAACCTATGAGACTCACTATATGAAAAACATGGTGCTACTTTGAAGCACAAGTGTGGAAAAAGAGATAGTAGCATTGCCCTTTTTATTTATTTTCTTTTTCCTTTTTTTTCTTTTTTTGGGCCTTTCTTTTTTTTTCTTTTGGCCTTTCTTCTTTTTTTTTCTTTTTTTCTTTTTGGGCAATGCTCTAATAATGATGATCATCACACTTCTATTGATTACAACATATGAATTACAACTCGAAACTAGAACAAGATATGACTCTATATGAATGCCTCCGGTGGTGTACTGGGATGGTGCAATGAATCAAGAGTGACATGTGTGAAAAATAATGCATGGTGGCTTTGCCACAAATACAATGTCAACTACATGATCATGCAGTGGCAATATGACAAAAGTAATGCGTGTCATAATGATAATGAACGGAATGGTGGAAAGTTGCATGGCAATATATCTCGAAATGGCTATGGAAATGCCATAAATAGGTAGGTATGGTGGCTGTTTTGAGGTATGAGGCTGTTGTGTGATAGAGTGTATCGTATCACGGGGTTTGGATGCACCGGCGAAGTTTGCACCAACTCTCAAGGTGAGAAAGGGCAATGCACGGTACCGAAGAGGCTAGCAATGGTGGAAAGATAAAAGTGCGTATAATCCAGGGACTCAGCATTAGTCAAAAGAACTCATATACTTATTGCAAAAGTTTAGAAGTCATCAAAAATCAAGCACTACGCGCATGCTCCTAGGGGGATATATTGGTAGGAAAAGACCATCGCTCGTCCCCGACCGCCACTCATAAGGATGCACAAGCCAGGTACACTTCATGTTTCAAATTTGTTACACAACTTTAACCATACGTGCATGCTACGGGACTTGCTAACTTCAACACAAGTATTCTTTAAATTCATAATCACCCAACTAGCATGACTTTAATATCACTACCTCCATGTCTCAAAACAATTATCAAGTATCAAATTGATCATAGCATCCAATTCACTTCCTATGATAGTTTTCATTCAAATAACCATGTTGTTTAAGACTCTCAAAATAATATAAGTGAAGCATGAGAGACTAGCAATTTCTATAAAATAAAACCACCGTCGTGCTCTAAGAGATATAAGTGAAGTACTAGAGCAAACGACAAACTACTCCAACAAGATATAAGTGAAGATCAATGAGTAGTTAAATAATTATGTGGGATGCCTAACGGGGCATCCCCAAGCTTAGATGCTTAAGACTTCTTGAAATATTATCTTGGGGTGCCTTGGGCATCCCCAATCTTTAACTTTTGTGTCTTCTTAATTCCTCCCATATCATGGTTTCTCTTTTTATCAAAAGCTTCATCCACACCAAACTCAACAAGAACTCGTGAGATAGGTTAGTATAAACCAATGCAAAACCTTATCATTTTCTACTGTAAAAAATCACTAAAATTATTATTCAACATTTCATACTAAATATATCTGCATATTTAATACTCCTATCCTCAAATAGAATCATTAAACAAGCAAACATATGCAAACAATGCAACCATAACATTAATCTACCAAAACATTACAGTATGTAAAGAATGCAAGAGTATCAAAACTTCCCTAACTCCAAAAAATAGGAGAGAAAATTCCCACTGTAATAAATTTATCAGAGCTTAATATGAAAAAAGATTCAACATTATACCATTCTCTGACTTTTCTAGGGAATGTTTGCAACAGCGGTAAACTTTCTGTTTTCAAACGGCAACATGTATACTAGCAAAATAAGCATGGTAAAGGCTATCCTTGACATTTTTATTGAAACTAAAGATGAAAACATTATTATAACTAGCAGCAAGAAAATACTAACAAAATAAAATGACGCTCCAAGCAAAACACATATCATGTGGCGAATAAAAATATGGCTCCAAGTAAAGTTACCGATGAACGAAGACGAAAGATGGGATGCCTTCCGGGGCATCCCCAAGCTTAGGCTCTTGGTTGTCCTTGAATATTACCTTGGGGTGCCTTGGGAATCCCCAAGCTTAGTATCTTTCCACTCCTTATTCCATAGTCCATCAAATCTTACCCAAAACTTGAAAACTTCAACCACACAAAACTCAACGCAAAACTCGTAAGCTCCGTTAGTATAAAAAATAAAACCACCACTTAGGTACTGTAATGAACTAATTCTAAATTCATATTGGTGTTAAACCTACTGTATTCCAAGTTCTCTATGGTTCATACCCTCCGATACTACTCATAGATTCATCAAAATAAGCAAACAACACATAGAAAACAGAATCTGTCAAAAACAGTACAGTCTGTAGTAATATGTATCAAACGTATACTTATGAAACTCAAAAAATTCTGAAATAAACTGGTGGACCTGATAAATTTGTATATTAATCATCTGCAAAAAGAATCAACCTAAAATCACTCTCTAGTATAAAATGGCAGCTATTCTCGTGAGTGCTAAAGTTTCTGTTTTTTACAGCAAGATCACATAAACTTCACCCAAGTCTTCCCAAAGGTTCTACTTGGCACAAACACTAATGAAAACATGAAACCACATCTAACCAGAGGCTAGATGAATTATTTATTACTAAACAGGAACAAAAAGTAAGAAACAAAAATAAAGTTGGGTTGCCTCCCAACAAGCGCTATCGTTTAACGCCCCTAGCTAGGCATGATGATGGCAATGATGCTCACATAAAAGATAAGAATTGAAACATAACGGGAGCATCATGAAGCATATGACTAGCACATTTAAGTCTAACCCACTTCCTATGCATAGGGATTTTGTGAGCAAACAACTTATGGGAACAATAATCAATAAGCATATGAAGGTAAAACAAGCATAGCTTCAAAATTTTAAGCACATAGAGAGGAAACTTGACATTATTGCAATTCCTACAAGCACATGTTCCTCCCTCATAATAATTTTCTTTAGCATCATGAATTAATTCAACAATATAACCAGCACCTAAGTCATTCTTTTCATGATCTACATGCATAGAAAATTTTCTACTCTCCACATAAGCAAATTTCTTCTCATGAATAGTAGTGGGAGCAAACTCAACAAAACAAACATCATGTGAAGCATAATCCAATTGAAAACTAAAATCATGATGACAAGTTTCATGGTTATCATTATTCCTAATATCATACAAGTCATCACAATAATCATCATAGATAGCAACTTTGTTCTCATAATCAATTGGAACCTCTTCCAAAATAGTGGAATCATCACTAAATAAAGTTGACACTCTTCCAAATCCACTTTCATGTTCATCACAATAAGATTCAACATCCTCCAAAATAGTGGGATCACTACTTCCTAAAGTTGACACTCTTCCAAACCCACTTTCATCAATATAATCATCATAAATAGGAGGCATGCTATCATCATAATAAATATTCTCATCAAAACTTGGGGGACTAAGAATATCATCTTCATCAAACATAGCTTCCCCAAGCTTCTGGCTTTGCATATCATTAGCATCATCGATATTCAAGGAATTCATAGTAACAACATTGCAATCATACTCATCATTCAAAGATTTAGTATAAACATTCTATGGATTTCTTCTTCTAGAACTTGAGCACAATTTTCCTTTTCATCATACTCACGAAAGATATTAAAAAGATGAAGCTTATAAGACAAACTCAATTCCATTTTTTTGTAGTTTTCTTTTATAAACTAAAGTAGTGATAAAACAAGAAACAAAAAGATTCGATTGCAAGATCTAAAGATATACCTTCAACCACTCACCTCCCCGGCAATGGCGCCAGAAAAGAGCTTGATGTCTACTACACAACCTTCTTCTTGTAGACGTTGTTGGGCCTGCAAGTGCACAGGTTTGTAGGACAGTAGCAAATTTCCCTCAAGTGGATGACCTAAGGTTTATCAATCCGTAGGAGGCGTAGGATGAAGACGGTCTCTCTCAAACAACCCTGCAACCAAATAACAAAGAGTCTCTTGTGTCCCCAACACACCCAATACAATGGCAAATTGTATAGGTGCACTAGTTCGGCGAAGAGATGGTGATACCAGTGCAAAATAGATAGTAGATATGGGTATTTGTAATCTGAAATTATAAAAACAGCAAGGTAACAAGTGGTAAAAGTGAGCACAAACGGTATTGCAATGATAAGAAACAAGGCCTAGGGTTCATACTTTCACTAGTGCAAGTTCTCTCAACAATAATAACATAGATAGATCATATAACAATCCCTCAACATGCAACAAAGAGTCACTCCAAAGCCACTAATAGCAGAGAACAAACGTAGAGATTATGGTAGGGTACGAAACCACCTCAAAGTTATTCTTTTGATCGATCTATTAAAGAGTTCGTACTAGAATAACACCTTAAGACACTAATCAACCAAAACCCTAATGTCACCTAGATACTCCATTGTCACCTCCAGTATCCGTGGGCATGATTATATGATATGCATCACACAATCTCAGATTCATCCAACCAACACAAAGTTCTTCAAAGAGTGCCCCAAAGTTTCTACCGGAGAGTCAAGAACGTGTGCCAACACCTATGCATAGGTTCATGGGCGGAACACGCAAGTTGGTTACCAAAACATACATCAAGTGGCACATGATATCCCATTGTCATCACAGATAAGCACGGCAAGACATACATCAAGTGTTCTCATAAAAGACTCAATCTGATAAGATAACTTCAAGAGGGAATCTCAATTCATCACAAGAGAGTAGAGGGGAGAAACATCATAAGATCCAACTATAATAGCAAAGCTCGGGATACATCAAGATCGTGCCATAGAGGGAACACGAGAGAGAACACGAGAGAGAGAGAGAGAGAGAGAGAGAGAGAGATCAAACACATAGCTACTGGTACATACCCTCATCCCCGAGGGTGAACTAATCCCTCCTCATCATGGATAGCGCCGGGATGATGAAGATGGCCACCGGTGATGGGATCCCCCCTCCGGCGGGGTGTCGGAACGGGCTCCTGAGCGGTTTTTGGTGGCTACAGAGGCTTGCGGCGGCAGAACTCCCGATCTATCTTGATATTCGATGGTTTTAGGGTATGTAGGCTTATATAGGCGAAAGAAGTCGGCCGAGGGGGTACTCGAGGGGTCCATGAGATAGGGGGCGCGCCCAGTTGGGGGGTTGCGCCCCCTATCTCCTGTGCTCCTCGAGTATCCTCTGACATGAACTCCAAGTCTCTAGGATGATAATCTTCCAAAAAATCACGTTGCCGAAGGTTTCATTCCGTTTGGACTCCGTTTGATATTCCTTTTCTTCGAAATACTGAAACAGGCAATAAAACAACAATATGGGCTGGGCCTCCGGTTAATAGGTTAGTCCCAAAAGTAATATAAAAGTGTATAATAAAGCCCATAATCATTCAAAACAAGTAATATAATAGCATGGAACAATCAAAAATTATAGATACGTTGGAGACGTATCAGTGTTTAAGGTCATTAATAGCACTTAAGGCTGGCGTTACCTGTAACGCCCCTACTTTATGTACATTCAACCCTCTGAAACGGAGGATGGCTGGGGTCCTGGCGCACTCTATATAAGGCACCCCCCTCCTCTGGCACAAGGGTTTGCACCCCCTGTAACATCACACACATATAATCCAGTCGACCGCCTCCGGGCACCAAGACGTAGGTCTGTTACTTCCTCCGAGAAGGGCCTGAACTCGTAAACTCTTGTGTACACCTTCACAATAGCTAAGATCTTGCCTCTCCATACCTACCCCCCTTTCTACTGTCAGTCTTAGAACCACGACAGTTGGCGCCCACCGTGGAGCCGGTGTCTTAGCGACTTGTTGGTGAAGTTGCAAAAAAACTCCGATCATCATCATCATGGTTTCCGGCGGCGGATTGGCTGAGGGCCGCGAGATCCATCTCGGCGCGCTCGTTTTCATTGCCGACTACTCCGCTTGGCTTCAGGAAGCTCCCCTTGATGTTAAGGCGCTCCCCGTCCGAGGGGCGACGCACTTTCGCGCGTGCGTTCGCGGCGTCCTTCTCTGGCAGCCATCGACTCAGTATCAGTCGACTCCGATGGTTTTTTCCCTCCCCATTGTTCGCTGCCGCAAGCGATTCGGTCTGTTGCGGATTCAACGGTGGGTGAAACACACGGTGGATCAATTTTCGGCCACCCATCAAGTCGCGGCGATCGAGCCCGACGAAACTCTCCACGGCCTGTTCGATCTGTCGACTGGCTCTGTGGAGACCACATCCAAGTGTGATAGCAGCGACCCTACGGCTGAAGTCTTGATGGTTGATGGACCTCATGGTCCACCTGGTTTCCACCGTGAAGACGGCGAGGATGGTGGCGGCGATCCATCACGCGTCCATGAGGAATACCATCCCGAGCCCCTTTCTTCGCAGCAGAGAGAAGAACTTCGTTGCCGCAACATGGATGCACTCCACACGCCCATCATTGGAGAAACCCCCGAGGCTCGAGCCTTGGAAGAGGTGCGTCTGGCTAATTTGGATGAGCACACTCGACTGGAGAACCTTCAGCGTGCTCTCGACAAGCGTGCTCGGGAGCGGGTCCCTTAATCCAGTCGAGGACAGCTTTTTCCGCCTCCACCTAAGGTATGCCGCACTTCGATCCTAAATCTCGTAGTTGCAGCCCGCATAGCAGAGTCAATTCAACCTTCCCAGTCAGAGGCCGGCAGAGGTTTGATGCAGATCCAGGCCTTGCTCCGGGCAGCAGGAGAGTAGAACACCGCAGTGTCTCAGTCGCGGAATAGGATTCATAGCAGATTCGTAGTAGCGGATACAGTTCAGTCGGACCATAGTCCAAGATCGCCCCTGCAGCGTGAGGGCCATCGACAATACGATCATCGGCTCGACCGCGACAATCATCAGCGAGTGCCCACGCCTCCTCCGAGGAGTGCATGTTCGGGGTCTAGTTGACCGGAACAGAGCGCATAGAGAAGACCCCAGCAGAGATCGTCCGAGTGGCAGTAGAGTGCATGTTTCCGGTCCAGAGTGTTTCTGCGGAGCCATCAAGGCAGCGGCGTTTCCTCCCAACTTCAGGTTGGCGACCGGAGTCAGTAAGTTCACTGGAGAGTCCAAGCCTGAAACTTGGCTTGAGGATTACCGAGTGGCTGTGCAGATTGGCGGTGGAAACAATGAAGTAGCAATGAAACATCTTCCTCTGATGTTGGAAGGGTCGGGCCGAGCGTGGTTGACTCAGTTAGCTCCAGACAGTATATATAGTTGGGAAGAGCTTGCTCGAGTGTTCGTCAAAACCTTTGAGGGCACTTGCAAGCAGCCAGCGGGGTTGACAGAGTTGCAGCATTGTGTGCAGAAACCGAGTGAGACTTTAAGGGATTTCATTCAAAGGTGGACCACTTTGCATCACACCGTTGAAAATGTATCAAGGCATCAAGCAGTGTGTGCCTTCAAGGAAGGCGTCAAATACCGAGAGTTGGTCCTGAAGTTTGGTCTGACTGGAGATATGACTCTGACTCGGATGATGGAAATAGCCACCCGGTATGCTAACGGAGAAGAAGAGGATCGACTCCGTAGCGGAAAGAGTAAACCAGTCGGCCATGAGGCCGGTGGAGGTAATTCCAATCGGAAACAGAAGCGTAAGGCCGAGCCCGCAGCACCTGGTGAGATCGCAGCAATGGCTCAAGGAAAGTTTAAGGGAAAACCTAAAGGGCCCTGGCCCCCTAAGAAAGTGAAGGATCAAGCAGGAAATGATGTGTTGGATTTACGTGTCACATCCACACAAAGAAGGACGAAGAGGGAAATCTGTTTTACCCTAAGCATACCACTCGACAATGTCGACTCCTGATCCAGCAGTTCCAAGAAAAACAGCCCGGTGAGAAGGAGAAAGAGTCGGACAAAGACGAGGATGAAGAGGAAGACGAAGATTATCCCAAAGTCAATTCCACTCTCATGATTTTTGCTGATGTTGAGAGCAAGAATCGGTTGAAGGTTATCAACAGAGAAGTGAATATGGTCGCTCCGGCGACGATGACCACATACCTGAAATGGTCCCAGACAGCCATCACGTTCGACCAGTCCGATCACCCTGCTCGCATAGCCACCCCTAGGAGGCAAGCATTGGCGGTCGACCCAGTGGTCGAAGGCACTAGACTGAACAAAGTGCGAATGGATGGTGGAAGCGGCCTGAACATCCTTTATGCTAAAACTCTGAAGGGGATGGGCATTCCGATGTCCAAACTTAGCGAGAGCAACATGAGTTTCCATGGTGTTATCCCTGGAAAGAAGGCCGAATCACTCAACCAAATCGCCCTTGACGTGGTTTTCGGTGATTACAAGAATTTCCGTAAGGAAAAATTGACATTTGAAGTTGTGGATTTCCAGAGTGCTTATCATGCCATTCTAGGCAGGCCTACCTACGCACGTTTTATGGCTCGACCATTTTACGTGTACCTCAAGTTGAATATGTCTGGCCCCAGAGGCGTGATCACGGTTACTGTCAATCAGCAGAAGGCGGAGGAGTGCTTCCAGAAAGGTTCCAAAATTGCTGATGCGCAAATGGCAGCAATTGAATTTAAAGAATATCAGAAGAAGGCAAATCCGAGTGATTTGCTCCGAGCTAACAAGCCTGCCACAGATTCTGCATTTCAGTCGTCTGGTGAAACGAAGCCGATTCATATTCACCCGACCAATCCCAATGCCGCATCGACTCATATATCAACGACACTTTACAGCAAATAGGAAGAAGCGCTCATCCAGTTCCTCCGTGAGAACTCAGACATCTTTGCATGGAAACCTTCGTACATGCCGGGTGTACCCAGGGGGCTGGCTGAGCACCGTTTGCATGTCGACCCCAAGATAAAACCCGTCAAAGAGCATCTTCGGCGGTCCGCCGTACAGAAGAGAAAGGCAATTGGCGAGGAAGTGGCTCGGCTCCTAGCAGTAGAGTTCATCCGTGAGATCTACCACTCCGAGTGGCTTGCCAATGTAGTAATGGTCCCTAAGAAGGATGATCACTTCGTATGTGCATTGATTTCAGGCATATCAATCGGGCCTGCCCTAAAGATCATTTCCCTCTCCCCCGCATCGATCAGATTGTTGACTCGACGGCGGGGTGTGAGCGCTTGTCTTTTTTAGATGCATATTCCGGGTATCATCAGATCTGACTGTATGGACCCGATGAAATAAAAACAGCCTTCATCACCCCATTTGGGTGCTTTTGCTACGTCACCATGCCATTTGGTCTTAAAAATGCCGGAGCCACATTCATGAGAATGATTCAGAAGTGCCTGCTCACTCAAATCAGTCGGAAGTTGGAAGCATACATGGATGACATTGTGGTCAAGTCTCGCAAAGGTTCCGACCTACTAACTGACCTCGCAGAAACCTTTGCCAACCTAAGAAGGTACGATATCAAGCTTAATCTGTCAAAGTGCACATTCGGTGTTCCAGGTGGAAAGTTACTCGGTTTTCTCATTTCCGAACGAGGGATTGATACCAATCCAGAAAAAGTTGATACCATCCTCCGAATGAAATGCCCTGTGCGTGTGCCTGATGTTCAGAAGCTGACTGGTTGTTTGGCCGCCTTGAGTCGATTCATTTCTCGTCTTGGTGAAAAGGCCTGACCTCTTTACCGATTGATGAAGAAATCCGATAAGTTCGAGTGGACTGAGGAAGTTGATGCAGCGTTTGCAGAGCTCAAAACCCTGCTTTCCACCTAGCTAGTGCTTGCTACGCCAATCAGCAAAGAGCCTTTACTGCTTTATATTGTAGCCACTGGACAAGTTGTCAGTACAATACTCACGGTCGAGCGAGAAGAAGAAGGAAAGGCTTACAAAGTTCAGCGCCCAGTATATTATCTCTCTGAAGTTTTGACTCCATCCAAGCAACGATATCCACATTATTAGAAGCTTGTCTATGGGATCTACATGACCATGAAGAAGGTTGCACATTATTTCCCTGATCACTCCATTACAGTCGTCAGCGACGCACCATTATCTGAAATTCGGAACAACAGAGATGCAACTGGTCGAGTGGAAAAATGGGCGACTGAACTCCTTCCATTGGATATCAAGTTTGAGGCAAAGAAAGCTATCAAGTCCCAAGCAATCGCAGATTTTCTTGCCGAGTGGATTGAGCAGCAATTGCCGACTCAAGTTCACTTGGAGCATTGGACTATGTTCTTTGATGGCTCCAAGATGCTGAATGGTTCAGGTGCTGGGGTAGTACTGGTATCCCCCCGTGGAGACAAGCTCAGCTATGTTCTCTAGATTCATTTTGATTCTTCCAATAACGAAGCTGAATATGAAGCACTTTTATACGGGTTGCGTATGGCCATTTCACTCGGCATCCATCGCCTTATGGTCTACGGCGACTCAAATTTGTTGGTTAATCAAGTAATGAAAGAGTGGGATGTTAGGAGCCCAACCATGACAGGTTATTGCAATGCGGTAAGAAAGCTGGAAAAGAAGTTTGAAGGGTTGGAGCTTCACCATATACCCCGACTGAAAAATCAAGCTGCAGATGAATTGGCAAAGTTAGGGTCTAAGAGGGAAGCCATTCCCAGCAATGTGTTTTTTGGAGCACATTCATTCACCTTCAGTTCAGGAAGATCCTTTCACTAAAGAGCCCCCACAACCTAAGAGCACCACAGATCCGACTGAAGTCGAAATCCCAGCCATGGTCGACTTAGTCATGGAGGTTTTGGTCATCACTCACGACTGGACAGTGCCCTACATTGCATACATTCTTAGGAAAGAACTTCCATAGGATGAAGAAGACGCTCGACAGATCGTCCGACGATCTAAATCCTTTACCATGATAAAAGGTGTCGATGGGGGATCGAACCTGGGTCTTCTAGGTGGAAGAGGGATAGTTCAGCCAGTCGGGTTGGCCAGTTGTTCAGGGAAAGTGTAACTAGAGTCTGCCAGAAATGCATCACGCCGGAAGAAGGCCGAATGATCCTCAATGATATTCACTTGGGGACCTGTGGTCACCATGCGTCCTCTCGGACCATCGTGGCCAAAGCATACCGTGCCGGATTTTACTGGCCACATGCCAACGAGATGGCAAAGGAAATAGTAGACAAATGTGAAGGCTGTCAGTTTTACTCCAACATGTCCCATAAGCCCGCGTCAGCTCTGAAGACTATTCCATTCGTTTGGCCTTTCATTGTCTGGGGATTGGACATGGTCGAACCTCTGAGGACTGGTAGGAGTGGATTTACCCATGTACTGGTGGCGGTCGACAAGTTTACCAAATGGATCGAAGCCAACCCCATTAAAAACCTTGAAGCAAGTACAGTCGTACGTTTCATTAGAGAATTGATATTCAGATATGGTGTTCTGCACAGCATCATCACAAATAATGGGTTGAACTTCGACTCTGATGAATTCAGAGCCTTTTGTGCCTCCCAAGGTATGAGGGTCGATTACGCTTTGGTCGCCCATCCTCAGTCGAATGGACAGGCTGAAAGAGCGAATGGATTGATTCTCAAAGGACTGAAACCCCGGTAGATGCGTGACCTCAAGCATGCAGCAGGAGCCTGGGTTGATGGACTTCCATCAGTACTTTGGGGATTGAGGATAACTCCTAATCGGTTGACTGGGCGAACTCCATTCTTCCTAGTCTATGGAGCTGAAGCCGTACTCCCGAGTGACCTGCTCCACAATGCGCCCTGAGTCGAGCTCTTCTCAGAAGAGGAAGCAGAACAGGCTCGACAAGATGCGGTCGATCTCCTAGAGGAAGAAAGAGAGATGGCCTTGATCCGGTCGACCATTTATCAACTAGACCGGGGTCGATTCCATGCCAGAAACGTAAGGGGTCGGGCATTTCAGGAAGGAGACTTGGTCTTTGAGTGGACCAGCAGAAACCACACAAGCTCGCTCCTACTTGGGAAGGCCCTTTCGTCGTCACCAAAGTGCTCCACAACGGAGCATATCGTCTTTTCAACGTCGAACACAATAAAGATGAGCCGCGCGCCTGGAATGCAGAACTGCTCCGCCCCTTTTACTCTTAAAGTACTTAGGTTGTTGAGATGTAATAAGAAGTACCTTTTAGTTCGATTATCAAAGGACATGATTTTACAGTTTTCCCAATGATTGTTGTTCATTTTTTGCATGTTGTAAAATCCCCAAGTGGGTGCCTTAGCTGCGAATCCGTTTCGCCTAAGTTGAAGAAAAAAAATCCTACCGAGTGGTGAGCCAACCTCCCACTCAGAGGCTTAGCTGCGAATCCGTTTTGCCTAAGTATTAAAACTCCTACCGAGTGGTGAGCCAGCCTCTCACTCGGGGGCTTAGCTGCAGTTCAGAACTCGCCTAAGTATAAAAAATCCTACCGAGTGATGAGCCAGCCTCTGACTCGGAGGCTTAGCTGCAGTCCAGTACTCGCCTAAGTATAAAAAATCCTACCGAGTGGTGAGCCAGCCTCTCACTCAGGGGCTTAGCTGCAGTTTAGTACTTGCCTAAGCATAAAAAATCCTACCG
>NC_041387.1:96043280-96059046 GCF_002162155.2 Triticum dicoccoides
TAAGTATAAAAAAATCCTACCGAGTGGCGAGCAATCCTCTCACTCGGGGGCTTAGCTGCAGTCCAAGTACTTGCCTAAGTATTAAAAATCCTACCGAGTGGCGAGCAATCCTATCACTCGGGGGCTTAGCTGCAGCCCAAGTACTCGCCTAAGTATAAAAAATCCTACCGGGTCGCAAGCAATCCTCTCACACGGGGTCTTAGATACAGTCCAGTACCCGCCTAAGTATAAGAATCCTACCGAGTGGTGAGCGATCCCCTCACTCGGAGGTTTAGCTGCAGTCCAGTACTCGCCTAAGTTTGAGAAACCCAGTCGAATGGGGCAGGTCGGCCACGACCCCTCCCCCCGGGGCTACACCATCAAGAAGAAGGACAAGATTGTGCGCACTGCCAAAGGCTCATCCAACAGCCGGCGCCGAGGCGAGCTGCTTTCAGGAGCGTCAAGACCATTGTTGAGTGCCTTGCTGATGAGCTGATCAATGCTGCCAAAAGCTCATTCGACAGCTAATGCCAAGGCGAATTGCTTTCAGGAACGTCAAGACCATTGCTAAGTGCCTCGCTAATGAGCTGACCAATGCTGCTGAAGGCTCGTCCAACGGGTCGACTGCGACCTCTTCCTTAGAAGCTGCATCAGGAGTACAAAAACCAATCCGAGAGAAGATAAACACAACATATTTAAAGATAAGCCCAGGGCAGATAAATCCAAAGGTTTCTAAACCGCAGATTAAAGTACTCGGGCGTCAGGCTCGAAGGAGTTTTAACGATTACAAAATCACTCGGCATTCCGAGGAAAATAAAGGCGAAGCATAATGTTTTTTTGGTCACTCGGCGGGAGAAGGGCTGGCTGGATCGCAGAAGCTGTCGAGGTCGATACTGTCAGCAATACGAGTGGCTGCCTGAAGGAAGGTGTCCATGAAGGTATGGAAGGAGTGCTTCTGTGTATTCGCAACCTTGAGGGCCGTCAGCTTGTCTTCTCTAGCCTCCTTGCAGTGCACTCGAACCAACGACAGGGCGACGTCAGCACCACAGCGGGCGGATGACTTCTTCCACTCTTGCACTCGGCCAGGAATCTGATTGAGTTGAGTCATCAGCGACTCGAGGTCTTGAGAAAGTTCCGCTTGAGGCCAGAGTTCAGCATCCATTCGGGTCATCACAACCTTCAGTCAAGCCAGATAGGCAATAGCACCGTCCAAGTGTGATTCCAATTGCAGCAAGTTCATCGCAACATCATCTTTCACGGGCCAATTGATGGGGTCGAGACCTGTCTTGACTCACCCAGTTTCAGCTTTGAAGTCCTGGCAAAGTTCTGTTCCATCACGAAAAACAATGAGTCGACAATATTACAACATACTCTGGTCGACGACAATTAACCAGTCGAGTGACTATACCTTCAAGCTTCAGAACTAGTTTCGCGGCAAGTTGTCCTAGATAGGACTCTAACTTGCCCGTCTTGGCTCTGAGGCCTCCAACTTTAGTGGTCAGGTTCTCCTTGTCCTTCTTCAGTTGCTCTACTTCTCGATTGGCTTCTGAGATGACGGTCTTCAACTTCGTGTTCTCCTCTTACAACTTGCCGACAGAAGCCAGCTTTTGTTCCGCAAGCGCCATCTTATCACGTGCTTCCTTCTAAGCAGCAGCAAGGTCCTAGTCCTTCTTCTCCAAAGCTTCCTTCGTTCTGTCTAAAGAAACAACACTCTTCAGACGAGCCTGAAGTTGACGGTTTTCACTACGCACATCTGCTTGTGTGAAGTCACTCGGTTCAAAGAGACTGAAAGAAAAAGAAGTGAAATACGCGAGCTACTAAGTAGACAAGACAGTCGAATGGTTACCTCCCATGATGGTCGTCTCTTGTTGAGCATTCTTGAGGTTCTTCTTTGCGAGTTCCAGATCGAGTTCAACACTGATATGCTTCTTCTTTAGCTCGGAAAGTCGAGCTCCAAGATCACAAGACCTCTGCAGTCAGCGAGAAAGATATGTTAGTCGACAGAAACAAGATGCAATGACAGTGAAAAGTTACTCTAAGACTACTGCCGTATCAAATATTCAACAGTAGTCTCGGGGACTACACCCAGTGGGTGCACTTAGCGTGGCCTCACTAGTTCAGATCAACACTCAGCAGGGTCTGCCCAGTGTGAGTCAAAAAAAGAAGAGAGAAAATTCTAAGACCTCAGCCGACTGTAAGTAGTCGACTATGGTCTCGGGGACTACACCCACTGGGTGCACTCGGCATGCCCCCACTGGTCCAGACAGATTACTAAGACTCAGTTCGAGGCAAGTGGAGTGGAAGATTTCCTAAACTCTATATAAAGGGACACCCCAGTGGGTGATCGGATATAAAACATCATCCAAAAGTTTAGTCGGAGTTCACTGACCTGAACATTGGTCTGCAGGGCAGTGCTGGTGTTGTAAGCCACGTGCATCACCTTCACCTGCTCCGCGACAAGGTTCACCTCGCGAAGAGCCTCCCTGGCAGCACTCGGCGAGTCGTCCGGGGTCTGATATGCAGCGAAGAGTGATGACTCCAGGGCGGCCGAGGCAGTTACTGGAGCGGCAGGAGTCGGAGCAGTCGATCCCGACGGACGATTAGTCGTCAGCGGGTTGGAGAACGTGACGTTGGTCTGAATCGGTTCTCTGGAACGTTCGACCACTGCCTCAAGAGCCGACATCGACTGAGGGACTTGAACTTCAAGCCTCCTCCTGCTTGAGCCCCCACTCCTCTTCCTCCTCTCCTGTAGAGGCACTTCTTCTTCATCATCATCAGGGAGCATGACGACCTCTTGCGGAACTACGGAAAGAGAGAAATATCAGAAATTCAGCCGATTGACGATTCACTCGACTTAATGAAGCCTGGTCGAACGGACTTACCAGCTCGAGAGGTGGCCTCCTCATCTCTTGGTGCCTTGTCGATGTCCATATCAGTGGCAACAAAGGTGGGGCTAGAAAGATACATGATCCTGTTGGTCAGAACAAAAACTTCAGTCGACCTACGTAAACACAAGTGAGACACTCACCCCGAAGCAACAGGGATGTCCATCTTGATCCGCGACAAAGTCTTCCGAGCCTTGGGAGGAACAACCTTGGGTTGCTTGGCGACCTTCTCCGTAGGCTCCGGAGTCGACGTCCGAGTGCGCTTCTGAGTGTGGGTACTCGGAGCCACGTTCTTCCCGCGCCCGCCCACTGGGTCATGCTGCTGCTTGGATCGGCGTTCGGAGCGCGGCGACGAGTCGAATTCTTCCTCGTCATCCGACTCTTCGCTCTCCTCTTCGTCCGAAGACTCCCAGTCGCCACTCTCCTCTGCACTAGCCTCTCCCTCCTGGCCCTGCTCCAAAGCTTGTTCGCTGTTGGGCATCGAAAACATCTCAGTGAAAACCTACAGGACAAATCAGTCGAGTAAAAGTCAATCGATGTCAAGTACAGTCGAAACATATACGCAGGGTAGTCGGAATAAAGAGCATACCTTGTCGGGCGGATTGTCTTTGCTGAAGGGGGTGACTCGCCTGGATCCTCTGGGGTTGTCGTGATTGCCTGTGATGCTCCTCAACCACATGGCCACAGTCTTGGGTGGCACTTCTTCTGGATGGACCCGAGCGGTGTCGTCAGACCCGGAGTACAGCCACATAGGATGGTCATGAGCCTGAAGAGGCTGGATGCGTTGATTGAGGAACACTTCCAGCAGGTCCAGGCCGGTGACACCCTCATTAATAAGTTGAACCACTTTCTCCACCAACATCTTCGTCTCCACGTTCTCAACAGCAGTCACTTTTAGTGGAGCAGGAGTCTGAACATGGTCGAATGTGAAGTGGGGAAGGCCAGTCGACTGACCTGGAGTTGCCACGTCCTGGCAGTAGAACTAGGTCGACTGCCAGCCTCTAACCGATTCAGGGAAAGTCATAGCAGGGAAAGCACTCCTATGCCTCTTCTGAATACCCAAACCCCCACACATCTAGATGACATGGGTCTTTGAGTCACTCGTTTTTTGTTTCTTGACCGACTGGGATCGGATGGTGAAGATATGTTTGAAGAGACCCCAGTGCGGTCGACACCCCAAAAAGTTTTTACACATCGACACGAACGCGGCCAGATACGTGATGGTGTTGGGGAGAAAATGGTGGAGTTGAGCACCGAAGAAATTCAGGAATCCCCGAAAGAAGGGGTGCGGAGGGAGCGAAAAAACCCGGTCGACGTGGGTGGCGAGTAGTACGGAGTCACCCGGTCGAGGCTGCAGTTCCATCTCCCCCTCCGGCAGCCTTGCCGCTCCCTTGGCGATTAGTCCGGACTCCGCCAGCTCATCCAGATCTTCTTGCCGGAGCAAAGACCGGATCCAATCGCCGTGGATCCAGCCCGACAACAGCCCCTTTCGCCGCCCCCGTCGCCTTTTTTGCGCGCTCTAGCACCACCGTCTTGTCCTTCACCATGGCGGCGGAGCAGCACCGTCGAGAGCAGAAGAGACGGCGCGGTGGAGAAGCGGAGGAAGAAGAAAGAGAAATGGGCGTGCACAGTGCAGACGCCTCGGCCCCGTCACCTTATAAAGGGTTGCTTACGAGTGGCTGACGTGTGGGACCAGGCGATCCTGTCAAATCCCGCAACACTCGCACGCAATGTACGTGGCGAAAAAGGCAGCCCAGAAATCCAGGCATCACTATTTATCTGCTCCGCCTGCTTCGGCGCTCCCCGTCCCGCGCGCTTCCTCGAAATTTCGTATCCCGTGAAATCTGGGATACACTGCAGTCAATTGCGCCAAAGATCCTGCACTCTAATGCAGCACTCGGTAGACGATGCTGTAAGTTCACTCACAACTCTCTGAATGGATCAACGCGACCGAATCGATGCTGAAGTACCAACGTGAGTTTTCCATCTTGCAGAAAACGCTCGCGAAAGTGCAAACCTCAGAACAAGTTCAACTTCAACCTACTTTCCACTCGAACCTTAATCCATTCTGGGACTACTGATGAGGATACAGACCTGGGGTAGGGTCATAGGCCTGACTAATACGTCCTACCCAAGGTCCCTACCCTAGAAGATAAGAAGTCCAAGAGGCAGCAAGAGACCCCCAGTCAAAGATGTCGAGTGCAATCCACTCGACAAATCATGTCACTCGGGAGTCCCTCCTACCTATTGTCACTTGACCACTCAAGGAATCACTCGGCCCACTGAAGATCAGGAGTCACTCGGCATAGTAACGGGCAGGCGTTCCTCCGTAGTCTTTAAGGTCATTAATAGCACTTAAGGCTGGCATTACCTGTAACGCCCCTACTTTATGTACATTCAACCCTCTGTAACGGAGGATGGCTGGGGTCCTGGCGCACTCTATATAAGCCACCCCCTCCTCTGGCACAAGGGTTCGCACCCCCTGTAACATCACACACATATAATCCAGTCGACCGCCTCTGGGCACCGAGACGTAGGGCTGTTACTTCCTTCGAGAAGGGCCTGAACTCATAAACTCGTGTGTACACCTTCACCATAGCTAAGATATTGCCTCTCCATACCTACCACCCTTTCTACTGTCAGTCTTAGAACCACGACAGTTGGATATTATGACGTTTCTCCCCTTCTATTCTCTTGTAAGGGGTAGAGTTTTCCCTTTGAAGTTATCTTTTCATATTGAGTCTTTAAGGATTTGAGAACACTTGATGTATGTCTTGCATGGGATACCCGTGGTGTCAATAGGGTATTCTATTGCTCGACTTGATGTATGTTTTGGTGATCAACTTGCGGGTTCCGTGATCTTGGGAACCTATGCATAGGGGTTGGCACACGTTTCCACCTTGACTCTCCGGTAGAAATTTGGGGCACTCTTTGAACTTCTTTGTGTTGGTTTGAATAGATGAATCTGAGATTGTGTGATACATGTCGTATAATCATACCCGTGGATACTTGTGGTGACATTGGAGTATCTAGGTGACATTAGGGTTTTGGTTGATGTGTGTCTTAATGTGTTATTTTACTACAAACTCTAGGGCTGTTTGTGACACTTATAGGAATAGCCCAATTGATTGATCGGAAAGAATAACTTTGAGGTGGTTTCGTACCCTACAATAATCTCTTCGTTTGTTTTTTGCTATTAGTGACTTTGAAGTGACTCTTTGTTGCAGGTTGAGGGATAGTTATATGATCTAATTATGTTATTATTGTTGAGAGAACTTGCACTAATGAAAGTATGAACCCTAGGCCTTGTTTCAAAGTATTTCAATGCCGTTTGTGCTCACTTTTATCATTAGTTACCTTGCTGTTTATATATTTTAATACTGCAAAAATCCATATCTACTATCCATATTGCACTTGTATCACCATCTCTTCGCCTAACTAGTGCACCTATACAATTTACCATTGTATTGGGTGTGTTGGGGACACAAAAGACTCTTTGTTATTTTGTTGCAGGGTTGTTTGAGAGAGATCATCTTCATCCTACGCCTCCCACGGATTGATAAATCTTAGGTCATCCACTTGAGGGAAATTTGCTATTGTCCTACAAACCTCTGCACTTGGAGGCCCAACAACTTCTACAAGAAGATGGTTGCGTAGTAGACATCAAGCTCTTTTCTGGCACCATTGCCAGGGAGGTGAGTGCTTGAAGGTATATCTTTAGATCTTGCAATCGAATCTTTTAGTTTCTTGTTTTATCACTAGTTTAGTCTATAAAAGAAAACTACAAAAAATAATGGATAGAGGGTGCCTCATATACTTCATCTTTTTAATGTCTTTCATGAAAATAAGGATTCTGATAATTGTGCTCAATTGCTAGAGGAAGAATGCAATAAATTGTTTAGCATTTTTTTTGAATGATGAGCATAATTGCAATGTTGTCAGTATGAATTCCTTGAATATCCATGATGCTAATGATATGCAAAGCCACAAGCTTGGGGATGCTATGTTTGATGAATATGATATTTTTAGTCCCCCAAGTTTTGATGAAAATATTTATTATGATGAAAGCATGCCTCCTATTTATGATGATTGTATTGATGAAAGTGGGTTTGGAAGAGTGTCAACTTTAGTAAGTAATGATCCCACTATTTTGGAGGGTGTTGAATCTTATTGTGATAATTATGAAAGTGGATTTGGAGAGGTCATGACTTTATTTAGTGACGAATCCACTATTTAGGAATAGGTTCCAATTGATTATGAGAACAAAGTTGCTATCTATGATGATTATTGTGATGACATGTATGCTATAAAGAATAATGATAACCATGAAACTTGTCATCTTGATTTTAATTTTCAATTGGATTATGCCTCACATGATAGTTATTTTGTTGAGTTTGCTCCCACTACTATTCATGAGAAGAAATTTGCTTATGTGGAGAGTAATAAAATTTCTATGCTTCTAGATCATGAAAATAATGCTTTATGTGATGGTTATATTGTTGAATTCATTCATGATGCTACTGAAAATTATTATGAGCGAGGAGTATATGCTTGTAGGAATTGCAACAATATCAAGTTTCCTCTCTGTGTGCTTAAAGTTTTGAAGTTTTGCTTGTTTTGCTTTCCTATGCTAGTTGATTCTTGTTCCCATAAGTTGTTTGCTCACAAAATCCCTATGCATAGGAAGAGGGTTAGACTTAAATGTGCTAGTCATATTCTTCATGGTGCTCTCTTTATGTTTCAATTCTTATCTTTTAGACGAGCATCATTGAAATCATCATGCCTAGCTAAAAAGGCATTAAAGCGCTTGTTGGGAGATAACCCAATATTTATCCTTACTGTTTTTGTGTGTCCATATGATTAAGATACTGTAGTAATCATGTTTTATAGCATTTGTTTTAATAAAGTGCCAAGTAGAACCTTTGGGAAGACTTGGGTGAAAGTTAATGCGATCTTGCTGTAAAAAACAGAAACAATGCGCTCACCAGGAAATTGTTTATTTCTAACAGAAGAGTTATTTTAAGTTGATTATTTTTGAAGAAGTTTAATATACAAATTCCTCACGTCCAAAAATTTATTTCAGAATTTTTGGAGTTCCAGAAGTATTCGAGAGTTACAGATTACTGCAGACTGTTCTGTTTTTGACAGATTCTGTTTTCTATGTGTTGTTTGCTTATTTTGATGAATCTACGAGTAGTATCAGAGGGTATGAACCATGGTGAAGTTGGAATGCAGTATATATAACACCAATATGAATTTAGAATGAGTTCACAACAGTACCTAAGTGGTGATTTTATTTTCTTATACCAACGGAGCTTACGAGTTTTCTGTTGAGTTTTGTGTTGTGAAGTTTTCAAGTTTTGGGTAAAGATTCGATGGACTATGGAATAAGGAGTGGCAAGAGCCTAAGCTTGGGGATTCCAAAGGCACCCCAAGGCAATATTCAAGGACAACCAAGAGCCTAATCTTGGGGATGCCCCGGATGGCATCCCCTCTCTCGTCTTCGTTCATCGGTAACTTTACTTGGAGCTATATTATATGTGTTTTGCTTGGAGCGTCATTTTAATTTATTATGTTTTGCTTGCTATTTGAATAATATCCCGAGATCTGAAATTCTTAAATGTTAGGGAGTCTTCACATAGTTGCATAATTATTCGATTACTCATTGATCTTCACTTATATCTTTTGGAGTAGTTTGTCGTTTGCTCTAGTGCTTCACTTATATCTTTTAGAGCACAGAGGTGGTTTTATCTTGAAGAAATAGATGAATTCTCATGCTTCACTTATATTATTTTGAGAGTCTTAAACAGCATGGTAATTTGCTTTCGTTATGAATTTGGTCCTAATATGATAGGCATCCAAGAGGGATATAATAAAAACTTTCATATAAAGTGCATTGAATACTATGAGAAGTTTGATTCTTTATGATTGTTTTGAGATATGAAGATGGTGATATTAGAGTGATGCTAGTATAGTAGTTGTGAATTTGAGAGATACTTGTGTTAAAGATTGTGATTCCCGTAGCATATGCAGATATGGTGAACCGTTATGTGATGACGTTGGAGCATGATTTATTTATTGATTGTCTTCCTTATGAGTGGCAGTCGGGGACGAGCGATGGTCTTTTCCTACCAATCTATCCCCCTAGGAGCATGCGCGTAGTACTTCGTTTCGATAACTAATAGATTTTTGTAATAAGTAATGTGAGTTCTTTATGACTATTGTTGAGCCCATGGATTATACGCACTCTCACCCTTCCACCATTGCTAGCCTCTCTAGTACCGCGCAACTTTCGCCGGTACCATACACCCACCATATACGTTCCTCCAAACAGCCACCATACCTACCTATTATGGCATTTCCATAGCCATTCCGAGATATATTGCCATGCAACTTTCCACCATTCCGTTTATTATGACATGCTCCATCATTGTCATATTGCTTTGCATGATCATGTAGTTGACATCGTATTTGTTGCAAAGCCACCATTCATAATTCTTTCATACATGTCACTCTTGATTCATTGCACATCTCGGTACGCCACCGGAGGCATTCACATAGAGTCATATTTTGTTCTAAGTATCGAGTTGTAATTCTTGAGTTGTAAGTAAATAAAAGTGTGATGATCTTCATTATTAGAGCATTGTCCCATGTGAGGAAAGGATGATGGAGACTATGATTCCCCCACAAGTCGGGATGAGTCGGACGAAAAAAAGAGGCCATAAAAAAAGAGAAGGCCCAAATAAAAAAAGAGAAAAAGAGTGAAGGGATAGTGCTACTATCCTTTTACCACACTTGTGCTTCAAAGTAGCACCGTGATCTTCATGATAGAGAGTCTCCTATGTTGTTACTTTCATATACTAGTGGGAATTTTTCATTATAGAACTTGGCTTGTATATTCCAATGATGGGCTTCCTCAAAGTGCCCTAGGTCTTCGCAAGCAAGCAAGTTGGATGCACACCCACTTAGTTTCTTTTTGAGCTTTCATACACTTATAGCTCTAGTGCATCCGTTGCATGGCAATCCCTACTCACTCACATTAATATCTATTGATGGGCATCTCCATAGCCCGTTGATACGCCTAGTTGATGTGAGACTATCTTCTCCTTTTTGTCTTCTCCACAACCACCATTCTATTCCACCTTTGGTGCTATATCCATGGCTCACGCTCATGTATTGCGTGAAGATTGAAAAAGTTTGAGAACATCAAAAGTATGAAACAATTGCATGGCTTGTCATCGGGGTTGTGCATGATTTAAATATTTTGTGTGATGAAGATAGAGCATAGCCATACTATATGATTTTGTAGGGATAACTTTCTTTGGCCATGCTATTTTGAGAAGACATGATTGCTTTGTTAGTATGCTTGAAGTATTATTGTTTTTATGTCAATATTAAACTTTTGTTTTGAATCTTATCGATCTGAATATTCTTGCCACAATAGAGAAGATTACATTGATAAATATGTTAGGTAGCATTCCACATCAAAAATTCTGTTTTTATCATTTACCTACTCGAGGACGAGCAGGAATTAAGCTTGGGGATGCTTGATACCTCTCCAACATATCTATAATTTTTGATTGTTCCATGCTATTATATTATCAATCTTGGATGTTTTATATGTTATTTTATATGATTTTTGGGGCTAACCTATTAACCTAGAGCCCAGTGCATGTTTCTATTTTTTCCTTGTTTTTGAGTTTTACAGAAAAGGAATACCAAACGGAGCCCAATTGACCTGCCAATTTTTGTGGATTTTTTATTGACCAAGCCCCTGAAGTGAAAGAGTTGGGCCAGAAGAGTCCCAAGCCATCCACGATGGGCGCGCCCCCCTATCTCGTGGATGACTCGGAGACCCCCCCCCCTAACGTCAGACCTACGCCAAAAATTCCTATAAATACAGAAACTTCCAGAACAGAACCTAGATCAGGAGTTCCGCCGCGCAAGCCTCTGTAGCCACCAAAAACCAATCGGGACCCTGTTCCGGCACCTTGCCAGAGGGGGGATCCATCACCGGTGGCCATCTTCGTCATCCCGACGCTCTCCATGCCGATGAGGAAGTAGTTCACCCTCGGGGCTGAGGGTATGTACCAGTAGCTATGTATTTGATCTCTCTCTCTCTCTCGTGTTCTTGATTTGGCACGATCTTGATGTACCGCGAGCTTTGCTATTGTAGTTGGATCTTATGATGTTTCTCCCCCTCTACTCTCTTGTAATGGATTGAGTTTTCCTTTGAAGTTATCTTTTCGGATTGAGTCTTTAAGGATTTGAGAACACTTGATGTATGTCTTGCGTGGGATACCCGTGGTGACAATGGGGTATTCTATTGATCCACTTGATGTATGTTTTGGTGATCAACTTGCGGGTTCCGTGACCTTGGGAATCTATGCATAGGGGTTGGCACATGTTTTCATCTTGACTCTACAGTAGAAACTTTGGGGCACTCTTTGAAGTTCTTTGTGTTGGTTAGAATAGATGAATCTGGGATTGTGTGATACACATCATATAATCATACCCGCGGATACTTGTGGTGACATTGGAGTATCTAGGTGACATTAGGGTTTGGGTTGATGTGTGTCTTAAGGTGTTATTTTACTACGAACTCTAGGCTGTTTGTGACACTTATAGGAATAGCCCAATGGATTGATCGGAAAGAATAACTTTGAGTTGGTTTCGTACCCTATAATAATCTCTTTGTTTGTTCTCCACTATTAGTGACTTTGGAGTGACTCTTTGTTGCACGTTGAGGGATAGTTATATGATCTAATTATGTTATCATTGTTGAGAGAATTTGCACTAGTGAAAGTATGAACCCTAGGCCTTGTTTCAAAGCATTGCAATACCGTTTGTGCTCACTTTTATCATTAGTTACCTTGCTGTTTTTATATTTTCAGATTACAAAAATCCATATATACTATCCATATTGCACGTGTATCACCATCTCTTCGCCGAACTAGTGCACCTATACAGTTTACCATTGTATTGGGTGTGTTGGGGACACAAGAGACTCTTTGTTATTTGGTTGCACGGTTGTTTGAGAGAGACCATCTTCATCCTACGCCTCCCACGAATTGATAAACCTTAGGTCATCCACTTGAGGGAAATTTTCTATTGTCCTACAAACCTCTGCACTTGGAGGCCCAACAAAGTCTACAAGAAGAAGGTTGCGTAGTATACATTAGTAATATTAAGCGATGCATACATAAGCAGACAGGAAGGAGTGCGACCTCTCATGCGGACCCGTGTAGTCCTAAAGGTCATCTTCTCAGTTGATGATGGTAATGCGGTTGTGGTGGCTGCCAACGGTGGGGAAGAAGATCTGAGGCGACAAAAGACACTCTGGACGGCGGATCCCTATTGTAGTGGACACTTTCATCGCTGGAGCAGCTGATATGGGGTAGACGATGGCATGGCAGCAGCATGACAAACCACACAAGGTTTTCTTTGACACCAATGTGTAACAGAAGTAATTCTGTAAGGGCTCGTTTGAATTGGAGGATTCTAACAACGCAGGGATAGGAAATACACAGGAATATGATAGGAATGCACGTGCAAAACACAACATTTGCAATCACATGATTTCTGTCAATCTGAGTGTTTTGTTCACAGGAATTGGAAGAGCATAGGAATGCAAAGAAGCATGGTCAAATTAAGTCAAACCACAAGAAAGTGTATGTTATAATGCTACTATCACTTAGTCTTGTTCATAATGAATAGGAATTTGAAAAGAGGGCGAAGTGGATATTAAATTCCTACAATTTTTCTTTGAAAGAGACACTAAAGGAACAAATCATATAGTTTTCCTTTGCTCCATTACTTTGAATCAAATGCATGAATAGTAGTACCATACGAAACTTTCCAATGCCTATGTTTTTCCTTTACTTTTCCTTTCAACCACTTGCGATTCTAGTAGGCAGGCTTGAACAGGAAAAGGCCTACACTCTAAAAAATGTGCTACTTCTACTACTTTGGACCTAGGCCACTGCCCTACTAGCTCAACTCTCAGGCCCATCTACACATGCACAGCTCCAACGCGCAGAAATAAATAATGATGGCTTTTGAGAGAGTCCATCACGGATAGCTAACTTGTCTAGTACCTCACTCCTTGTCATATAGGAGAAACTAATCGTATTTCACATTACTACGCGTGCTAAGTGGACAATATATATAACATGTGAGTAAAAAAAGCAATGCAACAAGTGTACAACCTCTTTAGCGAAGCCATGTCAATCTCAGCATCATTGGGTTGGTCGCTGAGTATGTTGCGGCGATGTGGCTATCGGAGGCGGGGAAGAAGATCTTAGGCATTTGGAGACGGAGCCGAGGGTACTGCTCCACTGTGATGGACGGTTTTATCGTTGGAGCGGCTCCAGTGAGGTGTACGACAATGAGGTTGAAGCAGGACAAGAGAGACAACGTTTACCTGAAGTGGTATTCTAATAGCATATCCAATAGATGTTGTAAAATACATCACCAAAAAGTGATAGATATAATATAAAACAGTCGCTCATCTCTGAACTTAACTGTCGAAACTGAATTTTGCTGTCAAAACTGAATTTTACTGTCAAAATTGAATGCACTAGTAACAGAAAAGTAGTGGAGCAATAATTTTGGCCACTCAAGCACTAGTGGAAGAGTAGTAGTGATCTAAATCGATAGCCGCTCCAGCGGGGAACGTACTACTAGAGAGCAGCCGGGGCAGCAGGTCGTCCAGCAGCAGCAGTGCCCGGAGTAGCAGCGCGTGCGAGAGCCAGGGTAGCTGGCCGTGTAGCAGCATCTCGGGTAGTAGGAGCAGGAGCTCAAGCAAGAGCCAAAGCTGCTGCTCGTGCAGCAGCAACAGGAGCAAGAGAAGAGCTGCAGTGCAAGCAAGATCAAGAGAAGCGTTGCGAGCAAGAGTAAGAGCAGACCAGGCACCCGACCAAGAGCAATAGTAGAGCAGCAACGCGAGCGAGAGCCGAAGTAGCAACAACAACAGGGCTAGTGAGAGCCAAAGGATCAGAGGCTCTTGCTGATGTGGACGTCATCACCGAGGGAGCGACGCAATGGCGGATATACGCGTGGAGGAAGTGGCTGGCGACACTGTCGTAGATGGAGCCGCACCATGGAGGCTCGAGATTGAGCGCCAGGAGCACCATGAGATTGAATCAAGGAGAAAATGCACCGATTAGTGTAGAACCTCTTTGGTGGCACCGATTAGGCCTTACCTTCATCCGAGGATTTGGTGATGGTGCTGCTATTTTGGTGGTGCATGTGAACACGGTGCTGTGGGAATGGAGGTGGCATGATAGACGAGGCGAACATCGGGGTAGATCCTTGGAGGTGGAGGATGGGGTGGATGAACCGGCGAGACGGGGAGATCGACGGTGGATCCTCATCAGGTGGGGTGGATGAGCGACGTTGAGGTGTTGCGGTGGACGATGTCGTCAGGGAATAGGCTCCGACTGGGTGGCTGTCGAGTGGTGGACAGAGGTGGGTGTGGGGCTTCGCGGGTTTTAGCAGTCCCGGTGTATGAATGGGGGAGAAGGGGATGGGAGGGGGAACCATAGCTTAGGGATGCGCTAGTCCGAAATGTGGTGTAAGTTACAAAAGTACCCCCACTGATTTGAACTAGGCGGTTCTTTCGGTTCAGGGGTATCACAGGAATTTTGTGTATCGGGATTTCGCAGGAGGTGGGAATTTTCGCGTGCGTTGTAATTTTGGGATAGCAAGGCATGACTTGAGAAGGAGGGAGTTTTCGAAGCACAACGAGACAAAGAGATATCTTAAAATTTTGGGATAACAAGGCATGGGTTGAAATTTCAGGACAAGCCTAATGTGTGTTGTACCGAATCAATTAGCACTTCCCTCAATGAAAAAACAGAAAAAAAATCAATTTGCACCACACAAGAAAGTCTAGTCCCGTTTTGCTGTATGAGTTTAAAACACCATGATCTCTTGGTCAAATATATAAATCCACTTTTATATCGAATTATGATTTCTCTTAGTCTTTTACACCCACACAATCTTCTTATCTTTATAGCTAGCACTAACTTTCTCTCGTGCATGCACACGCCTTCCCCCTCCCTCGGCATTCTCTCCATCGCAAATATTCCTTTATTTTGTTTAGGTCATTCTCCCACGGTCTCCACAACTCCTTTCCGACACACACCGACCGATAAACCTCTCTAGCCAGGTCTGCCTATCACATACACACACACTTTCCATCTCAACATCTCCCCGTCCACGCTCCAGGTCCCTCATATAGTCCCGCACACGTGTAAACTCTCACCCTTCTTTTCATCGATCTCGCAATCACACACTCCTCCCTCCCTATCCAGTAGGCCTCTCGCACCACCTCCTAGCTCCATCCCTCTCTCTCTCTATCCATCTCTATGGGCCTTATTTTCCTGTAACAAATGGATGCACACTGATCGATCTCCCTCTATACATATAGCAAGCTAGGTCGAGTATAACTCTTTTTTCCCACGCGCCGATCAATCTACCTCATTAGTTATGTCTCTCCCTTTCTTCATCACACAACAATTGATCTATCGATTTAGTTAGCTCCGCTAACCAAACACATATGGTTCCCCTTCATCATCCATGCATGCCTTCCAACACGTCTATCACACACACATAGAGAAACACATTCTCTCTCTTCTTGATATTGCATTGTACCCTCCATTTGTCTAGTAGGCCTCTCCCACCATCTCCGAGAAGCAACTCCACCACCACCCCTCTGACACTCTAGCTTTGTCTCTCTCTCACACACAACCTTTTTCTTGTCCTACACTTATGTTTGGACGTCAATCGATCTCCCTGAAGACATAGCTAGGTCTCCCCTTCTCCACACATATAGCAGTCAATCTACCACTCTAGTTAAGGCTCTACCTCCCCCCCCCCCACACACACACAACGATAGA
>NC_041387.1:96059575-96102571 GCF_002162155.2 Triticum dicoccoides
CAACGATAGATCGAGCGCTCTAGTCATGTCTCCCTTCCACACAAAAAACTTTCCCTCTCCCCTCTGACGTTCCAGTAGGTCAGTCGCCCTATATCTTTGATGTGCGCACACACAATTTCGCTGGCTCTCTTCATCGGTATTTCACCCACAAACTTGATCCTCTTTTCGATTCTATCAATACCTCATGCTAATGATCCATCCCTCTCTTCTCGTGAATCACCCCCTATATATATGATACAACTAGGCCTCTACACACACATTACATGTGTCACATTTTTTATGAGATAGCATCGACACATATTCCCTATCTATCTCTCACGCACACAAATACAATCATGAAATCCCCCCCCCCCAAAACACTCAGGAATGCACACACCATCTCTCTTTAGGTTTGTATCTCCCTCACACACACACAGACACACACACACATAGGTGGGGTACGTGCACGAAGAGAATAGGTGCATGCATGACGCACGTACTCCCGTCTCTTTTCCAACCACACTCACACGGGTACACGGTGGACCTCATTTCTGTACGAAAAGGCAGCCCACGTGCTAATTTGACATGTGTAGTGGTTGTCCATCTTATGGAGGATCGTGTACCACACGTCAACAAACAAAGTGTGACTTGACGCATTGGTGCGTTATTTAAAAACAGGTTTTATTCCTCAATGACGCATGTATAGAATACACCCCACACAGGGTCAGGAAGGTCGTCTTCTCTACATCTTCCCCCGCCATCTTGATTTGATGATAGCCTGAGAAGGCGTCCAGGAAGCACACTAGATCGCACTCTGTAGTGGAGTTGACAATATAGGCAATGCAAGGAAGAGGGAATGGATCCTGAGGGAAAGCTTTGTTCAGGATCGTGAAGTCAATGCACATGCACGCTTTCCCACCCTTCTTGGGGACAGTGACTGGGTTCACCAACCACTCCGGGTGCCGCATTTCTCAGATAACACCGGCCTCCTGTAGCTTGCAGGTCTCCTGGACGATGAACGACTGCTTCTCCAGGGCTTGCCATCGCGCCTTCTGCGTCGCGGGGCACACGTGGGGGCACACCGTGAGGTGGTATTCGATCACCCCCCGCGGGACGCCTACCAGGTCTGTTGCTTTCCAGGCAAATTCATCCTTGTTTGCACGGAGGAAGCTGACCAGCGCCTCCTCTTGGTCTCGAGGGAGACCAGCGCCTATGGTGAAGGTCGCTCCTGACTCTCCATCCTCATCGACCGGCACTTGCTTCATCTCGGCCCGATCTTGAGAGAACAATGGATTCTTCTTCGCCAGGGCAGCCGCCGAGCCCTCTGGAGTGCTCTCCGCACTTGGTCGCATGACCGCCGCGGCCTAGAAGGCGAGCCTGAGGGCTGTCAGCGCATTCCCAGTGTCCCCCACCACGGTAAGGATGCTGCTGCTTCCCGGCATCTTCATGACATTGTAGCCGGGGTGAGCCGCCGCCATGAACTTCGCAAGGGCTGGGTACCCGAGGATGGCGTTGTACGGGAGCCCAATGCACATTACATCAAAGTCGATGAGCCC
The DNA here is from genome assembly GCF_002162155.2 of Triticum dicoccoides. Taxonomy (NCBI): domain Eukaryota; kingdom Viridiplantae; phylum Streptophyta; class Magnoliopsida; order Poales; family Poaceae; genus Triticum; species Triticum dicoccoides. The sequence goes on from NC_041387.1 coordinate 96,061,111, forward strand.
AGTGTGGTAGTTTTCGTGTGTTCCGAAGGTGACGGGGAGGCGAATCTACCCCACGGGGCAGGTGGAGCCGCCGACCACTCCGGAAAATGGCTTGGTGGGGAGGAGTCGGTCATGAGGCACGTGAAGCAGGCCGAACGCCTCCATAGGGTGGACGTTGAGGCCGGTGCCGCCATCGATGAGGGTCCTGGTAATTGCTATGTTGCAGATGGTGGGGGTGCAGAGCATGGACAGTGCGCCGGCGCCGGCCGTGGTCTTGAGGTGATCTCTGGAGTCGAAGGTGAGGTCGTCCTAGGGCACCGCCTGCCCGGAGGAGCCTCTCGCGGGGACAGAGAAGCCCCCATCTGACAGAAGAACTGCTTGGCATGACAGTTTGAAGCTGGCGCCAGCGATCCGCCGAGGATGGCCACGACGGCATGGTGTGCCGGAACCACGAAGCTTGAGGTGAACAACTTGTGCAACTCCTCCCATGAAGCCACTGAGGATCTGGTAAGTTGAGCAGCCAGGTGCGAGGCATGCCCGCGAGTGCCATAGGGAGCCAATTTGCCATGCCCTTGACGTCTCTGCCCGCTGTCCAGATGGCCTCCTCGTATGCCTGGAGAAACCCCGCAGGGTCCGCCACGCCGTCGTAATGTGGCGGCAGCTCCGGCCTAAACTTCAGAGGCCACAGCACCTGTCGCAGGGCGGGGGAAAAGGCCCGGAAACCCATGACGCCTCTGAACGTGCCCGGTGGACTAGCGAAAGGAGCGGTGCCCACCATGGAGATCGAGCGGCGAGGATGGAGCGTGGTTGATGAAGAGACCAACCTCCGACACGCCCCCTACCTGGCACACCAAATGTCGGATTCCAGGCTCCACGGACCCAAGAAAGGTTTGAACTTAGGGGCGTGTGTGAAGAACTCAACCTTTCAAGCCGATCGATCCGCTGCTCCAATGACCTAGCTCGATGAGCACGAAGGAGAAAGACACGATAGTTTACCTAGGTTCGGGCCACCTTGCGGTGTAAAACCCTACTCCTGCTTTGTGGTGGATTAGCCTCGCGGGGGGCTAAGGATGAACTAGTACAAGTGGAAGAACAGCCTCAGGAGGCGTGTTCTTGTGATGATCTCTTGGGGATTCGATGAGCTGATCACCCAATGCTTTCTTCGGTGGTGGCTAGGCTATATTTATAGCGGCCTTGATCTTCTTCCTCCAAAACTTAGGTGGGAAGGGATCCCACAACAGCCAAATTTGAAAGGGGACAAGAAGTAGATATGATCCTGACGAAAGGTGGTCTTTGCCTGCAAAGCTTCTAATCGTGACGTCATGGTGGGCTCGGCGATGACATCCACCCTGCTGTTCTGGCAGTCCTGGTCTTGTTGCATGCAAATTGCAACCTTTAGCAGATTCCTTCAGACTCCACACCTGCGCTTGCCTCCTTTGCACCAAAGATAAAACCTTCTGCTCTACGCCCGCTAGTGCGCGCCTGGCCTTGGTCGTCATGGCTGATGTCATTTCAGCCTTGTGAGGCTGGGTCTTGCATAGAAATCTCCGCTCAGTCATGAGGCCACCTGAGGAGGCTGCTCCCTCAAGAGGTCTTGATGTCGCCCGCCCCGCGAGGGTCTTGTCTTGCCATAGTTGAAGATGGGCCGTACCAAGCCGTCGATGGAGCCACGCCATGGGCTGCAGGCAGGTAGGCCTGGGTACCCTGGTTCCCAGTATGCCGACAGTGTGACATGCTTAGCAGCCCGGAGACGGTTCTCCTCGAGAAGCATAGCGTTGTCACACTAATGTTGTTCCTGCGCTAGTTCATCTTAGGCAAGCACTCAAGATGACCCATAAATGAGTTTCATGGGGATAAATGCTTCGGCCTCGTAGACCAGGGAGAAGGGAGTCTGCCGAGTAGCTCGATTTGGTGTTGTTCTGAGGGACCTAAAAACCACCGGCAGCTTGTCGATCCATTGCCCGCCACACTTTTGCAGCTTATCAAATGTTCTCGTCTTGAGTCCCCGCAGCACTTCAGCGTTCGCCCTCTCAGCTTGCCCGTTGCTCTGGGTGAGCAACGGAGGCGAACAAGATCTTTCTTCTGAGGGCATGAACTTATTGCATGAAGGCGCGGCTCGTGAATTGGGTGTCGTTGTCGGTGATGATCTAAGCAGGGACTCTGAAGCGACACACCAATCCTTTCAAGAACTTGATAGCTGACTGAGCAGTCACCTTTCTCACGGGCTCTACTTCTGGCCACTTTATAAACTTGTTGATTGCAATGAACAAGAATTCAAATCCCCTGGTAGCACGGGGGAAAGGGCCCAAGATGTCGAGCCCGCAGACTGAAAACGGCCATGATAAAGGGATTGTCTGAAGAGCTTGGGCAAGTAGGTGGGTATTCTTGGAATGGAACCGGCAGGCTTCACATTTGGTAACCAACTCAACCGCATCTTGGAGGGTTGTGGTCCAGTAAAATCCTTGTTGGAAGGCCTTTCCAACCAGAGCCCTTTATTCGATGTGTGAGCCGCACATACCCTTATGTATTTCTGCCAGCAGTTCCTTTCCTTCTTCCCTGCAAATGCACTTCAATTTCACACTGTTGGGCCTTCTTCTGTACAGCGTGTCATCCATTAACTGATACATACTGGCCCTCCGGGCTACTCTTTTAGCCTCTTCTTGCTTTTCGGGAAGTTCTCCAATTTGGAGGAAATGGACCATGTGCCTCGCCCAGGTTGGAGCCTAGGGCTCAGCAATGAGGACTAGCAGCACCTCCTCCTTCGTGGGAGTGCGCTCTTCGACCGCGAGTACCGGTGGTCTGGTGGGAGGAGGCAACTAAACAACCGAAGGGGAGTTGTGCCCACCAAGCTCTCTTCCGGGATCCTCGAGAGGTTCTACCAGGAGAGGCCTGCCAACGTCTAGCTTCCTCCTTTTCCTAGCCATTGTTGTCGGGGATACAGATGACTGAGTCAGATGGAGAACAAAAGTTCCTGGTTCCACAGGGAGTTTTTGCGCAGTGCACTTTGATAGATGATCAGCAATGCTATTTTCCGCACGGGGTACATGCTCTGTTTGCAACCCGTCAAAGCGCTCCTCCAACTTTCTCACTTCCTTAACGTATGCCTCCATCAATGGACTTTGGTAATCCTTGTTCACTTGTCTCATCACGAGTTGTGAGTCTCCGCGGATGATCAACTTCTTGATCCCCAGTTCCATGGCAATCCTGAGCCCTGCAAGGAGCCCTTCATATTCTGCAGTATTGTTGGTAGCCTTCTCCCGGGGAAAATTCATCTGGACGGCGTACTTAAGATGCTCCCCAGTGGGAGCAACAAGAAGCACGCCAGCCCCTGCACCTTGTAGGGGGAAGGCCCCATCGAATACATGATCCATTCTTGGGGCGCTTCCTTGCTGGGAATGACTGTCTCTAGCACTTCTTCATTAGGGGTTGGCGTCCACTCTATAATAAACTCTGCCAATGAACTGCTCTGAATAGTTTATGTGCTCTCAAACTTCAAATCAAAGATGGATAACTCCAAGGCCCATTCCACTATCCTGCCGGTGGCCTCCGGGTTTCTGAGTATCCGTTGCAGAGGGAAGCGGGTGACAACGGTGATCTCATGGGCTTGGAAGTAGTGGCGCAGTTTCCTTGAGGCCATGATGAGGCCGAAAATCAAATTTTGCATGCCAGAGTACCTCGACCTAGCCCCCTGCAACAGGGAGCTGATGAAGTACACTGGGCGCTGCACCACTTTCTTCCTTGCCGCAACCTTGGGGATGTCTCCACTACCTTGCTCTTCTCTGGTATCTCTGGCTTGAATGTGCGGGCAGACGGCCAATGGACTTGCCGCAGCTCTTGAGTGAAGGTGAGGCACCCAGCCTCGAAAGGCAGGTACCCACCTTCGCCGGGCGGAAGCTCGTCAACATTGAGGCCATCGCGCCCATTGGACTAACGGAGGGTGTCACAGTGTTGCTCGATGGTGGCACGCGCGTCTTCCCTTTGCCTGTCCTCCAGTGCCCGTTGTTGGCCTTGATGCGCTTGAGGGTCAGACGAGGCCATCGAGACAAAATAGGGTTCTTGCTTGCGTGGCTCCTGCGCTGGCTGCCATGGAGGGGACTGCACCGCGGGGGTGGCCCCTTTGGTACGGCTAGCAGCGCGGGCCGTTGTCGTCACCTGGGGAGGCCGTGGCGGGCCAGCTCACTGTTATCCTCCCGCCTTGGCGAAACCAATCAGGCTTTGGATGGTGGCTCATCACTCATCCATCTGATTGGCTATCGGTGGAAATCTCAACAGTAGTTGGGCCCGCGCCATGGCCTTCTAGGCGGTGCTTGGCATGGGTGATGATGATGTACACCGCAACATCGCCCGGCTCTTGACGGTGCCGGTAGCGATTGTGCCATGCTCTTGTCGCTGCGAGCCAACCTCTTGGATGGAGTGGTGATGAGGTGAAGGCGCTTGAGGACCAGTGGCTCTGTTGGGCACAGCGGCTAGGTCAGCTCGCTCCGGGGGTGGTGCATGCCCTGTGGTCGTGCCCGCAGCAAGAGCGGTTGGAGAGTTGCGATTCGCCCCAGAACAAGCGCCACCGCTGTGGTTGTGCCCTTCGGCCGAGAGGAGGGGTGCAGGTGGAATAATCTCTCCACCCATACCTCATGGAGCATCGCCACAGGGGTGCTGCTGACGCTGTCCTTCCTTGGTGCCTCGTGCTCCTATTTCAGCCGCAGGGGAGGTGGTGACGACACCGCCCGCGTCGACCATGTTCCCTGCAGCGTCCATACCCCTATGTGTCCCTGTAGCCCCCACGGCATCGGCGGCCACGCGTGATGGGGCCTTCGAGGTGGACGAGTGAGCTGCGACACCGGGCTTCTTCTTGGGCGCCATGGTCGACGGAGTCGTCGATGAAGATGACACACTGCGCACGCTTCTCGGGTTCCCGCAAATGCAACCCCCCTACCCGGCGCGCCAAATATGTCGTGGGAAACCACAGCCCCCTATGGGGCCATGAGTCCCTTTTGGTTCTGCAGGGGGAATGAGCACATTGCATAAAGAGCGGAGAACGTTGCGCAACATGGAAGAGATCACATGGGCAGTTTTTACCTAGGTTCGGGCCACCGGGAGGCGTAAAACCCTACTCCTCCTTTGGTGGATTGATGGTGGACTATGGTGGAGAATGCAGTGCTCTTGCCCAGCAGGGTTGCCTCGGGGCGGGAGCAGCTACGCGCGTATGAGTGTATAGGGGTCCAAATTCTTTCAATGGTTGCCATGGGCCTCTTTTTAAAGATCAAGAGGTCACCATGGTGGCAAATCGGTCATTATGCATTGATTAGATAGCGAACAGTGCTATCATACCTAACTCTGCAGATAGGGCAAAGCGCATTAAATGTGCCTCTTAGCGTCACATCACGGAATACCTGGCAAGCCTTGTCGGGCTGTTCTGCCACCTTCTTGCCTATCAGCTTGACACGGCGCTGGACGGGTGTCGTTTGGAGGTGTTTTCTGTAGGAAGTGGCTACCATGGGGCAGAAAGTGGCCACTTAGTCACTTGGGTGCTTGACACCGCACCGATCGAAAACTTGTGTCGTTGTGAGGTGGAGCGGTGGAGCCTTCACACGGTGGTTTGCCTTTGTTGTGCCTGGCAGGACTGTCAGGGCGGTCTTGATGCTTGCACTTGGGGCCACCTCGACCTAGCCAGCCTTGCCTGCCCGGCAAGGGAGGTTTTCCCTTGATGGTATCTTGCTTCCTTTGGCTTGATTGGTCCTCTTGATCTGCACTCTGATTTCTCAGAGAGCTGACCTGTGCTTGGCATTGTCTTGGTCATTGCAATCTTGCTCTTTTAGGCCTGTGCACGGTCTGGGCAACAGGCCGAGGGTTTGGTGCACCGACAGCCCGAAAGTAGAAAATGTTGGGGAATTTAACAATCACATTGAATGCCTTGATCTTCATCTCACAAAAATTACTTTTAACGAGTACCAAGGCACCACACCGGAAATTAAATTCACCAGGTTCTTTGTTGAGAAAGCAAGGTTGCTCAAGGTAATGAGGTTTGCCCTATATTTATTACACAGAAGTGAATGGATTGCTAAAGAGCGTAGGCGTCTACAGCTGAATGGAAAAGGCTCTGCAGAAGCTGAATTTCAATTTGTAACTTCATACAACAGATTATTCGGAAGTCACTATATCGAGACGCTATATGACTTCTCGGTGGCTGATCCTTTTGCAGAAATAATGCATGAAAAAGATTCTGAAGAAGATGAATTTTATGTGTCAGAATAGTTTGAACCTTGTAATCTTTGAATTTGGGCCTTGTAATGCTAGAATTTGAACCTTGTAATATTTATGGCATTTGTTATATAACGTAATTGAATGTTTAATTTGGTTTCGCAATCATGTCCTGTTATAAGTATATATATATGTTGTTCTTCTGTACACAGAACATAGATGTTGTGCAGACAGAGCATATCACATCGCACACGGACCATACTAGGGAACCCGTCAATGATGAATTCATCTATCGTAGATGGTTGTATACCAACAACCGTTTGCCCACAACACATATGGCTTATTCCATCACAAATAGCTCGGATGGATCAACTGTATCCCATGTATAGCAGACGCAACTCTAATCCGATTCGTGCTTGATGTCTCCGTCATCGCTCGTACAGTTCGTCTTATTTGCCACGTATCACTGTGTCGGCCTCTACTCGCGTCCCTCGGTGTGGTTTGCTCGGCGTTATGTTCCGCAGCACGCTGTGCTGGCCGTTAGACGCCTTGGCATGCTCTGCTCGTGTACCTCCACATGCTCGGCTGACAGCTTTTCCTTGCGTGTTCAAGTGCTATATGCATATATATGGTTGCTCGATGTTGAGGCGACCATGGAGCGTTGTGCTTGCGTCCCTACGCGTGCGCTCTGCCAATGGTTGGGGCTTGCGCACGATCACATTGGGGGCCCCATATGCATGCGGTTGCACCATGCGTGTCGCCACGATGCAGTTACGTGTGGCACGATGGAATTACGCGCTGCAAATTAGAACTGCCATCCAGGCATGCAGATATTCCAGGCCGTCCGACTTCCCCATTAATTCTCGCTGCCATTATAACCCTAGTCTCTTCAACCTTTTGATCTCGCCCCACAACACAACAAGCACACCCATGATGACACATACAGAGAGGATATCTAGCGGTGCTCCAATGGTGTTCGGCGACCATAAAGTGGAGACCCACGCGAGGGAAGCGGATCTCTCGATGGTGTACACCATCGACCCGGCCGTGGTCGAGGGCTAGATCAACACCGTGGAGCAGTTGCTTGCTCGAGACAAGTACAAAGTGGTCAGCTTCAACATCCAGTACACTAGCGGTCATCCAAGCCTGGAATATGTGCTAATAAGACATGTGTTGTTCTGTATGCAATCCCATCGCACAACACACATGTCTTATTAGCAGCAATCATCTGTGTTATTATCGATCTTCGCACACATTTATGATTACAGACCTGTTTGTCGTGTATCACACACATCTTGTTATATTGAACCGTTTTTGTTCTCTTGGCTCAACGCAAACAGTTCATCTGAGTGGACTATCTGCCCTCTAGCGCACACACCTTGATCTGGCTGACCGTTTCTTTTGTTCCGCCTAATCACAAATAGTACATCCGACTGAACTGCATGCCGTATATCACACACACCTTCATCTGGCTGCCCATTTCTGTTGTTCCGCCTCATCACAAATAGTTTATCTGAGCTAACTGTATGTCATATATTGCACACATCTTCATCTGGCTGCCCATTGCTGTTGTTCTGCCTTATCACAAACAGTTCATTGAACTGAACCATATGCTCCGCACCGCACAAGCAACTAAAATCTAAAACGTATTTGATGTTTCCGCCATCGCAAACGTTTTGCACATTTTTTGACGGTTTTTTACATCACAGTTTCCGATTAATGCATCTCACACAATTTCGTCGAAGGGTCTCTGATTGTAGTGTCGTGTTAGCAGCATCTTGTATAAGTGAAAGGATGAAGGAAGCTATGATTCCCTCACAAGTTGGGATGATTCTCCAGACTTTAAGAAAATAAGAGAGGCCAAAGAAGCCCAAATTTAAAAAATGACCAAAGAAGCCCAAACAAAAAAAGAAAAAAGAAGAAGGAAAAAGAAGGGGAAAAGAGAGAAGGGACAATGTTACTATCCTTTTTCCACACTTGTGCTTCGAAGTAGCACCATGATATTCATGATAGAGAGTATCCTATGTTTTCACTTGCATATACTAGTGGGAATTTTTCATTATACAACTTGGCTTGTATATTCCAATGATGGGCTTCCTCAAATTGCCCTAGGTCCGCATGAGCAAGCAAGTTGGATGCACACCCACTTAATTTCTTATTGAGCTTTCATACACTTGTAGCTCTAGTGCATCCGTTGCATGGCAATCCCTACTCATGTCAGAGTAATGGGCCATGGGTAGCCTCACCCAGGTCCTAGGATTTATCAAAACTTTGGGCCAGCTCCGCCTAGCTAGGCCCCGAGCTGAAGCCCCGCCCTCTGGGGGCCGGCTAGCTCAACAGCCGGCTACAGGAGGGCGGCCAACCCCAGCCTACGGTGCTATGAGTGGCCGGCTCCCGCCCGCCAGCCTCTAGAGAGGGCGGCATGTAACGCCCCGGTTTCGATGCGCGAGGTGTCTGCCAGTTATTCGCCATTGTTGCCATGTCATTTGCTGGCGTGTTGCATTTTATCATGTCATCATGTGCATCTCATTTTGCATACGTGTTCGTCTCATGCATCCGAGTATTTTCCACGTTGTCCGTTTTGCAATCCGGCACTCCAATTTCCTCCGGCGCCCCCTTTTGCCTCTTTTCATGTGCGGGTGTTAAACATTCTCAGAATGGCCTGAGGTTTGCCAAACGGCCTTGGTATACCACCGGTAGACCGCCTGTCAAGTTTCGTGCCATTTGGAGTCCGTTTGATACTCCAACGGTTAACCGGGGTACCGTAAAATCCTCTTTTGTTGCAGCCCAACACCCCTTCATAACAGCCCACTAACCCATCCAAACCCCCTCCATGCTCTCGGTCGTTCGATCACGATCGCGTGGCCGAAAACCGCACTCCATTTGGAGTCTGCTATCTCCCTCCACCTATAAATATGTGCACCTCCCCCGAAATCCTGGTCTAACCCTAGCCATCTTCATCCTCGGCGCCGACCCCGGCCATCCTCGCCGCGTCGGAGAGCCACCGCCAACCACAGGCCGGACCCCTCACGCCCTGCTCCTCCTTCCCCTGCCTGTCTCCTTCTCCTCTCACATCTCCCGTGCTCTCTCCCGCAGGAGCTCTGCCATGGTTGCCACCGTCCCATGGAGCTTGGTGCTCGTCGCTGGCCGCGTCCCTCGCCCGATCCGGCCGGGATCCACCATATCCGGCCACCCTCGACCCATTCCCGACCTTCCTGAGTCCTCCCGGAGTACCAGCTCACCGTCGCAGGCCATGGAGCTTCGTCAACTCCCGTCCTGGAGCTCCGGTCCATGGATTTTCAGCATTCTGGTGCCCAGTTTAACATGCCATAACTCTATGCATACTACTCCGTTTCGTGCATGTAATATGTCAAAATGTTCGTTGTGAGATGCTATTCATTTTATTCCATTGCATCATGTTCATTTGAGCTCATCTTGATGCCTGAATCTTCGTTGCAAGAGTGCTAGGTGATGTTGTCTGCTGTCTGTTAACAGAACTTGCTCATTTGTCATTTTTGCCATGATTGATGTGTGCATCCTATGAGGTTGATGTCTACATGTGTTTTGAACTATGCCATGCCATCTTTACAGAGGTGCTTATCATGTATTTTTGTGATCAATGTGGTGACTAGCACAAGCATGTAAACTAGGCTTCGTAATGTTGCTATTTTTAGTCCCTGTTCTGCTGTTATTTTGATGCCATGTAAAATTGATGCTACAGAGAGATCCAAGCATATTTTGAGATACTTCAGTAAGGATGTTTTGAACATATGGTTATGCTCTATCCATTCATGCCCCTGTTTGCAATTATGTAGTAGTCTAGCATGTCATTTTCGTGCTCTACTTTTGCTACAAAATGTTTCCTGGCAGATTGTTTACATGTTATTCAATTTTGCCAAGGTTGTTGTAGTTGGTCATTGCATGCTATGAACTTGATCTTGCCTTGGTTTGCTTCATAAACATGTCTTCTTGCTGATGCTATGCTTATCTTGTCATGCAATGACTTGTGGTGAGTGAATCGAGCTTGTTAAGTAGGGTACTTGCTGTTACTGTTTTGCTAGGCTGAATCTGTGATTTCGTGATGCTATGTAAACCTGCTGCTACAAGTCATTCTACGCATAATTCGGAGATGTTCACTAAGGGTGTTTTGTTCTACATGTTATGATCTATCCATCCATGCCCCTTGTTGCGTTTATAGATTGATGTAGATTATTATAATCATGCTCCAAAGTTGCTAAATAATATTGCTGTCAGTCTGTTAACATTAAGTTCAGTTGTTGCCATGCTTGTTGTTAGTGATCCATGCACCCTATGGACTTGCCCTTGCCATTCTTAGCTTCATAAACATGTCTTCTTACAGTTGGTAACCTTGTCATGCCATGTATTGCTCTGTGGTGAGTGGTACAAGCTCACCAACATGCCTACTTATCGTTGTTCCTGCCATGTCCTGTTTGCTGAATCTGTTAACGGAACTTGCTATGTTTACATGGGTGCCATCATATCTTCTGATCCTTTTTGGCTCATGGTCAGTAAGGGATTTTTATTCTATGCAATTAGTAGGTTCATTCCATGCCTTTGTTTGCCATTATAAGTTCCTGTAACATGTTGTTTGATAGCTCTAAACATTGCAACCAGATGTTATTTTCTGCAAAGTCTGAATTGTTATTATTTGCAATCTTGCCATGTGTGTTTGAGCATGTTCTAGTGATTTCTGGAGATAGCTCAGTGTTCATGTTTTGTTATGCTTTACCTGTACATCATGCCCATGTCTTTTGTTTTCATGTTGAGATGTTGTAGCATATTGTTTTGGTGCTTGCAATATGCCTAGTTGCTGTTTTGGACAGCTTGTCCTTTAAACTTGTTTCATGTGTGTGTGTTGAACCGTTGCTCCGTTTTGAGTGTGCTCTATATGAAACTTGCTTGTTTTTGTGTGTAGCTTCATGTTATCATGTCGCATCCTTGTTTTGAGGTGTTTGCTTGATGTTTGTATGCATTTTGCAGCGATGCCATGTTTAACTTGTTTTGCTCATATCTTCTAGGCCGTAGCTCCGAACTAAATGAACTTTATATGTAACTTGACTAGAATCTCGTGTAGATCATCTTGGAGCATTTTAACTTGCTGTTTTACAACTTGAACATAAGGTTTATTCAGATCTGGACCAACTTCGAGATATGCATATGAGGACTTACCGGAATTGTTATATGTTGTTCTCGGCCTCATTTAAACTTGCCTTGATGTGTTGCTCTTGTTTGCATCATCTCTTGCCATGAGTAGCTTCATGTAGCTTTGTCATGCATCATACTTGGTTGAGCATCATGTCTTGTTCATGTGTGGTGTGTTTACCATGTTGTGTGCTTCTTCTCGATAGTTCTCGTATCGTTGCGATCGTGAGGATTCGTTCGTCTACGCTTGGTTCGTCTTCATGGCTTCATCTCCTTCATGGACTCGTTCTTCTTCCTAGCGGGATTTCAGGCAAGATGACCGCTACCCTGGATCTCACAACTATCATTGCTATGCTAGTTGTTTCGTTCTATCGCTATGCTGCGCTACCTATCACCTGTTCTTCAAGCCTCCCCAAATTGCCTTGAACCTCTAATCTTTGACACGCTTCCTAGCAAACCGTTGCTTGGCTATGTTACCTCTTTGCTCAGCCCTCTTATAGCGTTGCTAGTTGCAGGTGAAGTTGAAGATTGCTCCATGGTGGACAGGATTTTGGTTGGGATATCACAATATCTCTTATATTATTATTAATGCATCTATATACTTGGTAAAGGGTGGAAGACTCGGGCTTATGCCTGGTGTTTTGTTCCACTCTTGCCGCCCTAGTTTCTGTCATACCGGTGTTATGTTCCCGGATTTTGCGTTCCTTACGCGGTTGGGTGATTTATGGGACCCCCTTGACAGTTCGCTTTGAATAAAACTCCTCCAGCAAGGCCCAACATTGGTTTTACCATTTGACTCACCACCACCTATATTTCCCTTGGGAGTAATTAACCCAAGGGTCATCTTTATTTTAGCCCCCCCAGGCCAATGCTTGTGTAAGTGTTGGTCCGAACCGAGTAGACTGCGGGGCCCCCTCGGGGAAACTCGAGGTCTGGTTTTACTCGTAGGATGTCTCATCCGGTGTTGCTCTGAGAACGAGATATGTGCAGCTCCTATCGGGATTATCGGTGCATCGGGTGGCTTTGCTGGTCTTGTTTTACCATTGTCGAAATGTCTTGTAAACCGGGATTCCGAGTCTGATCGGGTCTTCCTGGGAGAAGGTATATCCTTCGTTGATCGCGAGAGCTTGTCATGGGCTAAGTTGGGACACCCCTGCAGGGTATAAACTTTCGAAAGCCGTGCCTGCGGTTATAAGCAGATGGGAATTTGTTAATGTCCGGTTGTAGATAACTTGACACCAGACCCGAATTAAAACGCATCAACCGCGTGTGTAGCCGTGATGGTCTCTTTTTGGCGGAGTCCGGGAAGTGAACACGGTTTCGGGTTACGTTTGACGTAAGTAGAAGTTCAGGATCACTTCTTGATCATTGCTAGCTTCACGACCATTCCTTTTGCTCTCTTCTCGCTCTTATTTGCGTATGTTAGCCACCATATATGCTTAGTCGCTGCTGCAACCTCACCACTTTACCCCTTCCTTTCCCATTAAGCTTTGCTAGTCTTAATATCCATGGTAATGGAATTGCTAAGTCCTCGTGGCTCACAGTTTACTACAACAACAGTTGCAGGTACAGGTTATTCTATGATCATGACGCGAGAGCGATGCTTGCTTGTCTTGAGTTCTTCTTCCGCTTCTTCTTCGATCAGGGGATAGGTTCCAGGTCGGCAGCCTGGGCTAGCAGGGTGGATGTCGTTTGAGTTTCCGTTTATGTTTCATCCGTAGTCGGATGTTGCTCTTATGTATGATGATGTTGTATATGTGTGGCAGTGTATGCCTTTTGTATATATCCCCATCTATTATGTAATGTTGATGTAATGATATCCACCTTGCAAAGCGTTTCAATATGCGGTTCTATCCTTGGTGGGACCTTCGAGTCTCTTTAGGATAGTATCGCATATTGGGCGTGACACGGCATCAGGAAGGCAACCACCTCATGACCTCGGAGCAACCGAGCCCCCATCGAGAGTACAAGCCAGAGCGTGGCTATAGTGAAGCACGTTGCCCCCGACGCCCGGGCAGGCGTGGCTATAGTGCTCCGTACAGGCGGAGATCTCCGCACGACAGGGCACTATGCCATGTCTCCCTTGACGTCGCTCTGAGCAGGCGGAGTCCTGTTCCCCACGACGGCATGCCGGTACGGCCTGCCGGTGGCGGGCCCTATCGGGCAGTGACCCCATAGAAGACGGTAGAAGCTCAACCAGACAGACTCGGGAGGGGCCGGCCTCCAGCAGGCGGCCGTCCCTTGCCCCGAGGCAAGCATGCCATTAAGCTGATGAGACCAGGTGTGGCTACAATGGCCTCCCACCAGGCGGCGGGACTGTAGCACATTGAGATGACCAAGCCCCCATCATCAACAACACGGCTACAGTAAGCAGCCACCTACCAGTTGGCGGGGCCCACCAGGCGGCGGGCCCCAACGGTCAGCAGAGAAGCCGGAGGCTGGAGACACTGACATCCGGGCCCAGCAGCCGGCCCGATTACCATTGTACCCCTGGGGGGCAGGCCTATATAAGCCCCCCAGGCCACCCATGCAAAGGGTTCCAACTCTGATAGAACTAGCCAGTTACCTAGGGCAGGGAAGAGTTAGCCTTGCCTTCTCCTACCTCTAGACACAGCTCAAGGAGCACCTTGTATCACTAGTGCCTTAGTGATCATGCGGAGATCCCGCAGAGTAGGAGTAGGGGTATCTCCATGGAGAGCCCCCAACCTGGGTAAAGTTCGCCGGCGTACGTGTCTATGCCTTATCCCGCTTCCAGGCACCGGGGACGTTCTACTCGCTCCCACCATGATAAGCCATCCATTGGCATATGTCACACCCAACCCCCGACATTTGGCGCCCACCGTGGGGCGAGGTGCACCGTCTTCCGGAGATCTGCTCTGGACGGGAACCATGTTCCTTCCTGGTGAGCAAAGCCAGCCCAGCATGCCTGACGGCGTCAGCCCCGACGCGCTGCACGGCGCGGAGATCACCTGCACGGCGAGCTGTCTCACCGACCTCGTCGGCGAGATCGACCTCTCCGACGAGCCGGCCTCCGACGCGGGCACTAGCTGCCCCGAGAGCCGCCTCGTCAGCCTCCTCGACCAGCTCCATGTCGACAGCGAGCCTGCTGTCGACGTGGAGTTTGTTGGCTCCACCGATCCAATGATCATCGACTCTGACATGGCGTTGTTCGACGCATTCCCCACCAACGTGGTGGTCTACGACGAGCCACCTCCTCACGAGCATAGCGGCAGAAGTACCGTCATGGAGGTACTCGTCATCAACAGCAGAGAGCACTCAGACAAGGACGCTCGAGACCCTCTCGACGCGGCTCTGCGCGACCTAACGACGCCCATCCCCGAGGGCGCGGACGCTGAGATGCTGGAGGCACGCCGCCTCCAGCTTCTCGAAAACGTTGGCCGCCTGGCCAGCATGCGCCGGCTCTCGGACGCCTACCGGTGCGAGATGGACCGAGCCATAGGCGGCACGCCGGCTCCTGAGGGATCTAGCCACCTCGGCACGGTTCGGCCGCGTGGCGCGACCATTGCCAGCATGTTCGGGGCGGAGCGCCCCGTCTACGGCACGCCTGCGGAGAACATCCGAGCCGCCAGGTGGTGACGGATGAGCTGGACAAATATGACGGCGACGAGCGCCACCACATGATGGAGCGAGTCCAGCAGCTCCTAGACGCGGCCGCCGTGCAGCACGAAGCCGCTTGCCACGCTGAAGCTCCAGCCCGACAAAACAATGAGCCACCCCCTCGCCAAGATCATGGGGCGACATCTCAGACGCCGACTGGTGGCGCCCGCGGAGGGAAAGGCCGCGAGCCGGCTGCCAGCCGCAGCCGGACGCGCCTCACCATCGAGCGAGACAAAGACGGCCGCCCACATGCAGTGGAGAGGCGAGGCGACCTACCGCCTCCTCCGCCTCGTGGAGTAAGGCACCCCACTCCGCCTCCTGTCACGCACCCGACACTCGGCGAACGCCTTGGCCGCCGAGAGGGAGTCGGAGAGAACGACGCCCGCCATCGGATTGATTGCCTCAACTGATCCTTGGCGCTAGAAGAAGAAGACGCGCTGGGCCCGCCCTGCTTTGGCCCCCGAATCCGAGATGAGCCCTTCCCCAAAGGGTTCACTCTCCCGCAAGATACGCCGAAATACACCGGCTCCGTGAAGACGGAGGACTAGTTGGTTAACTATTCCACGACCGTCAACATAGCAAACGGCAACAAGCGTGTTGCCATGAAGTACGTCCCTCTCATGCTTCAGGGGATGACCCAGACGTGGCTCAACAGCCTCAAGCCCCGCAGCATCAACAGCTGGGTGGATTTCACCGAGGCCTTCATCTGGAAATTCACCAGCACGTACAAGCGGCCGCCCAAGCCCCAGCAGCTCTCCTTGTGCATCCAAGGGCCTAGCGAATCGACTCGCGACTACCTCATGCGCTGGGCCGAGCTGCACAACTCCTGCGAGGGCGTGCACGAGGTGCAGGCCATCGAGTACTTCATGGCCGGGTGCCGAGAAGGCACCCTCCTCAAGCGTCGGCTTCTCTGCGAAGAGCCTGCGACTCTCGACGAACTGCTAATCATCACCGACAAGCACGCCAGGGTCGACTCCTCCATGAAGGCGGAGAGCTTAGTCGATGCATCCGGCAAGGTAGCACCTCAGGCTCCTCGGACTCCGGCTAGAAAGACCAGTCGGAGACTGCCCTTAAGTGATAACAAGCGGAAGGCCACCCAGCCGGCTTCCAACAGCCGGCAGGTGGCGACAGTTGAGGATTAGCAGCCGGAGGGGCAGCCAGCGCCCAAGCGTCAGAAGGGCGGCAAGCCCAACTGGCTGCCCGCCTTCTCGTACGAGAAGACCCTTGATGCTCCCTGCAAGTTTCACAGTGGCGCGAAGCCGTCCAACCACACCACTCGGAAGTGTTACTGGCTCATCAGGATTGCTAAGGGAGATGGTCTCCTGCCTCCTCCGCCTGCCGGCCCGCCGCCTCCTCCGCCCCAGCAGCCGGCGGCCCGGCCAGTCGGTGCCATTCAAGATGAGTATCCTGCAGAGCACGGAGCCTATGTCGTGTTCACTAGTGTGGCCGATGATAGGCGTAGCAGATGGCAACAACAGCAAGAGGTGCATGCAGTAGCCTCAAGCACCCCAGAGTTCATGCACTGGTCCGAGAAGCCCATCAGCTGGAGCAAGGCCTACCATTCGGAAGTAATGCCTTCCCCCGGTTCCTACGCCTTAGTCCTGGATGCAACCCTCACAACAGAAAGGCGGGCAGCTCGTTTCTCCAGGGTCTTGATAGATGGCGGCAGCAGCACAAATATCCTGTACCGCGACACGATGAAGAAGTTGGGGATCAAGCAGAAGTAGCTCCTCACAAGTCGGACTGTATTCCATGGCATAGTCCCTGGCCTTTCCTGCTCACCAATCGGCAAGATCCAGATCGATGCCCTCTTTGGAGACAAGAATCATTTCCGCTGAGAGCCAGTTTGGTTTGAGGTGGTGGACCTAGAGAGCCCTTACCATGCACTGCTTGGCCGACCTGCCCTGGCCAAGTTCATGGCGGTCCCTCACTATGCCTACCTCAAGATGAAGATGCCAAGTACCAAGGGAATCCTAACTATAGTCGGAGACTACAAAAAGTCGGCCGCCTGCGCCGCGAACAGTAGCTGGCTGGCCGAGTCCCTTGTGATTGCACCCGAGAAGCGGCTCCTAGAACGGGTGGTGGCGATGGCAGGCAAGAAGCCGGAAATGTCACCCGCCCCCAAGGAGTCAGACATGGAGGGCTCATTCAAGCTGGCAAAGGAAACCCAGAAGGTACCCTTGGACCCGGAGCGCCCGGAGAGGCACGCTGCCGTAGGTGCAAACCTAGACAGCAAATAGAAAGCGAGCTCGTCGATTTCCTCCGTGAGAATCGGGACATCTTTGCATGGTCTCCCAAAGACATGCCGGGTGTTCCGACAGATTTCGCCGAGAACAAACTACATGTCCGACCTGACGTCGAGCCGGTCAGGCAGCCCTTGCGCCGCCTGTCAGAATAGAAGAGAAGAGTTGTTGGAGAAGAGATAGCCCGACTTCTGGCAGCCGGATTCATCATGGAAGTATTCTTTCCAGAAAGGCTTGCCAACCCGGTCCTAGTGTTGAAGAAGAACAAGCGGTGGCGCATGTGTATTGACTATACCAGCCTTAACAAGGCCTGCCCCAAAGATCCGTTTGCCCTACCAAGGATTGATCAAGTGATAGACTCCACAGCCGGATGCAAGCTGTTGAGTTTTTTGGATGCATATTCAGGCTACCACCAGATAAAACTGAACCCGGCCGACAGGCTGAAGACCGCCTTCATCACGCCATTTGGAGCCTTCTGCTACCTGACCATGACATTCGGCTTGCGAAATGCCGATGCCACCTTTCAGCGTTGCATGCAGAAGTGCCTCCTCAAGCAGCTCGGCAGAAATGCCTATGTCTATGTGGATGATGTGGTGGTGAAGACGGAGAAGCATGGCACACTGCTAGAAGATCTCAAGGAAACTTTTGAGAACCTGCGTCGATTCCAGATCAAGCTAAACCCGGAGAAATGCATCTTTGGAGTACCAGCCGGCCAGCTTCTCGGCTTCCTGGTCTCAGAGCACGGCATAGAGTGCAACCCTGTGAAGATCAAGGCAATTGAGATGATGAAAGTGCCCACCCGAATGCTGGACATGCGGAAATTCACCGGCTGCCTGGCGTCAGTTAGCCCTTTCATCAGCCGGCTGGGCGAGAAGGCTCTTCCCCTGTACCAACTCATGAAGAAGACCACTTTTTTTGAGTGGAACTACAAGGCGGACGAAGCATTTCTCCAACTCAAGAAGATGTTGGCAACCCCACCTATCCTGGCGGCTCCGACTGAGAAGGAGCCCATGCTCCTCTACATTGCAGCCACCAGTCGGGTTGTCAACGTAGTCATGGTGGTAGAGCGCAAGGAGAAGGACAGAGCATTGTCGGTCCAGAGATCGGTGTATTACTTGAGCGAAGTACTGTCCGCCTCCAAGCAAAACTACTCACACTACCAGAAGATGTGCTACGGCGTACATTTTGCCGCCAAGAAGCTGAAGCCTTACTTTCAAGAGCACCCAATAACTGTCGTCTGCACGGCTCCGCTTGCTGAGATCATTGGAAGCCGAGACGCCTCTGGCCGAGTGGCCAAGTGGGCTATTGATCTGGCCCCTTACACCATCTACTACCAGCCTCGCACTGCCATCAAGTCACAACTATTGGCCGACTTCCTCGCCGACTGGGCCGAGACCCAGTATTTGCCGCCTGCACCAGACTCCACCCATTGGCGGATGCATTTTGATGGTTCAAAAATGCGCACCGGTCTGGGAGCCGGCGTCGTCCTCACCTCTCCCAAGGGCGACAAGCTCAAACACGTGCTGCAAGTCCACTTCGCTGCCTCCAACAACATAGTTGAATATGAGGCACTCATACACGGGCTCCGGCTTGCCAAGGAACTCGGCATCCGCCAGATCCTGTGCTATGGTGACTCTGAGTTGGTGGTCCAGCAGTCATCAGGCGACTAGGACGCCAAGGATGCAAACATGGCAAGCTACCGCTTCCTCGTGCAGCAACTCAGCGGATACTTTGACGGGTGCAAGTTCCTTCACGTGCCAAGAAATGACAACGAGCAAGCAGATGCCTTGGCACGGATTGGCTCCACCCGACAAGCAATACCAGCCGGCGTCGTCCTACGCCGCTTCTCAAGCCGTCTGTCAAGCCGTCTCCTGATTCAGACTCCATCTTTGTGCCTGTCCCTCCCGAAGCAGTCGGATCCGACTTGACGGTCCCAGAGGCCAGCACAGGGATTTCGACAGGCGGCCCGGGGACTGCTGCAGCCGCACCCGGCTCGGCGACTTTAGAGCCCGGCCTAGAGACTTCAGCAGTCAGCCCAAAGACTTCAGCAGTTGGCCCGGGGACTTCTTCAAGACGGCAGGCGGAAGCAGCTACCAACCCGCCGCCTCCCGGCCCAACCGCCCTCATACAAGTTGCAGTGGTGGCAGTCAAAGAAATTGTAGCGCCATCATGGTCTAAGCCAATCCTCAAGTTCCTGGTGAATAAAGAACTGCCAACTGATGAGATCTCAGCCCGACAAGTGCAAAGGTGAGCAGCAGCCTACACCATAGTCAACAGAGAGCTAGTGCGACGAAGTGTCACCGGGGTTTATCAACGTTGTGTGGAGCCGGACCAAGGCCAAGCAATACTCAGGGATATCCACCAAGGCGAGTGCGGCCACCACGCGGCTTCAAGATCACTTATGGCCAAGGCTTTCCGCCATGGGTTCTTCTGGCCGACTGCCCTAGAAGAAGCCACAGAACTAGTTCAGAAGTGTCAAGGGTGTCATAGGTTCCGCTCCAAGCCACACCCGCCGGCTTTTGCGCTCAAGGTCATTCCCATAGCTTGGCCCTTTGCTGTTTGGGGGCTGGATATGGTAGGACCATTCAAGACGGCCCGCGGTGGCATGACTCATTTGCTTGTCGCTGTGGACATGTTCACCAAGTGGATAGAGGCAAAACCAATCAAGAAGCTGAATGGGCTGACTGCCGTGACCCTCATCGCCGACATCACCACGCGATACGGCATACCACATAGCATCATCACCGACAACGGCACCAACTTCGCCAAAGGAGCCTTGGCTCGTTTTTGCGCAACATAGGGCATCCGCTTGGACCTAGTGTCCGTTGCCCACCCGCAATCAAATGGCCAAGTGGAGCGTGAAAACGGCCTCATTCTGTCTGGCCTCAAGCCCCGACCAGTCGAGCCTCTGGAGCGTTCGGACGGCTGCTGGCTCGACGAGCTACCGGCCGTCCTCTGGAGCTTGCGCACAACTCCGAACAAGTCAACCGGCTTCACGCCTTTCTTCCTCGTCTAGGGTGCCGAAGCCGTCATCCCGACAAACATCGAGTTTGACTCCCCAAGAGTCACCATGTACACCGAGGCGGATGCCAAGGAGGCGCGAGAAGACGGCGTTGACTTACTGGAGGAGGGCCGGCTGTTGGCACTCAGCCAGTCGGCCATCTACCAGCAGAGTCTGCGCCGATACTACAACCGCAAGGTGAAGCCAAGAGCCTTCCTAGAGGAAGACCTTGTACTCCGGCTGATCCAGCGAACAGCCGGGCAGCACAAGCTCTCGGCACCTTGGGAAGGCCCTTTCATCATCAGCAAGGTGCTGGGCAACGATTCCTACTACCTGATCGATGCCCAGAAGCCCAGAGCGCGCAAGAGAGATGATTCAGGCAAAGAGACGGAGAGGCCATGGAATGCAAACCTCCTCTGAAGGTTTCACAGTTGAAAGTAGTATGTATCACGCCACCTTTTTGTACTATGTATAAAGACTCTGGGTCCCCCGAGAAGAGCTCGGGGACTACCCTCTTTTATCTATATGATAAGTGTTATGCCTATGAGTATGTGTAGTTTTATTTCCGCCTGGCACCGGGTTCGACCAGTCGGCCCGGAGGCTTGCAGTTTTCTGCTATATGCCGCCTCCTGTAGCCGGACAAGTAGTGTGTCTGCACCAAAAACTTCCTTTGTCTGAAGCCACAGCTCACAGAGTGATTGTATGGCGGGTAGGGGTTGCAAAACAGTGCCCCAAACGAAAAACGACTAAGGAAGAAACGCATATAGTAGAGGCCGGCATTGCACATAGTCGTCCGGCTGCCGAGCAGTCGGCCGGCCGGCATGTGCTTTTATTACCAACGCTCCGAATGGCTAAGTACTAGCCCCCCCCCCCCCACAAACGGCTAAAAATACTCAACCCAGCCGCAGTCCGTAGAGCGGCTGTTTGGCTGGCAAGAGGATAGCCAAGGGAGGGCGGCAAAGGAAAAAACCAAGGGGCAAAAGGAAAGAGAAGCTAGAGGTCGGCATAGAAAGCATAAGCAATGATAGAATATTTACAAGGATAAAGTCCTACCGGCCGGCATTCAAACAAAGTTCGACATACACCTAGTGGGTGGAACTGGAATTTAACCAAGTTGTCCAAGACTCTAGTAAAACAGGGGAAAGGAGAAAATCCTAAGGAGATGCAGAAGGCTCCGGCTAGGCGATGCCGGTGGATGCAGCAGAGGGCTCCGGCTGGGCGGTGCCGATTGGCACAGCAGAAGGCTCTGGCTGAACGCTGAAGTCGGCTGTGCCGCCTGACGTGGCAGGCGGCTCCGTCTGGGCTGAAGAGTCGGCACCAGCAGTCGGGATGGCGGAGGGCTGGAGGACGGAGTCGGTGGCATCCGTCGGAGGAACGGGTGGCTGGTCGATTCCCGTCTGGCCGTCTCCAGCAGCAGTCGGTGCCCCAGTGCGCGGCTCGTTGCTTGAGGCCCAGTCAAGCTGGGGCTGACCGTCCACCCTGACCTCCGGCTGGTCGACGTCTCTCTCCTCCTCCTCCTCCTCCTCCTCCTCTTCCTCCCCTTCTTCCCCTTCATCGCTAGAGTCGATGACTTAAGAGGAATCTTCGCTGTTCTCCGGGTTCAGCCCGAGCCACTCCTACGGCGCTTCGGCGCCCTACTCGACCACCTCCGGGACAAAGACACTGGTGTCGGTGAAGTCGGGGATCGCCGCCGCCCTGTTGATGAGCTCAGCTTCCACCGCCGCCAGCTCCTCCTGCGCCTCCAGCCGGAACGTGGTTAACTGGGCTAGATGTAGCCCAGGGTACCACGCCTTGACGAATTCCAAGGCCCGATGCGCTCCTGCCCGGGCTGTTGAGCCTTTCCAGGCTTCCAGGCGGCCGACCACCACCTCCAGCCAGTCGGTAGTCCGACTTGGGGTGCATGGGGCTGGCAGGCCTGGCCAGAGGGCGGAGACCACCTAGTCCCCGATGCGCTGAAGGCGGCGCAGCATTTGATGGGCAGGCCGAAGGCGGGCCTGGATGCTGAGGATTTGTTCATTAAGAGTCCGGGGGGCGTCAGTAGCGACCTGCACGCCCTCCGCCCTCTGCTCCTCGCGCTGGGCCTCGATCATCTGGATGGCGGCAACAGAGTGGCCTAAGAAGAAGTCTGCTTGGGCAGAAGAAAAGAAAGAGGCCAAAGTTATAAGCAAGGGATCGACCTAGATATGGGCCGACAACTTGAAACAAGAAACCAAGAGAATAAAGCTTACCATCGACCAAGTCTTCAATGCTGCTAAAGCAGGCCGTCATCTGGGCTTCCTTGTCGGCCCAGGCGGAGCGCTCGACCTCAAACTCGGCGAGGAGGTCGGCCCCCTTCGTCTTCACCTCCAGTTGGGCCGCCTTAAGGGCCTCCGCCTGGTCAGCAAGCTGAGCGACCAGCCAGTCCTGCTCTTCGGCCAGCTTGCTGCACTCCGCCTCCTTGCCACGCAGGGCGGTGTTGGCTTCGCCCAGCTGTTGCTGCAAGGTGGCATTGGCCTCTGAAGAAAGAAAGAAAAGGAAGAGCATCAGTCAAGTAACAAAGTAGGTGCAGGTAACTGGGGAGATTCGGCCCGACTGCTCAGCAGTCGGCCCAAACCTTGGGGACTACACCCCGCGGGTGCGCTGGCGTGCCCTCGCAGAATAAAGGAACAAAATCTCACTCCAGCTCTTGGACAAATGGCCGGTCTGCGTCTCCAGCTCCTGAACCCTTGAGTTGTAGGCGACCGCGCGGAGGTTGTGGTAATCCTGCAGAAGGAAATATCAGACAAAATCAACATTCAACTCCTACAAGATAAAGTTCCGGACCGCCTGCTCAGCAGCTGGCCCGAAACTTGGGGACTACACCCAGTGGGTGCGCTGGCGCGCCCCCACGAAATATCAGAGGAAAGAAGAAGCAGGAAGCTTACGCAGATAGCAGCTCGCGATTTCAGGAACGTCTCGTTGCAGCACCTGAGGGCTTCGGCTTCGGCCCGGAGCTTGGCCTGGACGTCAAGGGACGCCCGGTTCAGGGCGCCCGTCCCGCCTCCACGCACCCAGCCGGTCGGCGCGGCTCTGGATGCCTCGGTGTCGGGGACCGACGAGCTCGTGGCGCCGGTCTCCAACGGTCGCGGCGCCGAGGCCGCCTTGTCAAGACGGCGGCGCACGGGTGTGCGGACCTGAGGAATTAGGTCTGTCACCACCACGTTCTCGGCCGGTGGCACTGGCGGCTCGGCCGGCTGCTCGGCCCGCGGTTCGCTAGTCGGTGGCGGCGGTGGCACGAGGATGTCGGGCATGGCCACGTCGTCGCCCTCTCTCTCCATGACCGGGTGCTCATCGCCGGCTCCCCCGATCGTTGCTTCAAACTCTGGCGGAGGGGGCACGGTGTTCAATGGCGTCACGAGCAGCGGCTCCTGGCGACGCGCGGCCTCCGCGAGCCAATCCCTCTCCGTGGCTTCGGCCTCCGCCCGCGCCAGCCTCCTCGTTGCGGAGGTCGCGGCCTTGTCTGCCTCCGCCTTCGCCAGGCGGTCGGCCTCTTCGTCGCACGCCTCCTGCGCGTTCCGCTCTGTCGCCTCCCGGAGGTCGGCAGCCGGATCAATCCGCCACCTGGTGGAGGAGGTCATCGCCGACCTGATAACCGAGGCGGCGCTCGACTTTTCGAGGGTGAGAGGATCCCTGAGAGATGAAGACACGGCAAGGCATTTACTTTCAGGCCGGATTGGCGGGAGGAGTGAAGGCCAGAGAAAGATACTTACGCCGATACCATGACGGGCACCTTCGGCCGCATCTGATACTTGGCCACCTTGGTTGTGGCCTCTTGCCGCCTGGTCGCCGCGGCTGGGTTCTTGGGCTTCTTCGGTGCGCTGCCGAATAGGGCAGCGCCCTGCTTCCGTTTACGCTTGCCGCCGCGGGCGGGCGGCCCAGCAGAGGGACCGGCGTCGGTGTTGGCCGTGCTCCGAGTGGGGCGCGGCTCATCCTCATCGTCGTTGTCGTCGGGCCAGGTCTCCACACCGCCGCCTTCCTCGGTGCCGCATGCTCCGCCGCCGCTGCCGCCTGTTGTGTCGTCCGCCAGGGCGGCCGCCCCCAAGTCGGGGTCATCCTTGTCGCTCACTGCTCTGTCCGGGTGGTAGTCACCACCCGGCCCCACGATGGCGGCTGCCGCCTCGAACATGTAAATCTGCGTTCAAGAGAGGAGTCGGACCACTAGGAAATCAAGACCAAAAGACAAACCCAAAGGAAGAAATCAAGGAACATACGGCAGGCGGCGGATTGTGGCGGGAGTACGGCCGATTCCCATACTGCCAGTCCACCTCCGACATCTTGAGGTCGGAGATCTCGTTCACCATCCGCGCTACCTCAACGGGCGGCATCCCTTTCGTGCACAGCCGGCATGGATCGCGGTGCCCGCCCATCCGAAAGATTGGATGAGGGCGGCTCTGGAGTGGGAGGATTCGGCGCTCGACGAAGGCGACGAGGAGGTCGCAGGCCACGAGGCCCTCTGACTCTTGGAGCACTCGGAGTCGGCCGATGGCGGTCGCCGCGTTCGCCGACACCGGCTTCGGCTTGTACCCCCAGTTGGGCCGGAGCCCGGTGGGGGGGCGGCCTCGTAGGGCAGCAGGTTGAGGAAGTCGGCAGCAGTATCTACGTTCTCGACATAGAAGTAGGACTTCTGCCACATCTTCACCGACTGGGCCAGCTTGACGGTCGGGAAGGCGTTCCGCTTTGCTGGCCGGCGCACGGCGATGTAGCCGCCGCACTCGGCCGCCGTGTCCTTGGCGGAGGTGCCGAGCTTCCCATAGAAGAACGCTCCCCACAGCTCGATTGTGGGGAGGATGCCGATGTAGTCCTCGCATACCGTGACCAAGGTGGAGAGCAAGGTCATGGAATTGGGCGTCAAATGATGAGGTTGGAGATGGTTGAAGTCGAGGAATGAGAGGAAGAAGCCGCTCGCCAGGAGGCCGAAGCCTTGGAGGAAGTGCGAGCGGAAGACGACCCGCTCGTTCCCCTGCGGCGCCGGCGAGATCTCCGTCTCCGGCGGCACCCGCGCCTTGACGAATGCCGCGCTGGGCATCCGGCGCATGTCACGGAGGAAGGCGATGTGGTCTTCGAGGACCGCCGAGCCGTCCCAGTCGCCGCCCTTCTCACGCGCCATGGCTTTGGGCGGGGCTGTGGGAGGGGCAGGAGCGCAGCGGCGGCGGCGGCAGCGACAGCACCATGGCGAGGAGCAGCAAGAGCGAGAGGAGGAAGAAGGAGTGGGAGGGAGCGCGTGTGCCCTGCAGTACTCCTCCCTCCCCCTACTTATAGCCCTCGGGCTGTGAAGCCAAGGGGACGGGGCGTGGGTCATGGGATTAACTGTGCCCACGACCCCACGATCCCATGTTCGCCACCGCACTTACTAGCCATGAATGCCTGCGGAAATCGCAACCGCCCGCCTCGGCACAGCGGATCCGCCCACGTGCCGAGGCCTGGTGGTGGCGGGCCTGGCCCCCTGTCACGTCCCATCAGGAGCGTGGGGTGGCAGGTTGGCCGGGCTGGCATGCGCCGCGTTCCCTTCCCACAGCGGGCGGCGGCCCGGGAAGCTTAGTAGGCACGCCACCTATTCTCCCGTCGAGAAGTTCGAAATTGGCCAACGACCCCGCCTTGTCGAAGCCGGCCTCAGAGATCGGCACGTCGCAAGTCGAATCAAGGAGTCGGTGCGCCACAAAAAGGATCATAGCACTCCCGGGGAGAGGGGAAGCCGTTGAGTCTTCACGGCCCCTCGACTACGATGCCTCACCGGCTTCGGGGACTACTGTCGGAGTAATGGGCCATGGGTAGCCTCACCTAGGTCCCAGGATTTATCAAGACTTTGGGCCAGCTCTGCCTAGCTGGGCCCCGAGCTGAAGCCCCGCCCTCTGGGGGCTGACTGGCTCAATGGCCGGCTACCAGAGGGTGGCCAACCCCAGCCTACGGTGCTGCGAGTGGCCGGCTCCCGCCCTCCGGCCTCCAGAGAGGGCGGTATCAGGCAGGCGGCCACCTCACGGCCTCGGAGCAACCGAGCCCCCATCAAGAGTACAAACCAGAGCGTGGCTACAGTGAAGCACATCACCCCCGATGCCTGGGCAGGCGTGGCTACAGTGCTCCATACATGCGGAGATCTCCGCACAACGGGGCACTATGCCATGTCTCCCCTGACGTTGCTCCGAGCAGGTGGAGTCCTGTTCCCCACGACGGCCTGTCGGTACGGCCTGCCGGTGGCGGGCCCAATCGGGCAGTGACCCCATAGAAGACGGCGGAAGCTCAACCAGACAGACTCGGGAGGGGCCGGCCTCCAGCAAGCGGCCGTCCCTTGCCCCGAGGCAAGCATGCCATTAAGCTGATGAGACCAGGTGTGGCTATAGTGGCCTCCCACCAGGCGGCGAGACTGTAGCCACACTGAGATGACCAATCCCCCGTCATCAACGACACGACTACAGTAAGCAGCCACCTACCAGTCGGCGGGGCCCACCAGGCGGCAGGCCCCAACGGTTAGCGGAGAACCCGGAGGCTGGAGACACTGACAGCCGGGCCCAGCAGCCGGCCCAATTACCATTGTACCCCTATGGGGCAGGCCTATATAAGCCCCCCAGGCCACCCATGCAAAGGGTTCCAACTCTGATAGAACTAGCCAGTTACCTAGGGCAGGTGTCGTGGAAATATCACGTCAGATGTCCCCATGAAAGGACTTAGTCGTGGAGCCATCGCAACGGGTTAGCTTAAAGGGGTTAAACCGGACAAAGGACACGAGGGTTTTATACTAGTTCGGCCCCTTCGATGAAGGTAAAGGCCTACGTCTAGTTGTGATGGGATTATTGGGGTCTCAATGACCAGGGAGCTAAACAAGCTATGCCTGGCTCTCGAGTTGTTGTTTCTTGTCCCTGAACCGAAGTCGGGTCATCCCCTTATATACACAGGTTGACGACCGGCCGGTTTACGGAGTCTCGAGGTCGACTCATACAAGTGTCTGGCTCGGTCTCTCCTTTCCTATCTTACAATACAAGTTATATGATTATGGCGGTTTACCATTATGGGCCCTAATCCGCCTTTGGGCTCCGGGCCTCTAAGCTTCATAGGAAAGCGCCATCTTGCTGGGTCTTCATGGGCTTCAACATAGTTGAGTATGAACCGGCCCCTCCTGGGCGGTTTATACTCAGTAATTATATCCCCAACATTAGGCCCCAGATTGATTTGAACCTGTTCATGTCAATCTTCAGTACTTAGAAAAATCATGTGAACATCTTCCTTCATTTCTCGTAAACTGCCATGATGTCTTCTCAAATAAGCTTTGTTAAACCGTCGTGACGTCATCCTCTGGACACAGCAACGGATCATCGTGACTTCAACCCTGTATAAAAAGATTAAAAAGATTCCCTTCATTAATGGTATCCCGAAGATCGAGGTGACAGCTGCGCCCCTTGCCGCTTTAGACTCCTCGATTCTTGCGCATGTCACTTATCTTCTTGCCCCGTTATAAAATGTCCCAAAGGTTCCTTCCATTTTCTCCCCTTTCTTCTCATCTTCCTCCTGGCGACCCAAAGAACCCAAGCGCCACCGCCGCCGTCGACCTTCGAATCTGCACCGACCAAGGCCGCTGCATCACCCTGTTCGTACCAGAAACCCTGCAACACTCCTCCGCCGCTGAGTGGCCCTGGTAAGTTCTCTTTCCTGTAACCATAGATCTCCATTAGGGCTTCGAGTTCATCCGTGTTCGTTGTCGTTCATCAGTGCTTCTCTGCCCTTCTCTTAGCCTTTTTACTGAGTTTATATACGCCTAATAGCTTTGATCTGTGGCTAGATCCATGGTTTTAGTTCATCGTACCATAGCGTCTTGCTGTTCCTGGACAGACTCCATCTGGATCTTCTCTATTCCTCTTAGCGCCATTGTAGGGCTCAGGAAAGTTTTCTTTATTTAACCATGGTAGATCCAAAATTATACTGCCATATTGTGAAACCTGTTTCTGTAAACACTTAGTAGATTTTCAGCTCTGCCTCTTCAATTTAAGGGCGGTTTAACTTTTAGTGGTTGACAATCCGCCATATACCATTAGCCCTCACTTAAACCGCCATCTTGACTTGAATAGAAATTTCTGGTTTATCTCACATGTATGTCTTGATCAAATTCCCAGTTTAACACCGATTAGTGCACTTGAATCGTCAATCGTAAACCGGCCTTCATTTTTCCTTTACAGATTGCTTTCCAAGATGACCAAACAATTCTCTGCTTGCAACTAGGTTCTGTCTTGGATCACGGAAACACAAATCAATGGATATGTTACCACGGGCGCTTTAGCCTCAAAAAGGGTCCTTCATTGGCGAGTCCCTGACTCTGAGTGCCCCCCTGAGCCTCAGGATGGAGAGTTGATTGTATTTATGCAACACTTAGACCGGAGATTCAGCCCGCCCGGATCAAAAAAATTCCGGGATGTCCTTGCGAGCTTACAACTCCATCCACAAGACATTGGACCGAATTCCGTGTCCAATATATGCAATTTTCAAGTGTTCTGTGAAGTGTACCGTCAAGAAGAACCATCTGTGGAGCTTTTTCGGGATTTTTTCCATCTAAACCGCCGCACGGAGTTCTCTGATGGTCCCAACATGGAACTCGGTGGGGTATCAATTCAGAAAAGAAAAGAAGTTGATTTTCCCCATGCAAAACACCACAGCCATCCCAAAGATTGGAACCAAACTTGGTTTTATTGCCAGAACACTGCGCCTGTTGGAGAAAATTCTTTGCCGGGTTACCGCCCTCACCGGCTTAGAAATGGCCACCCATTACCTCAGCGATTAACTGCCAAAGAACGGCAAGCTTATGCACCTCAACTCGCCAAGCTCCGGGCCCTCCTGGCCAACAATTTGACTGGTATTGATCTCGTCCGCTGTTAGGTTTCTTGGGGTATTCTGCCTTTAAGTCGTCACCCCGGATTAATGCATGAATATACTGGCAACGTCAAGGATCCTCAACGATATCATGAAATAGCAATGACAGACAATGAAGTTACTGAATCTGTGAAGAAAATGCTTGACGAACCGATCGCCGCATGCAGCCAAATTGGGTTGCCACCTTTTTGCACCTCCAACAAACCGCCAGCGGTAAAGTTTAACTTAATGCTTACTGATCTGCCTCCGCTTTAGTAATGTGCTAATACTCCTTTGTTTAATTTCACAGGCCAATAGCTCCTTATGGAAGCGGAAAACTCAAGATAAACCGGTTAGGGCTCCTCGTGCGAAAAGCAAGGTCACAAAGAGAGCTGCCAAGAAGAAAACCGCCGAGTCTTCTGATCCGCCAGAAGATATTGACGAATCAGATCCAGAGGTAGAACTTGACTCGCTTGGTTCCTTTTTCATACACCTTATTGACAATGACTATTCCCAGGATGATACGGAGGCCAGCCGTGTGGACCATGTTGAGGTAATCTCTCTTTCCTTCGATTTAGATCTTGTGCTGGTTCAAAGATTTCGCCGTGCAGTTTGGAAAGTAAAATACTCTCACCCTCTTGCTTATTTGGATCCAAAATTTTCTTTGAAGACACAGCAACGTGAAGAGCATCGCACAACCTGGCACAATGGCCAGCAAATCACCTCTTCCGGTTTACCAGATACACCAACCCAGAAACGTCATCCAGAGGTTACTTGTTCTCCCGAAAAACTTTACCCTTTGAAGGGTTTCTTCCGATACCCACTCAATTCGTCTGATCCGAATTATCAGGTGTCTTCCAATTCGTCTGGCGGTTCATCAACCACTCAGTTGCCTCCCCTTAAAACTGTCCCTGGGTAAGTATACTGCCCTTCATATTTTTTCTTCATAATTCGGTTTACCGTGCTAATCTTTGTTTTCATATCACAGTGCCAAAGCATGTATGAGCAAGAAGGCTAAAACCAAGGCCCCTATTGGTGAAGTTCAACCGGAAAGGGCTCTTGAGGGTACCAGTAGAAATACTGATGGTGTGGATGATTCCGCCCCACAAGGCGAGAACACTGAAGCTAATCCGCTGGAAGCTGACCCGGCCACTCATATTGATCCATCGAGCCCTCATGCTACTCCTCCAAGCCCGGCTGCTGATCTGCCAAGCCCAGCTGCTAATCCGCCAAGTCCAGCCAGAGGTACCGTCAATCCGCCAAGTCCACCAAGAGGTGATGATGATGACGTTGTTATTACTGGCACGGCTCACACCAGTCCTGGTAATCCGGTTGTCTTGGCCAAACATACTGCCAAAGAGGAATTCACTGCTATGGGCAAGGGGAAAGGGAAGACTGATTTATCCAATTTTAGCAACCTTAGTGCCGAGGAACTTCATTCCGGTTTTTTAAACCGCCTTTACACCAGCCGTGACTTTGAAGTCAGTTTGGTGAATCTGATGAAGGAGCGTTATGAGGTACTCTTCAAGAACACTTTAAAATTTACTCTATTCTGCATATATCTTCCATTGTAGCCCCCAAGGGCCGGGTTATCTCTTGAAGATAAACCGGGACTTCGATATAAAGAACACTTCAACTGAGTAGCCCCCAAGGGCCGGTTTGTCTCTTGAAGACAAACCGAGACTTTCTGTCCTTGTTAACTGTCTTTACTTATCACATATCAATTGTGCATTAGCCCCCAAGTACCAAGTTTAATACCTGGATTGAGCCTTGGGACTTGAAAATACTCACTTTTTTAAAAAAGCAATCCACATTATCCCACAAGTGCTGAGTGCATAAATTGTCATGTGCTTGGGACTTTAATAACTTCATCTTCTGACTCTTGTAGACTGAGAAGGCTATCAAAGAATCTCAAATCGCCGACCTCCAAGAAAACATCAAGTCCCAGCAAGAAGAGACCTCTAAAGCCAAAGAAGGACTAAAGGATGTTTAGACAAGCATGAAGCAATTGAAGGATGGGTTCCAAAATGAATGCACCAACTGGGAAACTGAGAGGGCTGCTTTGTTGAAGCGGGCGGAAGATGTCGAAGCAGCTCTTAAGCCGGTGGTGGAAGAGCTGACAGGGCTAAAACATCAAGTAGATCCGATGACTTCTACAGTCATTGGTAAGTACTTTGTCATAACCGGTTTGAAAATATCTTGAACTCTGCCGGTTTAACATTGAATTCTTAAACCGTTGCAGGTAATCGCATTGCGCAGCTGGGCACAGATATGCGGATGAAATTGAAGGCAGCGTACACTTTGATTGAGCAATTATACACCAGTGCCCAACAGGTTATCTGTGCACTCTCATACAACAAACTGGCACCAACACTGATCAAGGACACACTAGCAAGATTATCCATGACACCGGTTCAGATAGAAGAGGTGAAACGATCTGCTGTCAGGGCTAGCGCTTTACTAGCACTGACTCGGGCCAAAGCATGGATATCTGACTTGGATCCAGTAGATATCGCCAAGGGATTTCCGGATGAACAAGTGGATGGGTCAGCATTTGACAATGAAGCCCTCAAAGCCCTGACAAAGGAGATGCGCCCGCTATCAAGTCAACTGGCTGCAGAGGCTAACTTGACTATTCATCGGTCCTTTTACGCTGAAAGGAATCAGCAGGTTGATACGACGGTAACAGAAGCGCAAAATCTTATCCCGCCAATCCGTAAGCACACTTACGCTCCTGATGTTGATCCATCCAATCCGATAAGTGAAGAAGCTGTATTTCAGGCTCTAACCCGGATTGACTGGACCACCATTGAATTCCAGCCTCTGGGTGGAGAGTAGGAGGTTGAACCGGCACCTGAAGATCCATCAACTCCACGTCGTCCTGGCAATGAGTCTTAATCCGGCATTCGAGTTACTTTGACAGACTTTGTCATGTAAAAACGATCAACATTTTGGGCCTCAAAGCGCCGTGTAATAGGCTAGTGCAAGTACTTTAATCTTTGGCACTGATACATAACGTTGGTTGATCCGTCATGATATTTGCTGTGCTTGGTTACACTTTGATAATTTTCATGCAATTCTAATATCTGCATAAAAACAATTGGCCTGGCGGTTTACCGCCGGACGGGTCATAATGCCCAAGATAAAGCCTGGCTAATAACCAAAACGGAATAAATATGAAATAACTCATACCTGTGATTTGAAATCACTTAGTTGGTTAATGAACTATTATTGTAATAAGGGTGAAGACCCAAATCTTGAGCTGTTATAACTCTCACCATCTAATGATGTGTGTGTAATAAATCATGCCGGGTTACGATGAACACCAGATGGTCAAACTGGCGACATATAGTCAAAGCCAAGCCGGGTTAACAAACGCTGATTTGATAATAAAGTCTGACAAGTTTTAGTTGACAGCCAAGCCGGGTTAACAAACACCGGGTTAGTATGATACCTTAAGAGCCAGACTGGATCAAAAGATACCGGTTCAACATAAAACTCATCCAAAAAGAAAAACTTCTGACAAAGGCGAATAAAACCGTGTAGTCGATGCTTTTCGAGGGCTGCCAGACCCAAATTAGAGGCTTTTCATGGGCTGCCAGGCCACTGAGTTAAACCATTTGACAAAGCCTTTTAAGATGGACCTCCAACTAACCAATCATCGTTTTAACTTTGACAAGTTTAGGGTCTCAATGAGAGTAACTGTCGAACGTTCGGCTGGTCATGCCAGGATTACCTGGATATGAGTGGCTTACTTGATGAAGGCAGGTTAACCCGGGGTTTTAGGTGAATACACCAGGCTTCCAAGCTGTGGGTCGATACCCAGCTACAAGGGTCCTTCCAAACTCTTTATTACTTTACACAAAGAGGCCCCAAGTAACTTTGTGAGCTGTGCTCATTGGGTGCCTATGTTTGAGCTGTGCATAGCATCTAGACTCTCTTTGGCCCCTTGGGTGTGAAGCTCCCAAGCTGTATTGTGGCATGATAGCCGGTTTAACTGGTAGTACTCCGCTTTGTCAGCTGAAGCCCCCATGTAACTCAAAAGACATTTGAGAAAAAACAGCAGATGCCCTGCTTATAGCAAGGATGCTGGTTTTATTTTATTGATCATAATATATACATTGTCAAAATATGTACATAAGAGTAGCCTATGGCTCAAGTATAGTAAGGCCGGAGGAGAGCTATGTTCCACGGCCGCTGGGTCTCCTCCTCAGAAGTGCGTGAGTTGTCTCGAACGTTAATGAGGTAGTATGATCCGTTGTGCAAATTCTTGCTGACCACAAAGGGCCCTTCCCAAGGTGGGGATAACTTGTGCATATCGGTCTGATCCTGGATGAGCTGGAGCACCAAGTTGCCTTCTTGAAAGGTTCTTGTCTTAAACCGGCGGCTGTGATAATGCCGCAGGTCTTGCTGATAAACCGCCGAACGAGCCAAAGTCATATCCCGTTTTTCATCTAACAGGTCCAACGCCTCTTGGCGTGCTTGCTCATTGTCCGCTTCAACATAATTGGCAACCTGGGGCGAATCATGATGAATATCACTTGGGAGGACCGCCTCTGCCCCGTATACCATGAAGAAAGGTGTGTAACCCGTCGATCTATTGGGGCTGGTGTTGATGCTCCATAATACAGAAGGCAATTCTTCCACCCAACAACCCGGCGTTCGCTTCAAAGGAACCATGAGCCGGGGCTTGATACCATTCAAGATTTCTTGATTGGCTCTCTCCGCTTGACCATTGGACTAGGGGTGCGCCACGGATGCTAAGTCAAGCCGGATGTGCTCTCTCTGACAGAAATCCTCCATCTCACCTTTAGAAAGGTTTGTACCATTATCCGTGATGATGTTGTGTCCGGAAGAGCTAGCCTTTCCTTCTCCTACCTCTAGACATAGCTAAAGGAGCACCTTGTATCACTAGTGCCTTAGTGATCATGCGGAGACCCCGCGGAGCAGGAGTAGGGGTATTATCTCCACGGAGAGCCCCCAACCTGGGTAAAGTTCACCGGCGTATGTGTCTACGCCTTATCCCGCTTCCAGGCACCGGGGACGTTCTACTCGCTCCCACCATGATAAGACATCCATTAGCATATGTCGCACCCAACCCCCGACAACTCACTTGCATCGATATCAATTAAAGGGCATCTTCATAGCCCATTAATTTTCCTAGTTGATGTGAGACTTTCTCCTTCATTTTGTCTTCTCCACAACCACCATATTCTATTCCACCTATAGTGCTATATCCATGGCTCACACTCATGTATTGTGTGAAAGTTGAAAAAGTTTGAGGACACTAAAAGTATGAAACAATTGCTTGACTAACATTGGGGTTGTGCATGATGAAATACTTTGTGTGATGAAGATGGAGCATACCCAGACTATATGACTTTGTAGGGATAACTTTCTTTGGCCATATTATTTTGAGAAGACATGATTGCTTTATTAGTATGCTTGAAGTATTATTGTTTTTATGCCAATATTAAACTTCTGTTTTGAATATTATGGATCTGAGAATTCATGCCATAATAAAGAAAATTGTATTGATAAACATGTTAGGTAGCATTCCACATCAAAAATTTTGTTTTTATCATTCACTTACTTGAGGACGAGCGGAAATTAAGCTTGGGGATGCTTGATACGTCTCCAATGTGTCTATATTTTTTATCATTCCATGCTATTATATTATCTATTTTGGATGTTTTATACGCATTAATATACTATTTTATATCATTTTTTGGGACTAACCTATTAACCTAGTGCCCCATGTCAGTTGCTGTTTTTCCTTGTTTTTGGCTTTTATAAAAAGGAATATCAAACGGAGTCCAAACGGAATAAAACTTTACGATGATTTTTCTTGGACTAGAAGAAACCTAGGAAGCTTTGGGAGGAGGCCAGAAGACACACGAGTTGGCCACAAGCCCTAGGCTTGTGGTCTCCTCAAGGGTCCTCTGACCCTAATTCCAGCTCTATATATTCTCATATATTCCCCGAACATCATAAGCATCCAGAAAAATACCTTTCCACCACCGCAAGCCTCTGTTCCCGTGAGATCCCATCTTGGGGCCTTTTCCGGCAATCTGTCGGAGGGAGATTCGACCATAGAGGGCCTCTACACCAACCTTGCTTCCCTACAGATGATGTGCGAGTAGTTTACCACAGACCTACGGGTCCATAGCTAGTAGCTAGATGGCTTATTCTCTCTCTTTGATCTTCAATACCATGTTCTCCTCGATGTTCTTGGAGTTCTATCTGATGTAATCTTCTTTTGTAGTGTGTTTATCAAGATCCAATGAATTGTGGATTTGTGATCAGATTATTTATGAATAATATTTGAGTCTTCTCTAAATTCTTATATGCATGATTTGATAGCTTTGTATTTCTCTCCGATTTGTCAATTTGGTTTGGCCAACTAGATTGGTTTTTCTTGCAATGGGAGAGGTGCTTTGTGATGGGTTCAATCTTGCGGGGGTGTCCTCACACAGTGACATAGTAGGGGTAGCGATGCACGTATTGTATTGTTGCCATTAAGGATAAAAAGATGAGGTTTATATCACATTGCTTGAGTTCACCCCTCTACATCATGTCATCTTGCTTAATGCATTACTCTGTTCTCTTGAACTTAATACTCTAGATGCAGGAAGGAGTCAGTCAATGTGTGGAGTAATAATAGTAGATACAGGCAGGAGTCGGTCTACTTGTGACGGACGTGATACCTATACTCATGATCATTGCCTTAGATATCGTCATAACTATGCACTTTTCTATCAATTGCTCGACAGTAATTTGTTTACCCACCGTATGTTTTCTTTCAAGAGAGAAGCTTCTAGTAAAACTTATGGCCCCCAGGTCTACTTTCCATTATATATTTTCAGATCTATAAAACCAAAAACACAAAAAATACCTCGTTGATTTTATTTACTTTTATTTATCTTTTATATCTATCTCTATTAGATCTCAGTTTTATTCATGACCGTGAAGGGATTGACAACCCCTTTTCTGTGTTGTGTGCAAGCGTTTGTTAGTTTGTGCAGGTGCATATATTGGAGACTTGCTTGCGCCTCCTACTAGATTGATACCTTGGTTCTTAACTGAGGGAAATACTTATCTCTACTTTTCTGCATCACCCTTTCCTCTTCAAGGGAAAAATCAATGCAAGCTCAAGAAGTAGTAACCTGCAAGTTATATGCACCTATTATTGTTCCGAACCGCAGACCCCAAGGTGGCAATAATTGGGATATCCTCCAGGAATGATTGTAACTTGAGGAATTCATGTATTGACTATGTGTTATTGCTTTGTTCTGGTTCTCTATTGAAAGAGTGCCTTAATTACTTGTAATCTCCATTAGGACCCACTGGCATGGGCAGGCACTGGTACAGCGAGGTGCTATACAAACGGTTTTTAACCCCTTTCCGCAATGGCATTTGGAACCGTCACCAAGTGAGTGTGGGCGATAGGGGGGTCCTTCCCACACGACCCAAAAATCGTCGGGGACAGGGAGCCTTGATGCATATAGTTGCCCCTATATAACCGTTTATGATGTCTCGAATATCCGTAACGCTTCATCCTTGCTACTTGTTTGTGCTCGCATTGCCATCGCAGTCAGAGTTTTGTGGTTTTACCTCAAACTAGGAAGATTCCAGGCATGGGAGTTTTCTAGGGACGTACCAAGCTGGCTCCATTGTATATAGTGGAGCGGACTACCTTTTTTTCCATAAAAATTGTTTTATATTCTGTGTACGTGCCATTGAGCGATATAACTTTATTTAAAAATAATGCGCCAACACATCAAGTCAAACTTTGTTTCATGCACGCGTGGTGCACGACCTTCATAGGTAAACAACCGCTACACACACTCAAATTAGCACATGGGCTGCCATTTCGTACAGAAATGAGCTCCACCGTGTACCCGTGCTGGTGTGGCTGGGCACGAAGCGTGAGTACGTGGACCTATTCTCTTCGTGTACGTACACCACCTACGTGGGTTTGTGTGAAAGAGATACAAACGTAGAGAGATATAGTGTGTGGGTCTGTGAGTGTTTGGGGGCGTGAGAGATAGACAGGGAATATGTGTCGATGATATTTCAATCAAAAAATGTAACATATGTAATGTGTGTGAAACAGAGGCTTGGATATATCATCTATATAGAGAGGGCGATCCACGAGAAGAGAGTGGAGGTATCATCAGCATGAGGTATCCATAGAATCTAAGAGAGGGATGATGTGTGTGTGTGTGTACGCGCGCGCGATCGATAAAAAGTTCCATTGATTTTGTGTGTGCCCACGTCAAGGATATAGGGTGGCTGGCCTACTAAAATGTGAGAGGGGACAGGTGCAATTTGTCTCCGTGGTATGGATACCTACCTATAGCACTCGGCTATCGGTGTGGGGGGTGGGGGGCAGAAACCTAACTATAGAGGTACAATGGTTGGTATATGTGTGGAGGAGGAGAGAGACCTACTTATGTATTGAGGGAGATCGATCTGCATCCATGCATATGTGTAGGAGAGGATTAAGGTTGGGAGACAGACAGAGCTTGATGTCGGAGGGGTTGGTGGTGGAGTTGCTTCTCACAAATGGTGGGAGAGGCTTGCTAGACAAATGGATGGCATGCCTGCAATATCAATAAGAGGCATGGACGGTGAGAAGAGAAGAGGGAAAGTTTGTGTTTGTGGTAGGCACACCTGGCTAGATAGGAATATTGATCGATGTGTGCCGGGAAGGAGCTGGGGGGCCTACACACACCGTGGGTGAATGACCTAAAGTAAAAGGACGAATTTACACGATGGATCTAGAGAATGTTGAGGGAGGGTGAGAGGGAGGTGGGCGTGTGAAAAACGATACCCACACCCCTCTCCACATTTGCAAATAAGGCCTTCCCTCGTTCATCCTTTTCTCCCATAAGATAAACTACTCATACAAATGCATCTTCATGTTTCATGCAAAGCATGGGCATCTTGCTAGTACTACATATAATATATAGAACATTGATTATAATTTGTGATAATGTGTGGCTTTTGTAGCTCAGGGCTAAATACTTGTCATAATGTAGGGGGCGGGGCACTATACCTTGTGTGATAAACATGGTGTACGTATGGAACATGGTTTAGATTATGAAGAACTAGTTAGTACATCAAATTTACTATTATTTGGAATCAACATCAAGTGTATTCAAAACTTTTAATTCGAGTTCCGTATTCATAGTTCATATCTATCTCCATAGTAATCATGTGGTTTTTTGTTAATATTGTACACGAATGATGGTCTAAGTTGGCAACAATCATGATTGTAAATTCTTATTCAAATACAGAAACGAATTCAAATTTAGTTCGAATTGCAGCGGTAGTATAGACATTTGGAATGCACTAAAATGTTGGTATGAGTAGGTTACATGCATTATCCAACGAAAAAATTTAATTGGGCATAACATGGATTCATAGCTTTGAATAGCATTTGTACAGTAAAACAGGACAAGACTATCTCTTTGTATGGTGTGAATAGCTTTATTTTTCCGTTTTTTCATTGAGGGAAGTGTAGATTGATTTGGTACGTGCAATATTACATGTTAGGCTTGTCCCTAAAATTCAACCCGTGCCTTGTTATATCCCGAAAATTCAGATATCGTGCTCCCAAAACTCGCGCCTTCACAACCCGTGCCTTGCTATCCCGAAATTACAATGCACGCAAAAACTCCCTCCAGCTGCCGAATCCCCACACGTGAAATCCCCATTTTAACCCTAAGCCGAAAGGGCCACTAGTTCAAATCGGTGGGGGTAGTTTTGTCACACACCCTACATTTTGGAGATGCAAGTCCCTAAGTCAAGGTTTCCCCCTCCCATCGCCTCCTTTTTTCCATTTGAAATCCCAGGCCGCCATAACCTCTCTGCTCGAGCCGTGAAACCCCACCCTCCTCCATCCACCACCTCACTGCTGCCCAGCCAGAGCCTCTTCTCCGACGACATCGTCCACCGCAACAGCTCGACGTCCCTCATCCACCTCCCCAGATGAGGATCCGTCATCCATCTCGTCATCCCGCTGGTTCAGCCGCCCCGTCCTCCACCTCCAAGGAGCTGCTCCAACAACCGCCTCGTCTATCGCGGCTGCTCCATCCCCACAAGGACGCCTTAACCTGCTCCACCAGAACCACAACATTCTC
This sequence comes from Triticum dicoccoides, assembly GCF_002162155.2. NCBI lineage: Eukaryota > Viridiplantae > Streptophyta > Magnoliopsida > Poales > Poaceae > Triticum > Triticum dicoccoides. The sequence goes on from NC_041387.1 coordinate 96,100,305, forward strand.
AACAACTCCTTGAATGAAGCCGAGGCCTACTCGGCGCCACCAAAGAGGTTGTACACTCATTGCATCGCACATTCTCATTAACTCGACCTCCCGGCGCCGACGGTGCTCCATCTCGCACCCCCATGGCGCGGCTACCTCGAAGCCAGCGCCACGGGCGACATCTCCACGGCAGCTCTCCCCCAGTGTGAGGCCCCTTCGGCGGAGGCGTTCATACCAGCCAAATCTGTTATTGCTGCTCCGTCTCTCGCTCGCTCGCTCGCACTTCTGCTGCTGCTCCGGCTCTCGCTCGCTCGCGTTGCTGCTGCTGCTCTGGCTCTCGCTTGCTCGCTCGCGCTGCTGCTGCTGCTCCAACTCTCGCTCGCTCGCGCTGCTGCTCTACTCTCCCCTCGCTTGTGCTGCTGTTCTACTCTTGCCCTTTCTCGCGTTGCTGATGCTGGTACACGGGCTGCTACAGCTACACGAGTTGCTGCTCTGGTTCTAGTTTGCACTGCTCCTCCAGGCGTTGTTGCTCCGTCTGCTATCTGCTACTGTGTTCCTTGTCGATCGCCCACTGATGTAGATCATTGTTTCTCTACTCTAGTGCTCGAGAGGCCTAAACTACATATGAAGTACCTCTCTGCTACCAGTGCATTCAGTTTCGACAGTAACATTCAGATTCCATAGTAAATTTCAATTTCGACATTTAAGTCCAGAGTCAACAGTTTTTACCACATTTGTTGTAGCCAAGTCTTTTTTGGTGATGTAAATTTTACATCTATCACTTTTTGGTAATGTATCTTACATCATATATTGGAGATGCTATTAGAATCCCACTTGAGATTAACGATGTATGTCTTGTACTGCTTCAGCCTCGACGTCTTACGACTCGCCGGAGCTACTCCAATGACGGAACCATCCATCACAGCAGAGCAGTGCCCTGGACGCTGTCTACAGATTCCTCAAATCTTCCTCCACACCTCCGACAGCCACCTCTGCCTCAACTTCTTCAGCGAACAACCCAGTGATGCTGAGGTCGACACAGCTACGGCAAAGAGGTTGTGCACTTGTCGCATCACATATTACTCTACATTCATGTCGATCCATTAGGCTATTTTGGTTCAAAGGAAAACTGAAGGAAAAACATAGCAATAGGAAATTTTCCTATGGCACTCTGCTATTCAATTATTCATGCATTTTTTTGAAAGGAATGGACAAAAACATCCACCTGGACCTACTTTTAAAAATCCTATGCATGAAAACAAGACCAAGTGCATTAGTGGCAGAATAACATTCTAACTGTACACGCTTTCATATGGTGTCACTTTAATTTGGCCATGTTTCTTTGCATTCCTCTGCTCTCCCAATTCCTATGAACCAAACACCCAAGTTGACAGAAATCATGTGTTTACAAATGCTCTATTTCCCACGTGCATTCCTATCATATTCCGGTGTTTTTCCTATCCCTGCGTTTTTAGAATCCTGGAAGCCAAAGGATCCCTTACAGAATTACTTCAGTTACAGGTAGGTGTCGATGAAAACTTTGTGTGGTTTGTCCTACTCCTGTCGCAGCATCGTCCACCTCACCTGAGCTGCTCCATCGACAGAAGCATCCACCAAATCATACATCACGACTCCTGACCGTCTTTCACCACCTCAGATCTCCTTCCCTACCGTCGGCACCCACCGCAATGGCATCACCATCATCGACTCAGAAAATGAACCTGAGGAGTACACATGTCCACTAGAGAGGTCTCACTCCTTTGTTTCTGCTTATGTTATGCATTGCTTAATATATCTGTTCACCTCTTAGACTCCAAGTCAGGTCCAAATTAATGTTCAAACTTGAGTTTTAAAATTAGTTGTGGAGCACATATCGAGGCATCAATGAATAGAATCTCTGTCTATTATCCGGTTCACCTAGGGTATGCCTATGTTGTTCATCTTGGGTGGGAAACAAATAGTAAAGCAATCATCATCTGTCTTTTTATTAAATTAAAGCTATCATCAGCCCGCCATAATTATTTTTGGATCCATCCACTAGTTGTTACCATCACTCTAGATTTCTGCATGCTCTCCTTACATAAACTCGCTATATTTTTTGTTATGCATGTCAGATATTGTACACAGTCATGCTGAACATGTAGAGAAAAAGACAAGAGTTTTGTGCGGCAATACAATGTCATGCAGACATCGCTCCATGGTGGGTTTAATGGAAAACCCTCTCCTCCCCCTCTCCAGATTGTAATCCAGAGGAACATAGCTGTTCTGAGGTGGATTCAGACGCAGCT
>NC_041387.1:96102874-96114700 GCF_002162155.2 Triticum dicoccoides
AGTCATATCATGAATATGTTGCCTTGCAGTGCCTACTTTCGACATCATATATATCATCTGCTTAGTTTAGACATGTTCCGTAATGCCACCTATTTAGTTTCTATATCATATATGGGAATTATGCAGTCTCATCTCTTTTAGCCAGCCATAATACATGTGAAATATGCAATGCCATCCTGTTTAACCATGCATCATATATCTTGCCCATCCTTTTCTTCATTACATTTGCATTTCTCGACAATATTTTTACATTAAACTACTCTTCCTGTGAATCAGCCATTGAGTGGGTGATGGAAAAATCTAGAGTGAAAACAAGGTCTTCAGAGCAGACAGTGCTACCTGTCAAAGCAGATCTCTTGCTGGGTCCTGATAGCTCCTCGGAGATGGATTCAGAGACAGATGACCAGTCCTATTCCCCCACCAAGGTGTATGCTCTAACTTGGCACGGTTATACTACTCATATCATGCATATGGTGTCTTGCATTGCATAGTTTAGACATCATATACACAATATTCAACACCATGTTCTTAGTTCAGACATCATATATGCGAATGCCCTCTGCTTAGCATATAAATCACATATGTCAATTAAAATCATGCGATCCTGATTACTTAGATAACATGTATGTGAATTATGTCATGCAAACCTGTTTACTAAAGACATCATATAATTATCTCATGACATCCTGTTTAGTTAGCCATCATATCTTTGAATTATGTAATGCTATGCTATCCAGTTTAGATAGACATCATATATGTGAAATTATGTCATGCTATCCTTTTTAGTTAAACAATATACATGTCAACTATTTCATGCCCTCTTTTTTGCACACTATCTATTGCATATGTCTCTCATACAATGTCTGTACATTCAACTATGTTTCCTGTTTATCAACTATTTGAATTGGAGCTGGTGATGGCAGTATCTAGCGGAGTAAAAACACGGTCTTCAAATAAAATAGTGCTACCTCTTGGTGGAGATAGCACCCCGGTTGTACATGCACGAGAACCATCCCTACCACACATAACCCAGACTCTCGCAGATTGTACACGTACTGCGATGGACAGAGAACCAGTTTCACCCAATCTAACCCCAACCCCAGCAGATAGTAACCCAGTTCATGTTGGCACAGCACCATCTCCACCACAGAGCTCCCAAACAAGAGCAGTTAGTAAGGAAGCTCCAGTTCCCAAAGCGCCAGTACTACCATGGAAAACTCCAACTCCACCAGTTAGTACACCTATTCCTGTGGAGGAAGCACAACCATCCATTCGTAATTTAGCATCTATCGCATTTGATGTTGTTAAATCCTATGTGCGTATCTTCCCATCATGGAAATATTATACTGAAGATAAAGGAAAATGCCAGTTGCAGGTGTATGTCCAGGAGTTATGTGTAAGTAATGTTATTCATGGCAATTACTTTGCTTTCTCCCATACATTCTACCTCCATGATGGTTATAATACAGCAAATTTTCCCATTTTTCTCTATAGAGAAGGACCAATTTGGAAACTCAGGATGAGGTAACCTGTGCTAATACCTCTACTATCTTCAAGAATGCTTGGTGGCAGTATCGGAATTACCTGAAGAAAACATACTTCACTGGCAAAGAAACTCATCAAATTCCCTTACATTCTCCTCAGACACATTTACTGGATGACGACTGGGAACGCCTTGTTCTGTACTGGTCCCGAACCAAGAATGTGGTAAGGTCTATGAGCTCACTTTTTTATTTTTAAGTAATATATGTGTGTGTCTTACTGTACTCTGTTCATGTAGAACAAGTGCTTAAACATGAAGAACAATTGTTCTCATTTAAGATTCCATTGCTATCGTGCATACTGCTTTGCTCTTGTATCATTGTATTTACTCGTAGAAACTTATTTTTAAATTGAAGGATCCAATCGAAACTCCAATGGCCCAACGGGTATGTTTACGCATGTTTCTTTAACAGGTTTGCTCTTATAAATAGCTCTGTCGATTTCAATTTCAATTGTGTATACAGTTGACTTCTCATATCATGCACATTACTAGCATCACAACAGAGCCAATAGTGTTGTTGTACATGTAGACCCGTGGTACCCATCTGAAATCTTGTTGTGTCGTGTAGTTTCCCATGCTTTGTATTCTTTCAATGTTGCTTTGTCTTGAACTAATATGATTTGAACCCTGTCTCTATTTTGATTTGGCAAGACAATGCAGTGACCGTAGGACATAGATATATGTTTGTTTGATGCTTTTATTATGTACTACTTGGCAATAGAAAACTTGGTAGTTTAATCATGTCCACCTTACTAATGAACTGGTTCACCAAAATGAGTTTCATATACAAGTACATGCTAGACCTTTTATGTGTCTGCTTGCTTCTTCTTTTAGAATGCTGACAGAATATTGGGGAAGAGTGCCTTATTAAGCAATGGTAAAGGAAGTAATGCAGATAAAGTTCAGGATAGTGAGACATCCTTGTTGGTCTCCAACAAAGCTGATAAAACAGCTAAGGAAAACTATCTTGAAGATAGTGAGACAACCCCAAAGTCCCGTCTTGGTTTAGTGTTCGAGTTACTTGCCACTACTGCTAGCACAAGCTATTCAAACTCACTTTCTGAATCAGTTCGGTTTCTTGAGTCTCAACTACAAGCTGAAAGACATCGATCAGCGATGTTGCGACAAGAAGCCGGAGGGGGACTGCAGAAGTCCCTGGAGCATTCAGATGCATACTTTCTGGTGCAACAAGTGCTGGAGGATTTTAGCGCCAAATAGGACAAAGCTAATAAGCTTGCTAAGCTTATTGCAAGCATGGTGGATACCCAGGATAATACTTCTTGAGCTCTTCTGAAGTTGTTGGAGTTATGGACTTGTTTTGCTGTCGCGTTTATTTGCACTGGTGGCCAATTTAGATGGCCAGTGTATGTAATATGCTGCTTTGTTCCCTATATGTGCACTGGTGGCAAACTTTGATGCCCAGTGAATGTAATATGTGTAATAGTCATAATAACCTAGTGTTAGTTGCTTGCTTATTTATTTCCATACTGTCTTGTTTAGTTGCTTGCTTGTAATCACTGCAGTTCTTTTTCCGCGTTTTGTTAGAGGCCACAATAACCTATTTTTATAACTAGGCCACAATAACCATGGCAACACACGGACCATTGTAACCATGGTCCTGCTACCTGCCATAGTGACCATGGCCCTCCACGGGCCGTACGATCCATGGGCCTTCTACGGATCGTAGGATCCATGGGCCTTCTATAGGTCGTAGGATCCATGGGCCTTCTACGGGCCGTCTGATCTATGGGCCTTCTACGGGCTGCATAATCGTGTCGCCAAACATGGGTCGTACTATTCATGGACCAATAATGGTCCGCAAAATGGGTCGTAAACGGGCTAGAGTGGAAATCGTCTGTTTTATGGCCCTACCATAACAAGCCATTAATAGGTTGTATTTGTTGATGCTATGAAATCACCCCAATGGGTTAATAGGCCACAAACAGGCCGACCATAACCATGGGCTGAATTTGGCCCACAAGCGGAACATGCCAGTAATGAACCGTAAGTAGTCGAATTCTGGAAATGAGCCGAAGAATAAATGGGCCCTTTGAAGACAGAAAGTTGCCATGGGCTAGAAACGGCCGCCAGAATAATGGGTCATTAATGGGTATAAAGCGATACACTCTTCATTATGGGCCGGTTTCATCTTGGGCCTTCAATGGGCCCAGAGTTATAAAGTGCCTCCTATGGGCCGAAAGACGTCATGGGCCATACATGGGCCAGAATTTACAATGGGCTGGAATCATATTGGATGGCCCAAATGATGCCACTGGCCAAATTCGAGTAGGACGTAATGGGCGTGAGTTAGCGGGTCGTAAATGGGCTATATGCGAACAGGCCGTTAACAGACTTTCCTTGGGCTGGCTCGCTACCTTTTAACCAAGTCAAATGGGTCGGCCTTTTCACCAGAATGGCCTCTCTTGGGCCATGCCATGTGTCGATGTATCATAGGCGCCTTCGGTCCAATGAGTGGATGACATCTGTCCCAACGATGAGTCGACACGTGGTTCCTCTGGCCACTAAGAATTTTACATGTGGAAAATCCCCATTGGTCTGGGCTGTTAACGGGTTATCGGATCCAAACCAGAACCCGGTAGCTTAACGGCAACCCGTTATGGTGGATGCCACATGTCGGTTACCCTTGACGAAAGAAATTCTATGACGCGTGATTTATCATCATGGAAGTAGACACTTTTGTGATGATAATTTTTATAATGTCATGGAACACTTCTACAATAGCACAGGAATGACTATCCTGATTCTGTCATAAAATCGTCATGGATGTACATGCATGATAGAAAACGTGACCTACTGTGACACGTATCATCACAAAAGTGTATTTTTTTTGTAGTGATCCTAATGGGAGTGGATTTAGATATTTTTATGTTACCTCTTGCTCTAGTCTAGATTTCTTTGTTTGTTGTAATGTTAGGATCAAGAGCAATGGTAAAGAGTTTAGAATTATTACTATTTATGGCTCACCTTGTGAAGAAGGAAAAGAGGCCTTCCTTTCTGAGTTGCATAAAGTTTTCCTAGAAATCTCCCTCCCTGCCCTTATAGTTGGTCATTTCACTCTAGTTAGTTGCACCAGAGAGAAAAGTAATGGAGCTATTAACCATAATGGAGCGAGAACTTTAATGCCTGGATTGAAATCTTAAGCCTGCTAGATATTAAGCTTTCCAGCGGGAAATTTACTTAGGCAAATAACCAGTCATATTGATTATGTCCACAATAGATAGGTTTTTCTATAACACAAAAATAGATTGTACCGACTCGACCCAATATAGTCAAGTCTCTATGCTTTTTGCCATCCCTGAATCAGTATGCTGGCACACACAGTACTTCGATGAAATACCATAACCTCACATGTAAAAGAAAAACCATAGATCCTGAGTATACCTTATTTATCACAGCGGAAATAAATCAATAAGGGTGTGGAGTCCCATCAACGCCAACGGCAAGTTGAGTGTAGACCGTAACCCTATATACTAACTCTTACTTGTCGTAGAATTATCTGCAACATGATAAGTGGCAGCCATGTAGGTCAGTACATTGAATGACCGGCAAGACCACAATACAAAGCAGATGATAAAGACTATTCTCTATGCAATATGCCTTTGTGGTTGTATGTCTGAGTTTTTGCGTAAAAGCTGGTTTTATTTTCCCTACAGCAAAGGAATGCCAGGAGTCTTCACTATAGAGTTATCTAATATGGCATGATTCCGCCAACTGATATCTCATAGCCCATAATTATCAGTTGCCCATAATTAAATATCAGCCCTGTGTTGACGAGATAGATCCAAGTCCAGAGGCTCAAATTGTATGTAACTGGGGACATAGCTAATCGATTAGGTTTTAACACGCTGCACAGGTTTGTGCACTTTACCCACAAGATTCAATCCCTCCTTTTACGTTCTTGCACTGCATGGTGTTTGAGAACAGGACGACCGAAACATGGCCTTTTAAGGAATTTCCCTAACAACTGTCAGTGCCCATCCAACCCTACAGTTTGTCTACATCTTCTAGCAATGAACTAGTTAGAGTCACTATGATGATCAACCAAGCTAGAGCCCATAATGACTTGTGGCTGCATAGGTAAGCTTCCGGGCATGAAGTATTTTTCTGTTTCTTTGAGTCTGGGTGGAACTTTCGTCATGAGCACTGGCCTACTCTAGCTCACTAGGCATCCACTGGGTACTCCTGGGTGCCTCACAACCAATTTCCACCCAGTAGTGTGTATTGAAATCTTGTCTCGAGTCACGAAGTCTTGACGTCTTGCGCGTCTTGAAGTTGCCATCATGAAGTTGTCGTCATTGACGTAGAGTCCTCCTTCTCACACCACTCACGAACACTCATACCAATCCCCATCTACTATAGCGTAGCATTAAAATAAATAACATCTTGGGGCTTGATAACAGGGGTGTGGGTTCCTACCTCATGCTTCTACTCAACTACAAGATTCAATATAACTATTGGAGGAATTATTGAAATGGTGACACTAAATGCAATTAAACATAAGTATGAACAATATGGTCAAACTGAACTTTCTTGGTATAGTTGATGAAGTTTATATCGCTCTTAGAAAAAACTTGATAGCACTATATGTCACTCTCTGATGAAATCTATATAGTCAAACATTGCACTCACATAAGCATTTACTCTAGCAAGCAATTCTAACAGTCATATTAAAAACCAATAAATAAAGCGATAAAGAAAACAATAATAAAAACCAAATAAAATCCAAAAAGAAACCTCAAAGAAGACTACAAAGGAATCCAAATAAAAAATCTTAAAGAAAAACTATAAAACTTAAGTACAAACAACAAAGTAGTTTTTGTCCTAAATAACAACATGACAACAAATAAAACTCTAAGCTGGTAAATTAAGAGAAAAGAAAATATAAAACAACTAAGTTAAAAGAAAGAATTTAACTAAAGCTTTTACTAGCAAAAAGAAACACTTAAAATGCTAATATAAAACTCTATTTATGACCTATTCAAGTTTTACTACAAAACTAAAGAAACAAAATATTAAAATTTATTTTCACTAACAAATAAAAGTGGCTACTATTGACTAACAGAAACAAAGCAAAACTTGTCAAAAGTGACAAAAGAAAATAACTAAAATCAATTCAAAACTAAAAGAAAAATAATTAACTTAACACTAATCACAACAGTACTTATTTGCAATAATTAAATTTTGAAATAATTCAAAAATAAAAAGTGAAGTGCTACTGGATAAACAACTATTCTAATGACAAGGTGCAAAAAGATTTATCTAAAAACCTATTTCTAAATAAAATATATTAGCAAACTAGTGATTTGAAAAACTTCAATTTGAAAACTATTGGATCTATCAGAAACTTTATAAATTTTTGAACCTAATGCAAAAATAATCAACTAAAAACAATTAAAAACATAAAAGAAATAGCAAATTAAAAATAGAACTATTTTCTGAAAAAGGTAAAAAAAAAGAAAAAAAATCACTACACATCGAACAGGGGCTACGTGGTGCTTTACTATTGGCCTAGGGGGTGAGCGCGGGTGAGCGAGTGCGCTGATGGCCGACGGCTAGAAGAAAATAGTTGGGCGTCAAAAATAAAAATATGTGAGCTAATCGGGGTCGTTCGTCTAAGATCTGACGGAGGGGAGGGGGTGCTCGCAGTGGCGAGGCAAGCTCCGGCGAGGTCTCCGGCGAGGTGGCCTTCGGGTGGTAGTGGTTGTGGCTGCTCCGGTGGTCCTTCGGCGAGGGCGGCGGCACTAGACGATGCGGCAGAGCGAGGCAGGGCATTTGGTGGAGACGGCGGGGCTCGAGGTAGCCGGAGGGAGTGGGGCGAGTTCGAGCGTGCGACAGTGGCCGGGCAGCTCCGGTGAGCGGTTACGACGAGGGAGGAGGGTCTCGGGAGGGGCCAGGGGTGGAAGCGGGCGAGGGAGAGAGGGGTACTTATAGGGGAGGGATTGCATGGGGCAGGGGCGGCACAGAATAGCAGGGGATCGACGAGGTGCGGCGGCGCGGACGAACTTGGAAGGGAATCGGAGGAGGAGGAAGGTGAGCGCGCGAGATCTGGATCAGACGGTAGGGCACGCATGTCAGCGGCAGCGAACAAAAGGAAAGGGATCGGCTAACCGATATGGGACAGATTCGATGCGGGGAAAGAGAGATGGGCGGCCTGGCATTGTAGTGTCTCGGCCTTTTTTCCTTTAGAAAACAGAAAGAAACACATAATAAAACAAAATGACTAAAACCTGCATATATCAAAATGATCAGAAAAAGATTTCCTAAAACATGAACTACTTTTCAAATTCAAATAAAGTCCACAAAAATTCAAATAATGCAAAAAGTGTTTTTGTTACATTTAAAATTCAATACAAATTATTTTAAAATACCAAAATGATTTCAAATTTATTTTCTCCCAATTTTTCCTTTATGGAATCATTTTACCCTTGTTTCCATATATTGAAAAATAATTTGAATAAAAACCAAATAACTCATAATCGGGTTTTCGATTTGAATTTTAAACGACTTTCAAATCTTTTCTACTTTGCCTTGGCCAAATATATTTTGAATGCCTCTGAATTTTGAAGCGTCATATTACTCCTCCCATTTTGAATAACTTTTAGAGAATTTGAAATTTGGAAATTCAAATAATTTCAAATGGAAAGTGAGTTTTAGAAAGCTTCAAGGTGGCTTTCAAAATGATTTCTTTGAAACTTCCAACTCTCTTTTTCTTAAAATTTGAAGAAGTCATTCTATCTTCTCTCATGAAACTCATTGAGTTGCATAAAGTTTCTGAATTTGAAATACTTCCAAATGGAATTCAAATCTTTTCAAATCCCTTTTCATTTCTTTAAATGGAAGAAGTCATGTTATCTTCACTCTAGGGTTTTGTGATGAAATGAATTTGAATTCATGGAGATCAAAATGCAAGATAAAAGTTTTGGGAAAGTCCTTTTATTCCCTATCATTCAACTTTCACAAGTTTCAAAACTTCACTCAATCAATCACACATCAATCAAACAATAATCAATCAGTACAATCAAAATTAATTATTTAGTATAACATTCCAAAATTTAGAATTTTGTGATGTTACATAGATAAAATGTTTCCACTTGCCTCCTGTAAAACTCTACCTAGATGTGGTAGTGGTCATACCCCTTTGATCTGGTAGTCTAGGGTTGATCAACTGCCAAAAAGTAGAAGCTATAGTCTTGAGAAGTGCTGGCTTTTAAGGAATGATTTCTCTAGATTTGTTAATGAACTTTAGAATGAGCCTACATCAACTTCATCCCCAATTGCATTTGGGAGGAGAAATTCAGGAAATTAGGAGAGTTACCAAGGGGTCAAGCTAACTTGAAGAGGTTTAAGAAGATTTTGTTAAAGGAATATGATAGGTTGGATGTCAAATATGAAACCTTGGACTCAATGAGGCTGACTTTACCAGATTAAAATTCATCCATTCTGAGCTTCAGAAAATCTGGCTTCAAGAAGAAACCAAAGCAAAACAAAGATCTAGATATAGAGATATCAAAGAGGGTGATAGGAAGACTGTTTACTTCATGCAGTAGCTAACCAGAGAAGAAGGAAAACCACTATCCATTCTTTAAATAGTCCTTCTAGTCTTGTTAGTGATATTAAACATATGTTGAAAGTAGCTAGTGGGTATTATAAAGGTCTTTTCAAGTTTGAAAATACAAAAGGTTTTGAGTTCAATACTGAATTCTTTCTTGCTGAAGACAAGGTGCAAGACAATGCAAATGAGCTGTTGGAGGCACCTTTCTGTGAAGAGGAAGTTAAAAAGGCATTATTTTTCTGATGGGGCCCCAGACCCTGATGGAATATCCTTCTTTTTCTACCAACAGTTCTGGGATCTGATCAAACTTGACTTGTTGGCTATGCTTGAATATTTCCACAAAGGAGAGCTAGATATCTATAGACTTAATTTTAACATGATAACACTTATTCCCAAGGAGGCTGAAACCACTTCTATGAAGAAGTTCAGGCCTATTAGTCTGCTCAACGGTAACGCTTTTTTACTAAGGTACTTACAAATAAACTTGCTAGTGTACTACAAAGATTAATTGCTAGCAACCAATCTACATTCCTTAAAGGTAGGTACATATTGGAGAGTGTGGTTACTGCCCATGAAGTTTTGCATTCTATCCGTTCTAGTAAAGGACAAGGGTTGGTGCTTAAACTAGATTATGAGAAAGTCTTTGATATGATTAACCTTGAATTCCTAGCTGAACTCCTTAGAATTAGAGGGTTTGGAGATAAGTGGTTACATTGGATACATCAAATTACACAGGATGGCTCAGTTGGAGTCAAGGTGAATAATGTTGAGAGTGATTTTTTTCCATTACCGGTAAAGGGCTTATGTAAGTAAACCGTCTTTCCCCTCCTATTTAACTTAGTATTGAGGCTTTCCAAGGCTACTAACCATCACCTGATTAGAGGGCTCTGCCTTGAGGTATGTCCTAGAGGCATAATTTGCCTCCAATATGGTGATGATACCATCTTATTTCTATATAATGATTCTACTCATGTTTAGAACCTGAAGATAGTGTTGAACTGCTTTGAACAAGTCTCTCAGATGAGAATCAATTACTGTAAAGGTGAACTTATCCCCATCAACATTGAGGAAGAGGTGGTCAAAATGATCCTTAGTTTATTAGAATGTAGTGAAGGAAAATTCCCTATTAAATATCTAGGGATCCCTCTAATCATGATAAACCCAGGCGGGAGGACATTCAACCTCACTTTTTTTAAAGAATGGTTGTTTGGAGAGGTAAACCCCTTTCTTATAAAAGCAGACCTATCCTTATCCAAGCATGTTTGGCCAACATCCCCATATATCTATTGTCTTTCTTTAAGTTTCCTAAATGGGTAATTGATATGATCAATTCCAAGATTGCACATTGCCTCTGGAATGATTTTGAAGGCCATAGGAAGCTTCACTTGGCAAATTAGAAATTAGTTTGTATGAAGAAATAATTTGGGGGCCTAGGTATCCCAAACTTTCAAGAGGTGAACATCTGCCTTTTAGGTACTTGGGTTAAGAGGTACTATGAGAGTTAAGGGAGACCTTGGAGGAAAATCATAGATCATAAGTACACTGGTAAGCCTAACCTTTTTGTCCCAACCTCCAATCCAAATATCTCCAGGTTTTGGAAAGGAATCGGCTCCATCATCCAAGCTTTGAAATTTGGATATAGATGGAAAGTAGGTAAAGGAGATAAGATTAGATTCTAGGAGGATACTTGGTTTCGTTCATCCCCGCTAGTTGTACATTTTTTGACTGTTTATGCTATTCGTAATGAGCAGACTAAATGCATTAGTGAGGTTTGTGATAGGCAAGAACTAAAGCTCTCTTTTAGGAGAAACTTTTCTGACAAACTCATGGAACTCTAGTACCAGCTAGTCGAGATAGTCAGTAGCATTTTCTATACTGAAGACCTGATGCTTTGATCTGGCAATTGGAGAGTAAAGGTCAATACTCTACTAGTTCTTACACCATGTCATTACTTTAGAGGAGTGCAATCAGTTTTTGTCCATGCGGTGTGGAATCTCAAGGTTCCCCAAAAATTTCATGTTTTTCTCTGGATGCTCTCACACAATAAGTTGATGACAAGTGATAACCTTAGGAAAAGACACATAATCAAGCCACTAGATTGTGTGTTTTGAAACAAGGAGGAATCTATCTTCCACTTATTCTTTGATTGTGTTGTCACCAGGAAATTTCCTTTTTTAGAGCTTATTTCAAAGTTTCTATCGGGCATGATTTCGAATCATTAGCTTCTTGATCTCCAGCAATAAGAACTCTACTTTGAATATTGTCAGTTCTGACATCGTTTGATGTTTGTGGTAATATAGGAACTCGATGATTTATAACAACACCAAATGGATCTCTGTTACTCAGGTGTATCGACTGGTCTGAAAAACCATCAGGTTCTGGCAGTCTTGTCCCCAGAGCAACACAGTGTGAAACTAGTGGCCTTTTCAGAAGCTTTGATGGAAGTCATCCACAAATTTATTATGATCCCGGGTGGCTCAAACAACAGATACAAGACATGCCTGGATCCCTGCTTCCCCGCGACTTTTGGAGCAGGTTCAAGATCTCTGATGACCCTGTCTGCTTCAAATCGCTGATTAAGAAGAGGGACCCTGAGGACGAGAGTGTTGTGTCCAGTCTAGTGTCGACCTTGGCCAACTGCTGGTCTCCTCAAGTTGTGTTCGCGCCACCATTGAAGAATAGAAGGGCTGGCTGGGAGATCGCCTGAATG
>NC_041387.1:96115150-96145330 GCF_002162155.2 Triticum dicoccoides
TATGTTTGTGCTAAATCCCTATGCAGAATTGCATGCACCAGTCAGCTCACTCAAAAGTTCAAGTTGATGAGGAAATGTGGGCTATGAATTTATATATCAACACCTAGTTCACGGTAGTGCTCTTTAGTGAGCTGATGTATGAATTATATGGTTTCATTCTAGTAATGGAGCCGGGGAGGAATCTCCCTGCTATTTGAAAAAAAAATTCTTTAATGCTACATGTTGGATGATCATCTAATTGATGCCCCGGGTTGGAGTGCCACCCAAACTTTTGAAAGCGTTGAAAAACTAGCTGGGCACCCTTTTGAGCATACGTACGTACGTACCGGATGAAAAGGCAGAGAGAATCTCAACCCTGAATACTCTCATCTACCACTCCACTCCACCGCGGGTAGAGTGTCTCAAAGTCTGAAGCACACATGGATGCATGCATGCTTTTGTTGACCCTGACGAGTCGGATCGACTAGTCAAACCTTATCATGCACCCATGCATGCGCGCCCCTCCGACCACTCTTTTCTAGATTCTATAGCTAGCTAGCTAGCTAGCTAGAGTTAGCTTGCCAGGATCTTCTACCAAAAGTATTCAGTGTGGCCCAGGCAATCTTCGGTTCCAAACCTGGACATGGTTCAGTAAATTGTTACTGGATAAGATGGTTAAAATTTGGACGAATTTGCAGACCGCGCCCTGAAACGAGTGACGAGACGAGAGGCTTGTCACCTTGACCACTTTACTTGCCCGCCAAAACTCGCTGTTTCCCCGGACTGCCAACCTAACTAATTTCTCCTGTCAACCGAGTTTCAGGGTGAAATGATCTTCGCATAACCCTGAAAGCCAGGTGCATTTTTCAAATTTTACTGAAGAGAATGATCTACATCCAAGGTGACAGTCACGTCGGCGGCTTTCCCACTGATTGGCACAATCAAAGACGCTAGTACGTGCACCACAGCTGTTGGCCCTGCAGCTTTGCTGACAAAGGCATCTTTCCCTCAAGTGGCACATGACCTCCTTTCCTTCCTCAACAAATCTCTCCATCTCTCCCCGCGCGCGCGCGTGTGGTGTACAGATTTCACCAATCTGACAAGTAAATACGAACACCTGACGCTGCACGCAGTCACGCACCATACTGTGCAAGTGTACATGCACGCATACAGTATGCTGCCAAGCCATGCTCCATCTGTACAGCGGCGTGCTGCACGAACTGGCAGGAATTTTTTTGGAGGTAAAAAACCTTTCACCAAACTGCTCGTCGCCATGCATGCATGTCGAGAGATTTAATGCAACATGTGGTGGCTCTTCAAGTGTTCACGTGTGGGTCAGTCGGCCGGTCTCATGCATGCGATGCATGGCCCCTTGCAGCAATATAGCTGGGGAATGAATGCGCATGCAGTGGCTGGCTACATGTGTGGATGCAGTGGTGGTAGATTTCTAGTCTCAGGGACCTGTATCGTGTGTCTACACCTGCATGCGCTAGCCAACAACACATGGTGTGTTTTTGGTGCTGAATCTGCCTAGGGCAGATGCATCGTGTAACATTTTGCCAATCTTGAGTAACTTGCTGCTAGGGCTATGGAAATGTTGTCATGTGCTAGTAATTAATTTGATAGAGCATTTTAATAATTTTTACACGAGTTAATATTTCAAGCAAAAAACATGGAGTTCGTTAGTATGAGTTTGCCGCTTGGGCTAGAAATAATTGCTTGTTGCTAGGTTTTATTTAGCTATCGATGATGTGTCGGGTTCTGATGGTAGGTTGGATTGTTACTTTTTCTTTATGGTAGTATGTGTCTCATACTCTCATTCATACAATAAAGATCAAGGTATAAGTAACGTAGACATCGATGCAAAATTGAAAGGGCATTAGGGCATCTCCAACGCGGCAACGCCAACCCTCAAACCTCTCACAACTGTCTGTATCTCGCTGTCCGGACCATGAAAGCCATTCAACGTGGTCTTGTATCGCGGTGCGGCGCGGTCCTGACGTGTTTTCTCCCGCAAACCGGAGACAAGCGTGTGAGAGATAAGCCGGAGCATTAGTGTTCTAATGCAGTGTTACTTTTGTTTCTGATAGTATGTGTCTCATTCATATAATAAAGATCAAGGTAGACACCCATATGGCAAAACTGAAGGGGCATTAGCCCTAATACAACTTTTATCTCACACCGGCATTTTCTTACCTGGAGGCTGGAGTATGTATGTTACGCACGTTGCCTTCAACATATAATGATCCACTACATCTGCCTAATTATTTAAACGGTTTTGATATTTCTCAGACGTATGTTTCTCATTTGACACTAATTAAGAACCATTTCTCCAGTCTACACACTTAGATCTCTGGAAGAGATTAAAAAAAGATCTTGATCAAATGGACACGGATGGTGGTTCAGAAATAACTCTCTAAGTCATGGACGTGGACCAAGAAATAGTCGGGGATTTGGACATGCGTGGGATACCCATTGAGTATCCAGATCCTAATCACAAAGCTTTGGTTCATAATTTGACTTGCGGCGGACCCCATGCCTGATTTACCCGAAAAAACAAAAGAGCCAGCAGTGTTGATCATTTCCTCCATCATCACTCACCATTCACCACCACATCAGTCATTACATTCTCCTTTACATGTGTGTAGTAGTAGCACGAGCACAAGCTGCTGCGCAATTCAGTATCTACACATGGCGTATCTTTGATCCTTTCTTTTGCCATCTTTTACTTTTTCCCCTTTTCATTTTTACAGCGTATTCGGCCGGCAGGGCCTCCTTTTTGTTCCTTTCAATTCGTATCTGCTTTAAGTTTTCTTTTTCTCTCTCGGTATACTTTGTGCAGTCTCCAAAGGTTTTGAAAGAGGTGCCAGTCTGCATGATTAGCTCGACTGAATTACTACTGTATGGAATGTTTAAAAATGCTCTTGGATTGGGGAATAAAGATGCACATTGGATCGAGCAAAAGGCGTTAATAAATCAGCACAACACCTAGATCACAAAACACTATATCCTTGGTCCGCAAATAGGGTCTTTGCCGGCAGAAAATAGGTGGCGTAGGTGACATACCGTTGATGACAGGCAATGGCATTGCGTATGGGTTTCACTTCTCAAGTTAATTCTAAAAGTAGGGAACTAATTCTGTCTCTTACCCTTAATTTAAATCTTCAAGAAATGAAGTGTTCCCAAAAAAAAAGTGTTCCCGCAAATTTATTTTTTTTTGGAGATATGTGGTTTATGTTTTCCAAATAATATTGGCAAGACCGCAAGAGTAAATTGAAGCAGAAAAATAACGACAAACAACTGATAGGGGGCGTGAATATTCTCCATTAATAATATATAAATATTTAATGGTTAAATAGCAGTGGATTTCTCACTAATTCTAAACTTTTGCAATACAAGTGATAAGCAGAGTTTTTTCCCTCTCTTTTTTGGGTAAAGTGGCGACGAGCACCGCCTTCGGTATAAAAAGAAAAATGAGTTATAGTACTTATTGTAGATAGACACTCACAAGACCGGTCAGCTTGTCGTCCAAATAATACTGGAAGAAGAGGAAATACTTAACATACATTTTCCTAAAGAAAACTTCTGATCTTCTGATCTATTCATCAACTATCAAGGTAGTACAAAGAACACCACAAGTAAAAAACGACATCTAGATGCATAGACCACCTAGCAACGACTACAAGCACTGGAGTGAGCAGGAGGCGCCCCGCCATCGCCTCCAATCCCTCATTGGAGCCAAGCAAACATTGTTGTAGTATACAGTCGGAAAGTCACCGTGTTAAGGCCCCATAGGACCAACTCACCAGAACAACAATCATTATCGATGAAGAGAAGCGTAGATCGGAAGGATCCAACCTGCAAACACACAGACGTAGACAAATAAATATCGGATACAGGCGCATCCACCTAAGACAATCGCCGACCGGATTCCACAAGATCCGCCGAAGACACACCTCCACACGCCCTCCGACGATGCTAAAAGCATTCTTGAAAAACTTAAGAAAATACATAAAACGGAGTCCTCCCACCGGCAAGAGCCGGGATCCACCACATCTCCATGTTCTAAGGAGCATAAGAGACGAGGCGGACCGGCAGCGACGTCGGTGAAAGGCAAGAAAACCCTATATGGGAGTTTGCACGAGGCAATAGCGAAGGGATACGTCCCTGCCTGTTTCTAACATACCATGTTCATTGACCGCCATCCAACGGCATCCCCTTATGTTTCTAAAATAAAACCCTAGATGAGAGTTTGCACGAGGCAAGAGCGAAGGGGTAGGTCCCTGCCTGTTTCTAACATAAAATGTTCATTGACCGCCATCAAGTGGCATCCCCTTACGTTTCTAAAACATAATAAAAGCCGAATATTGCAAGCTCTACAATTTTATGAAAATAGACTAGCTCAATGCATGTGTGACACTCGAGCAACCGTGTATGATCCATTGAGTCAGCAGCTGGGAGATCGATCCAGGAAACGTGCGTGCGGACGGTCAGTGACAACCGAGTAAAAATGTTGGCACGTGCGGCGGGACATGCATATGTACAGAGTCACAGACTCACAGAATCACGGACCTACGCCCACTGATGCCCGTAACATGCATGCAAAGGAAATCCAAGGGCGGGAAAGTTTCCTTGTTTTTTTCTCTTTGAGGGCGGGAAAGTTTGCTGAATGCTCGAGGGAACTTGTGGACTGTAACAGCTAGCTACAGAGTAGACGTGCTAATTTCTCTGTCAAATAAAATTTTATCTAAGCTCGAATTTATGTGCAACTAGCACTATTTCAGAGATGTACAACCGTTAAGCTGCATATTTCTTCTTTGACAAAAGAACTGTATCGTCCATTTATTAAGAAAGAGTTTGACATAGGCTAAAAAAAAGGGTATAAGCACTACTCTCCCTGCGTGATATCTCTCGGTTGCGTATTTCTGAACATGTGTTCATGTAGTTACTAGATAAAATGTGCGGAAATCCATCTCTGCACCGAACTCATCTGCACCCGCGCTGACGAAAAAAATCAAAGCAAATACTAGACAATTTGATGCGTGAGGTCCGCTCTAATTTTCAAACCATTTGGACATCTGAGGAGCTCTCAGAAAAAAAGACAAATTGTGGGTCTGTAAAAATGTTTACCGTTCATATACTGTTTTGGCCCGATTTTGTCTTTTTTCTTGAGAGGTGCTCAGATGTTCAAATGACTTGAATTTGGAGCGAGCCTCACGCATCAAATTGTCTACCGCACAGAAAACAATTGGAATTTTTTGTTTTTTATTTTATTTTTTACGATTTTTTTCTAACTTGGTGCAGATGAGCCTGGGCACCGAAACGCCCTACTCATAAAATGTGTGGTATTTACATATATACTTTTTATCGGGATACCAAATTCATTTCACTACCACATCTGAGACTAGTAAATTTATCTTTTTCCTTGAGAACACTAGTAAATTTATCACGAAGTATACTTTGTACATTATTTGTTTTTATACTAGGAGTATAAATTTCTAGGTCCGTGCACCAAAAACCGGAGGCCCATATTGCTCTTTGATCCTTCCTTTTGATGTCTTGTATCCGCGTCAGTATTTTCCTCAAGAGTAAGGGATGATGCAGTACAACTAAGGTAGGTAGATTCTCTCAGTTATGAAACCAAAATTATCGAACCAGTAGGAGAACCAAACAACACTATGTAAACGGTACCTGCACACAAAGAACAAATACTTGCAACCCGACGCGAAAGAGGGGTTGTCACTCCCTCTCGCGTAAAAGATTGGTAAAGTGATAGATTGGTAGATGCAAATAGTAAATTTATCTTTTTTTTAAAACACTAGTTAATTTATCACGAAGTATACTTTGTACATTATTTGTTTTTATACTAGGAGTATAAATTTCTAGGTCCGTGCGCCAAAGACCGGAGGCCCATATTGCTCTTTGATCCTTCCTTTTGATGTCTTGTATCGGCATCAGTATTTTCCCCAAGAGTTAGGGATGATACAGTACAACTAAGGTAGGTAGATTATCTCGGTTATAAAACCAAAATTATCGAACCAGTAGAAGAACTAAGCAACACTATGTAAACGGTACCTGCACACAAAGAACAAATACTTACAACCCTACGTGAAAGAGGGGTTGTCACTCCCTCTCTGGTAAAATATTGGTAAAGTGATAGATTGATAGATGCAAATAAAATAAAGACAAATAAAATTCAGCGAGGTATTTTTGGGGTTTTGGTATTATAGATCTGAAAATAAAATATGGAAATAAAAAGGCAAATAGCAATGTAGATATGAAAATATAAGATGAGAAAATAGACCCGGGGGCGTAGATTTCACTAGTGGCTTCTCTCGAGAAAATAGCATACGGTGGGTAAACAAATTACTGTTGGGCAATTAATAGAACCTCAAATAATTATGACGATATCCAAGCAATGATCATTATATAGGCATCACATCTAAGATTAGTACACTAGTAGAAAATGGAGCTATATTACAGGTTCGTAGGGGCCTTTAGTGCCTGTTCTGCAACCGGCACTAAAGTGTGGAGACTAAAGCCCCCCCTTTTAGTCCCGGTTCAGCACGAACCGGCACTAAAGGGCCACCACGTGGCACCAGGTGCGTTGTGGTCTGGGGGACCTTTAGTCCCGGTTGGTAACACCAACAGGGATTTTTTTTAAAAAAAATTGAAATAAAACAAAATCAGCCCACCTACTGGGCCGGCACAGCCTGCATACGACTAGAAACCCAACCTCTAGTTGGGCCAGGATGCACGCCCGTACGGCCCAGTAGGGCCCACAGGGCAGAAGACTTGCAATAGGCTCACAAAGGCCTGCTTAGAGAGGAGCTCGACACGGTAGCCACGGCGGGGCTTATAAACCGGTGCGAGCTCCTCTCAACTAGCGAGGTGGGACTAAACATTGTGCACTGCGGGTGGCAGCGCACCCCTTTAGTACCGGTTGGTGGCACGAACCCATACTAAAGGGGGGACCTTTAGTACCGGTTGGAGCCACCAACCCGTACTAAAGGCCACCACCTCTTTACTACTGGTTCGTGGCACGAACCCGTACTAAAGGTTCGCCACGAATCGGTACAAACGAGCGCCGCCCGCCTAGCTGTTGGAACCGGCACTAATGGTCACATTAGTGCCGGTTCAATTACAAACCGGGATTAATGAGCTTCACATTAGGTCCTTTTTCTACTAGTGGTAGACCGACTCCTGCCTGCATCTACTACTATTACTCCACACACCGACTGCTATCTACATGAATCTAGTGTATTAAGTTCATGAAAAAATGAAGTAATGCAATAAGAACGATGAAATATGTAGACAAGATCTATTCATGTAGCAAAAGACCCCATCTTGTTATCCTTAATGACAATGATCAATATGTGTCTTGCTACCCCTTCTGTCACTGGGAAAGAACATCGCATGACCCCCATCACAAAGTACCTCTTTCCATGGCAAGAAAAATCGATCTAGTTGGCTTAACTAAACCAAATATTCAAAAAAGAAATATGAGGCTATAAGTAATCATGCATATAAGAGATCAAAGAAACTCAAATAACTTTCATGGATAAATAGATCTGATCATAAACTCAAAGTTCATCGGATCCCAACAAACACACCGCAAAAAGAGTTACATCAAATATATCTCCAAGGGACCATTGTATTGAGAATCAAAAAGAGAAAAGAAGCCATCTAGCTACTGCCCACGGACCCGTTCGTCTACAATGAACTACTCACGCATCATTAGAGAGGCACCAATGAGGATGATGAACCCCTCTGTGATGGTGTCTAGATTGGATCCTGTGGTTCGGGAACTTGCGGCGGCTTGAATTATATTTCGTCAACTCCCCTAGGGTTTTTGGATTTTTTCAGGGTATTTATAGAGCAAAGAGGAGTGCGGGAGGCGGCCGAGGTGGGCACAACCCACCAGGGCGCGCCTGGGCCCCCAGGCGCACCTAGGTGGGTTTTACTCCCCTCGGAGCCTCCCTGATACTTCTTTGGCCCAATAGGTGTCTTCTGATCTAGAAAAATTCTCCAAAAAAAATTCACAGCGTTTGGACTCCGTTTGGTACTAATATTCTGCAAAGAAAAAAACAAGCAAAAAAAACAGCAACTGACACTGGGCACTATGTCAATAAGTTAGTCCCAAAAAAGATATGAAGTTGCTATAAAATGATTGTAATACAATCAAGAATGATAATATAACCGCATGAAATAATAAAAAATTATAGATATGTAGAAGACGTATCACTCTTCATGGAAATATACTACTTAGGATTTGAGACAGTTCTCAAAATAAAAAAACTTAGGATTTCCGGCAATCCCAAGGTAGGTCACGCAATCCCTATTTGGCCGATCTAGTTTTTGGGCAAGCCCTTGAACCGGTTTTTTTGTTTTGTCTTCAATTTTTTCTTTCTTGTTTTCTTTTTCCTTTTCCTTTTCCTTTCATTTCTGCTTTGTTTTTTTCCTTTTATTTCTTTTCTTTTACTTTCTTTCTTTTTCATTTTTACAAACATCTTTAAAAAAATCAATATTTTTTAAAAATGACGACTATTTTTTAAAATTATGAACATTTTTTAAAATCTACGAACATTTTTAAAATTGTGATTTTTTTCGTAACTTGTGAACATTTTTTGAATTAGAGAACAATTTTCGAATTTTGGAAAGAATTTTGAATTTCACAAACTTTTTTCTGTTGTGAATAGTTTTTTAAATGCATGAAGATTTTTTTGGAACTCATAAGCATGTTTTGAATCAGCACAAATCTTTTAAACCAATGAAGTTTTCTGAATTGTCGTAATTAACAATCATTTTTTAGTTTTTTTTGAACATTTTTTTAAAATTTCATGAACATTATTTGAATTCAGAAAATTCATTCTTATTGAAGTACATTTTTTTTAATATGAGAATTTATTATTATTATTTGAAAATGCAAACATTTTTCAAAACACAAACATTTTATGATTTCTCTAACAGTTTTTCATAACCATGAACATTTTTTTCTTAATTTACGATCATTTTGTGATTTGTTGAATATTATTTTTCGAAATTCGAAATTATTTAGAAATCTGGAACTTTTTTGAAATCCCAAATTATTTTTAAAAGTGAAAATTAATAAAAGAAAAGAATAAAAAGGAACAAAAAGAAATTCATAACCACGAACATTTTTTTCCGAGTTCACGATCAGTTTTTGATTTCTTGAAAAATATTTTTTGAAATCAAAATTATGAAAAAATCTGGAACTTTTTTAAAATTCTGAATTATTTTTAAAAAGGAAAAAATAATAACAGAAAAAGAAAAGAAAAATAACAAAAAAGAAAACAGGTGGCGTCCTGCCCCGCGCATGGGGCAGGCCAAGAGGAAGCGCCATGTAGGGTGGATCCTCTTCACGTTTTAAAAGTTTGTTCAAATTTCAAAAAATGTTCATGGTTTTAAATAGTGTTCACGTTTGTAAAATTTTGTCCAGAATTTTCTTTTTTTTTGTTCCTGATTTTTGAAAATTGTTCGAAAAAATTGAAAATATGTTCGGTACTTTAGAGCTCGCGCTGCATACAAGCACGTAAAACGTTTCAGCCCGATTGGTAGGTTCTAGACTTCACGAACGGCACGTCATGAGTTCGATATCTGGCCACCTCTTTTATTTTTGGCGATATTTTACGCGCTGGAGTTCCTGACCTCCAAATGGGCCGGCCCATGTGTATCTACCTTCAGCGAACGCACCTTCGTTTGATGCTAACGAGCGTCAGACAGGGAGTCCCGCCATGTAGGAGCTCCCCTTCTTTTTGAAATGGAACACACTTGCATTCCTCTTACATATCATTGCCGGACAGGTCGCCAGCTACAAAGTTTAGTACAAACTCTGGAAGATGCCCCAGCCAAGTGACACACGCTTCAGAGTTTAAACTAGCACCGAAAGCCGCTAAACCATGTGCCACCAAATTACATGCTCGAAGGCAATTTACAACACACGCATCAGAAAATCCTACATGTAGCTGATACTTAATCTCTCTAAAAATGGGCCCTAGTGCAGACAAATCATATTCTTCAGTAGATACAGCCTTCCTTAACTGAACTGAATCTGTCTCTAACATTACTTTGTCACAACCCATTTGGCTAGCAATATTTATAGCATATAACATAGCCATTGCTTCAGCTTGAAAAGCATCAGCCACCCATTCTAGTTTGCCTGCACCTGCAGCTAGAGCTTCACCCTTATCATTTCTAATAACCATGCTCCATCCTCCATCATTGGAATTACCATGAAAGGCTGCATCTGTGTTGATCTTGAGAATTCCAGCAGGTGGTCTTGACCATTTGAGTTTTTGTTGTCGGGCTAGCGTCCTTCCTTCATGTGCCTTCACGACATTCAAAAAGTGATAGTCAATAGAAGAGCAAATCTCACTAAATGATTTTATAACATTCCCTTTATTTGCACTATTTCTCTCATGCCACCAGCGCCAAAGTAATAAGCAAGTTTTTAACTTAATGTCCTCCTGCAGCTTAAAGATTTCTTCTAGGAAATTCAGAGCATCAACACAGGGAACTAGTTGCAGCCTGACATGCTCAAGTTGAAGCATTCTCCACACTTCTTTTACTTTCTTACACTTTATAAAGCAGTGCCCCCCATCCTCATCCAATCTAAGAGACATAGGGCATCGAGTGTCAACTTCCATACCTCTGCATTTTAGTTTTGTCCGAAGCGGTAAGCTATTTGTAGCAAGACGCCATAGGAAATGTAGCACCTTGTTTGGGAGGGGCATCGACCATAGTTTTCGCCAATCAAATTCGTCCTCTCCTTCAGCTGCACTTGAGGTAGAGGTTAGACCTGAGCTAGATTCCCGGGCTGCACAGTCAATTGCAACTTGGTATGCAGATTTAACTGAGAATATACCTTTTTTATCATAATGCCATGCCATGAAGTCCTCAATATGGTCTTGGACTGGGATTTGAAGGATAACTCTTGTATCTTCCGGAATGAACGTCTGCTTTACTAGTTCTTCGTCCCACTTGTTCGTGATTGGGTTAATTAGCTCACTGACTTTAGTTATAAAGTTATTACCCTTTTGGGTGATGACCTTTCTGGTGTTGCCTCTCGGAATCCATGGGTCAGACCATATGTCAATATCTTTACCGCTCCCTACTCTCCATATGATCCCCTTCTTCAGCAGTTCAACGCCTTTTAGAATGCTTCACCATACATAAGAGATGCCACTTCTTGGACTTGCTTGTAGGATTGAACAGTCTGGGTAGTATCGTGTTGAAAGCACCTGAGCGCATAATGAGGTGGGATTTTGGAGCAGCCTCCATGCTTGCTTTGCTAGCATGGCCATATTGAACGCGTGTAAATCTCTAAACCCCAAGCCTCCACCTTTTTTGACCTAGTTAGTCTCTTCCAACTGACCCAATGCACTTTATTTTTCTTGTCCATCTGACTCCACCAATACTATAAATCATGGTGCTCAATTCTTCACAAAGGCCTTTGGTGAGATCAAAGCACGACATGGTCTAAACAGGAATAGCTTGTGCTACAGCCTTTATTAATACTTCTTTCCCTGCCTTCGAAAGTAATTTCTCCTTCCAACCTTGAATCCTTTTCCATAATCTTTCCTTCACGTACTCGAATATCTTTGCTTTTGCTTTGCCCACATATGTTCGAAGACCTAAGTATTTTGAGGAGAGGCCTTCCGACGTAATGTTTAGACTGCTCTTCATTTCTTCCTTCCGCCAAGGCCTTATATTTTTGCTAAACAGAATGGATGACTTGTCCTTGTTTATTATTTGTCCCGAGCAGCTCCCATATATGTTAATTATGCGTTCAACTTCTTGAGCACTGCTTGCATTGGCCTCCATTAGCAGCAATGAATCATCTGCAAAAAGGAGGTGACTTACACTAGGAGCTCTTCTGCATATTTTGATTCCACTAATTAACCCTCTCATTTCAGCATTATGCAACATGGCTGAGAATCCTTCCGCACACAGTAAAAACAGGTATGGGGAGAGTGGGTCGCCCTGTCGAAGCCCTCCTTGAGGTGTGATAGTTTCAGTAACAACCCCATTTACTTTGATTCGGTATTTGATCGTGGAGATGCACCTTATTATCAAGTTGATCCACCCTCCCTCAAAGCCCAACCTATGCATCATCTCCTTTAGAAATGGCCGCTCGATGCGGTCGTATGCCTTGCTCATGTCTAATTTTATTGTTGCATAACCCACTGAGCCCTCTCTTTTTCTCTGCAAGAAGTGTGTTAGCTCATATGCCAGCAATGAATTGTCAGATATAAGGCGCCCAGGCACAAAGGAACTATGATTAGGGGAGATAATGTTGGGGAGAATTACTTTAAGCCTATTTGTAATTACCTTCGAGACCAACTTGTATACCACATTACATAGGCTTATTGGTCTGAGATCGTTCATCTTCATTGGATTGTTGTTCTTTGGGATTAGAACTATGAGTGTATCATTCCAACCCTCTCGCATGTCTCCCCCTCTTAGAATATGAAGTGCTTCCTTTACCACTTGTTCTCCAACAGTTTTCCAAAACTTTTTGAAAAAGATAGCAGGCATTCCATCGGGACCCGGTGCCCTGAGGTCGCCAATGCAGTTTAGTGCTGATTTAACCTCTTCTTCTGTGTACTCATCACACAATACACTGTTCATATGCTCTGTTACCTTCAGATCTACAGCCTGCATAATTTCCTCCATGTTGCTCTACATAATCTTGGAGGAGAAGATGTTCGAAAAATAGTTTGTAATGTGTTCCTTGAGTGAGTCTTCCCCTACAGCCCAGCTTCCATCATCTCTTAGTAATTTTTGGATGGTGTTTCTCCTTTTCCTTTCCGAGGCAAAAGCATGAAAGGAAGACGTATTTCTATCCCCGGCTTGTAGCCATTTGACATGGGCCCGTTGTCTCCAATGAGTGTCATGTTGGTGTTCAAGGCGATCCAGTTTCTCTTTAAGAAGTGCTCTCTTGATACTTGGTCTTGATTAATGTCACCTCTTCTTACCTATTCCAACTCTTTCTTTAGATTCTTTATTCTTTTTTGCAGATCTCCCAACACATTGGCATCCCAGATTTTCAAGTCTCCTGCAACCTTGTCAGCATACCTTGGATAGTAGTCTCCCCTCCCAGCTTTGCTGTGGCCCATGCCTTTTTTACAATGGCCTCACAATCTTCCTCATGCAGCCATCTTGCCTCAAATCTGAAGTTGTGTGCCCTTCTTCTGAATGTTTGTGCCCTAGTAACTCCATTTATATGGATAGTCACTAGCATGTGATCTGAATGGCGCGGGTCACCATTCATCACTTTATAATGTGGGAACCTTGCACACCAGCTTTTCGAGCCCACCGCTCTATCTAGCCTTTCCTTGATGTACCGGCCAGCCTCCCAGCTCTGGTTGCGCCAGGTGTACTTATCCCCTACATAACCCAAATCCTTAAGGCCACAATCAACAAGAGCCAATCTGAATCCCTCCATTTGACTTTGTGCTCTTGCTGGTCCTCCTTTTTTCTCGTGATTAAACAATATTTCATTAAAATCGCCTGCGCATAACCATGGAAGGTTCAATTGCTGCTTAAGTATGCGCATAAGCTTCCAAGTTATTTTCCTTCTATCACTAGATGGTTCCCCATAAATGCCTGTGAAACGCCATTTGAAACCATCCTTTTCTATTATTTTCGCATCAATATGATACTTCGAGTAGTTATGCAACTCCAGCCTTATCTCCTTCTTCCAAAACAGGGCCAGACCTCCACTTTTTCCTTCACAGGCTCTTACCACCATATTACTCATTCCTAACATCCACTTGAATTTCTCCATTCTCCTGTCATCCATCTTGGTTTCCGACAAGAGGATGTCGGGGTCCTCCCGCTTCTGAAGATCCGGAAGCCCCCGAACTGTCGGGCCATTCCCCAGTCCCCGATAGTTCCAAGCTACTATTTTCATTTTGATTTGTCGGGCTGTCCTTGCAGCCCAGCGTTTTCTGCATTCAATCTTGTGTTTCCTTCTTTTTTTCTTTGCACATCAACCTCACCATCAACTTCCATTCTAGCTCTCTTTAATATGTCTGCCTCCAAGTCTAGCTCCATCATATCTGCGTTTCTCTTTTTTGGTACAGCCTCAGGGGACTGATTTTTTTGTTGCTTCTCCTTATTTCTTTCACGTCGCTTAAAAGTGCCAAGCTTCTGACTTCCACATGAGCTGATTCACTTAACTCTTTCTTTGTTATGTTCATCTTCTCTCCTCTGGCCCTTCCCCATTTCTCCTTGGGTAATCTTCGTTAAAGTAGTGCTAACTTTTGGCATTTCCATTTCCTGTGTCCCCACACTAGGGTCCACAGGTTGTATGATCTGTTTGCATGGGCTAGGCTCCAAATTTTTCTCCATAGTCTTCCTTGGTTGCTTGTTTTCATCAAACACCAACTCCCTTCCTTTTGCAACTCCATGCATATCATCTTGAGCTTTCTTTAGGGGGCTGGTGACTTCTTTCTCTTCTCCTCTTTTTCTTGATGTGTCTTCCTTCATACCTGCTGGAAGGCTCTTTCTCCATGATGGAGCATCACTCCCTTGTTTGCTGCCCTTACTGCCTGCACTATATGTGGTCCAGAAATCCCCCCGATCACTTGAGCTTCTACTACGTTCATCACTAGAACTTCCACTGTACATAATTGCGCGTAGCCAAGGACCAAATTGACGATCACTTTCTCCTCTAGTCCTCGATGGACAGGCCCTTTCCGTGTGGCCAATAATCCCACAATTGTAACAAAAATCTGGAAGATACTCGTACTCAAAGGAGACAATTTTCTTCTTCATCTTCTTTTCCTCCATATCTTCAGCTCCCACCATTTCCACAGAGATTTGATCATGCTCCTCGTCCCGCTCGTCATCTAATTCTATGGTAATGAACCTCATGATAGGGACTGTTATGTCCATCCTTACTTTGATTCGCATGTATAATCCCATTGCATTTCCATCATGGTCCAAATCAACATCCAAGCATTCACCAATTTGCTCTCCCACCAATTCCCCTGTTTCTAAGCTCATCATTCCCATTGGTACGCCGTAAGCTCTCACCCATATGGGAATCGACTTAAAATCATAATCATCTATAGTTTTGCTTGGCACAAAATCTTCCATCACCAGTAGGTCTTTGTTAAACATCCACGGTCCGCCCCTTAGTTCTTTGTTCTTGCTCACATCATCTTGGAACCGGAACAAGAATCTATTCTTACCCAAGCCCTTGCATTCTACTCTCAAAAAGGGGCACCAAACACCACTCAAAGCTCTACCCGAAAACTCTGCTTTTGCCGGTTTTCCAGACAGGAGTTTACCCACTGCTTGAAACTTACTCACCTCAGGGGAACAAGCCTGTTTCTTCCCAATTTTGATGCTTCTCTTTTCTGCATCTGAGAGGTTCAGATTTCTCAATTTTCCTTCCACACTGTCCACCACAGCAGACTTACCGTCGCCCATGTTTGCTGCGCCCTGCAGCTCTTGGACAACACTGCCCACAAGACTCCTTCGACCACTGCCGCCTCCCCTTTCGCTCTGAGCTAGGCCGCCCTGCCAGCCGCCGTCGGCCACAGCCGCCGCCGCGCACAGTGGAATCACCCGAGAGCTATCAGTGTGGGATTCTTCAGGATTTTGATGGCTTCACGTAGGCTGCGCTTTGTGGATCTTGCGGCTAGATTTCTTCACCTCCCACAAAGGAACTCTGAGCAAAGTCAACCTTGGATGAGCAGATCACACACCCGATGGACGAGACTGAAAAGGGGAGAGCTCAAATCTGAAGTTTTTGGTGGATTTGGATCGAGGGATGAGCGGCAAGGTTGCCGACCAAGAACACTGTCGAGTCGCCTCGAAGTCGCTGGAACTAGCACCAACCGTCACGAGCGGACGGACATATACTGAACTGTGATGGTTGGTTTTGTTGGTATGTAGGAGCTCCCCTATTTGACTTGCTTTGTGTCAATATAGTCGACCTTCTGTACGGATACTTGTAATGCAGAAATACTAGTAAATTTATCACGAAGTAATTTTTATACATTATTTGTTTTATACTCAGAGTATAAAATTGTAGGTCGGCACGCCCAAGGCCGGAGGCCCATGTTGCTGTTCCTAAAATATACTGGAGTACGTAGGATTTGAGGGTTTTTCCTATTTGCCGCTCTTTGTGGCAAACTGCCGGAGCGACGCACAGGGGACAGGGACGACTGTTCGGGATGGGTCAGCCCGTTACAATTTTAAGCCATTCCGGTTTTGGGAAGTTTCTAGCTGGTTCCAGCCGGTTTTCTCTGGTTTTGGGAACCTTCTAGGAGGTTCCAGAACCGTTTTCTTTCTCTCTTTTTCCTGTTTTTTCCTTTTTCTGTTTCTTTTTCTATTTCTTTTTCTTTCTTTTCATTTTTTCTTTTTTCTTTTTTCTGCTTTCAAGTTTTTTTTTCGCTTTTTGAGAAAAAGATAGTGTTGCTCATAAATTGTTCAAAACTTCATGGAATGTTCCTGCTTCAAATTTTGTTTCCAATTTTCTTAAAATGTTCACACTTTCAAAAAATTGTTCAGAAGTTCAAAATATGTTCTTTTAAATTTTTGTTCAGAAATTTAAAAATTGTCCTTGATTTCAAATTTTGTTCACCTACTTGATTTTTTGTATTTATCTTTTTTTCCTCTATTTATATTTTAATTCTTAACCTACTCCTTTTTTCTTTCTATTTTTATTTTTTAGAATTCCAAGATTTGTTCAAATTTCAAAAAATGTTCTGAAGTTAAAAAATGTTCCTTTTCTTATTTTGTTCAGAAGTTCCAACATACTTAGTGATTTTTACAACATGTTCGCATATTTCAAAAATGTCCACCTTTCAAAAAATGTTCCTATTCCAAAAAATGGTTCCTATTTCAAAAAATGTTCCTAATTATAAAAAAATGTTCGCATTTTAAAATATGTTCATAAGTTCAATAAATATTCTGCTTTTCAATTTATGTTCACAAATTCCATTAGTTGTCATAATTATCGCTTTTCCTAAATTATGTTCAGAGTTTCAGTTTTTGTTCACTGATGTAAAAAATATTTCCTTTTGTCCAAAATGGTCTTGTTTTAATTTTTATATTTTTCGGACATTAGTTCATAAATCCTAAAAAGTTCCTATTTTAAATTTGTTCGCAAATAAAAAATTGTTCATGTTTATCAAAAAAATTGGAATTGAAAAAAGGTTCCTGCTGTTCAAAATTTGTTCACAAATTCACACATTCTTTCCGTTTTAAAATTTTGTCACAAATCCAAAAATTGGGCATTTTTTACAATACTTGTTCGTGTATTATGAATATTGTTCAGAATTTCTTTTTAAAGTATTCAGATTTTTATATAAATGTTTGAACAAATGGAAAATATTTTGATATGTCGATAATTATAGTACTAAATGGTTACGCGCTGAATGCTTGACAGAAGCGCTGATCAGGTCCAATGGTTAGGTACCTTCTGTACAATCGCTGGGTTGCAGGTTCGAATCCTGGGTGAGGTAGCACCCTTTTTTGCGTTGTATTTTCCACCACTGGATGCTCCTGCGTGGGCCGGCCTATACGAAGACCATCCTATGCGAAGCCCCGTCAATCTGCCGAGATAGGAGGTCCCGGATTTGAGGCTATCCTAAGGGAGGTCTATTTGTAGCGTTAGGACTCAAATAGTCGACCTCTCGCGTAGCAGCGACCGACTGGGCCGCCGAACGGGACCTCCTATAGGGAGGCGCCGCACAAGGATCTGGCGCCCGCAGCAACGGTTGGATGGGCCGGCCCACGATCACGCAACAAAAGCAACGCGAAAAATACCTCCTGACAAGGATTCGACCTCGCGACCTCCTACTTCCACACGCCGAGGCTAGCCACTGCACTAACTAACTACTAGCGAATATTTACACCGCGAAAGTTTAAATAAATAGCAAATAGACGCGCTATTTATTGCACAAATACACTGTGGCATTTATACATTTCAATTATTGAAAATATGTTCAAATATTACGGATGGAGTTCTTGAGCATGCAAAAAAATTCCGTGTATTAAAAAATAGTTCTGAATACACATTGAACATTTTCTTAGTATAGGGTGAACATTATTCAAAGAAACACAGAACATTTCTCTAAAAATACGCTGAACTTTTGTTGAATACATGCTGAACAAAATTTCTCTACATGATGAACATTTTTATATACACACTGAACATTTTTTCAATGTTTGGTGAACAATATTCAAATACATGCATAAATTTTTTTTAAATACGATGAACTCCTTTCGAATGCATGCTGAACAAATTTTTTATACATGATGAACATTTTTTTATACACACTGAACATTTTTTGAATGTATTGTGAACATTTTTCTTCAATATGGTTAACAAAAGATTGAAACGCTAAAAGTACACACGTGAAGTCGGTTGGCTGGTTGGTTGTGTCAACGAATGTTGAGCCAGGAGATCGCGTGTTTGATGCACCGTACTCGCTGTGTTTTTGCGTCTTTAAACAGGAAAAAGAAAGTAACATGGCCCGGCCCAGCCCGGCCCAGCGAGGAGAAAGGGGGTGTGCGCCCCGTACGGTTAAGCCTGTAACGGGCGCTACGGGCGCCGTTTAGGAAATGCCCCGCCGAACAGCATGTATGGATACTATAGTAAAAAAATACGCAAAAGCTCAAGATCATGGTGCGCGCTGCTAGCCAAGGGAACATTGAGAGTTTGTGTCTACAAATCGGCGAGATGCTTTAACAACCAATGGTAGCTGCAGATCCAATTTATTTCATCAGTTTCAAACGCAAATATGTTTTAAAAAATGGATATTTTTGGGTCTTCAATTCTTATCAGTTATCTGAATGATTTTTTTAAAACTCATTTTTTTCGAAAATATGAACATTGTTTTTGCAAATTTTGAAGAAAACATAAACAATTTTGAAATTCTGAACAAAATTTGAAAAGATGAACATTTTATGAATCTATGGTCAGGTTTTCAAATGGGAAATTTGTGTAAAATTCCTAGAAAAAAATTAAAAACAGGAATATTTTGGAAGCACCTGAACAATTTTTTAAAAATGTGAGCATTGTTTTAATTTTGAACAACATCTTAAAAGGAGAAAACCCTTTAAATTATGAACTTTTTTATGAAATCATGAGCATTTTTTATAATATTATAAAATTTTTGAACATCAGACCATTTTTTTAAACAAATTTTGAAAATTGAACATTTTTTGAAAATGATGAACGAAACTTGAAATTCTGAATGCTTTTTTAAAAGCATGAACAAAAATGTGAAATTCGAACATTTTTGGTTTTTTCCAAACAAATTTTAAAGATTTGAACAATTTTTTAAAAGAAGTGAGCATTTTATAAAATTCTGAACATCTTTTAGAAAACAACACTTTTTGTAGAAATTCTGAACAATTTATGAAAATATGTAACAATTTTTGAAGATTTGAAGTTTTTTTTAAATCAACCATTTTTGGAAAAGAAAAAGAAACAGACAAATGAAAAAATAAAAATAGAAAGAAACAGAAAATGCAAAACAGAAAATGAAAGACAACAAAATAAAATAAAAAAGAAACAGGAGTAACCCATAAAAGAAAATAAAATCAATTCATGAACCTTCTGGAAGGTTCCCAATACAGGACCAGAAGGTTCATAAAACTAGAATGAAGAAATAGGTTAACATGGGTCATCTGGTTCTCAATACAGGTTTTGTCTGCTGGACCACCAAGGTCTAATCCTTCAAGAGATGAATATTTATTGAGTTTCTAAAACTTGGCATGTTTTCCCCACTAGCGAGGCATGTTCTCGTGTGGTTGAGGTGCATTCTTATATATTAGACACACAACCCACCATGTATCATGTATAGAAAACAAAAACATGAAAGTGATACTAGATACAACAAGCTGTAAAACAAAGCAACCCGGAAAACCAGAAAATGAACCAACCAAAACCCTAAAAACTTTAGTAAACTATAACTAAGGGCTTTCTTTGAGCGAAAACTAACAAAAACTCATTCTCAATCAACTCGGAATTAACTTAGTTTCCGTCGTTTCTAATATTTGTTCCCATAGATATAAACATATACTGCTAGCATGGTACGAAAAGATATACTATTGGGCTTGCTAGAGCTGCACAAAAGCCCTCAAAGAAATGCTCACTGGATTGGATAGAGTCAAAATGACATACTCATCCATTAAGATGTACCACCAAATTTGTGAGGGCAAGCAATATCAATTGGTGTTCAAGGATATATGGAAAACATCTAATTGACCCAGGTGATGAGGATACAGACCTAGGGTAGGGTCGCAGGCCTGACCTGTACTCCCTACCTAAGGTCACTACCCTAGAAGCAAAGAAGCTCAAGAGACAGCAAGGGGTACCCAATAAAGATGTCGAGTGCAATCCACTCGACAAACGAACCACTTGGATACCCCTCCTTCCCGAAGTCACACGACCAGGCAACCACTCGACCATGCGGGGAACCAGTCGACCTGTTGAAGACCAGAAGTCACTCAGAACAACAGCGAGCGAGTATTCACTCTGTAGTCTTTAAGGTCATTAAAGGCACTTAAGGCTGGCGTTACCAGTAACGCCTCAATCTTTATGTACATTCAACCCTCTGTAACGGGGGATGGCTGGGGTCCTGGCGAACTCTATATAAGCCACCCCCTTCCTCTGGGACAAGGGTTTGCACCCCCTGTAACACCACACGCATATAATCCAATGGACCGCCTCCGGGCATTGAGACGTAAGGCTTTTACTTCCACCGTGAAGGGCCTGAACTTGTAAATCTTGTGTGTACGACTTCACCATAGGTGAGATCTTGCCTCCTCATACCTACCCCCATTCTACTGTCAGTCTTAGAACCACGACAGTTGGCGCCCACCATGGGGCAGGTGTCTTAGCGACTTTTTGGTGAAGTTGAGATTTTCCGATCCCTATCATCATGGTTTCCGGCGGTGGATTGGCTGAGGGCCGCGAGATCCATCTCGACGCGCTCGTCTTCGTCGCTGACGACTCCGCCTGGCTTCAGGAACCTCCCCTTGACATCGAGGCACTCCCCGTCCGAGGGGCGACGCACTTTCGTGCGTGCGTATGCGGCGTCCTTCTCTGGCAGCCGTTGACCCAGTATCGGTCGGCTCCCGTGGTGTCCTTTTTCCCCGCTGTTCGCCGTCGCAAGCGATCCGGTCGGTCACAGCTTCAGCGGTGGGTGAAACATGCGGTGGCTCGTCATTTGGCCACCCATCAAGTCGTGGCAATCGAGCCCGACGAAACTCTCTACGGCCTGTTCGACTGTCTCCATCGAGACCGCATCCGAGTGCGATAGCAGCAACCCTGCGGCTGAAGTCTTGATGGTCGACGGACCACATAGTCCGCCTGGCTTCCGCCGCAGCGACGGCGGTGATGGTGGCGGTGATCCGTCGCGCGTTCACGAGGAGTACCATCTCGAACCCCTCTCTTCACAACAGAGAGAAGAACTTCACCGCCGCAACATGGATGCACTCCACACGCCCATCGTTGGGGAAACCCCAGAGGCTCGGGCCTTCGAAGTGGTGCGCCTAGCTAATTTGGCTGAGCGCACTCGACTGGAGAACCTTCAGCACGCGCTCGACGAGCGTGCATGGGAGCGGATCCCTGAGTCCAGTCGACGACAACTTTTTCCTCCTCAACCTAAGGTATATCGCACTCTGATTCAAAATCTCACAGCTGTGGCCCGAATAGCAGAGTCAATTCAGCCTTCCTAGTCGGAGGCTGGCAGAGGTTTGATGCAGATCCGGGCCTTACTCCGGGCAGCAGGAGAACAGAACACAGCAGTGTCTCAGTCGCGGAATAGGGTTCATAGCAGGTCCGTGATGGCGGATATAGTTTAGTTGGCCCACAGCCCAAGATCGCCCTTGCGGCATGAAGGTCATGGGCATCAGCAGGATCAGTACAGGAACCATGAGCAGCATGATCACCGACTCGGCCGTGACGACCGTCGTCGAGTGCCCACACCTCCTCCGAGGAGTGGATCATATGTGCCTCGGCAATATGACGACGGACGCCCTCACGGTGGCGAGCACAGAGTACCGGCCGACCCAAGGGAGCCAGGTTTTGATGCGAGATCTATTCTCGTTCAAGGTCTAATCGACCGAAACAGAGCGCATAGGGAGGGCCTTGACAGAGGTCGTCCGACTGGCAGCAGAGTTCATGTTTCGGGTCCCGAATGTTTCAGTAGAGCCATTAGGGCTGCAATGATTCCTCCCAACTTCAAGTTGGCGACTGGAGTCAGCAAGTTCACTGGAGAGTCCAAGCCTGACACTTGGCTTGAGGATTACCGAGTGGCTGTGCAGATTGGTGGCGGTAATGATGAAGTGGCCATGAAGCATCTTCCTCTGATGTTGGAAGGGTCAGCTAGGGAGTGGTTGATTCAGTTAGTACCTGGCAGTATATTCAGTTGGGAGGAGCTTATCCGAGTGTTCGTCAGAACTTTTGAGGGTACTTGCAAGCGACCAGCAGGATTAACGGAGTTGCAGCATTGCGTGCAAAAATCGAGTGAGACTCTAAGAGATTACATTCAGAGGTGGACCACTTTGCATCACATAGTGGAAAATGTATCTGAGCACCAAACAGTGTGTGCTTTCAAGGAAGGCGTTGAATATCGAGAGTTGGTCCTGAAGTTCTGTCAGACCGGAGATATGTCTCTGACTTGGATGATGGAAATAGCCACTCGGTACGCTAACGGAGAAGAAGAGGATCGACTCCGTAGTGGACAGAGTAAACCAGTCGGCCAGGACGCCGGTGGAGGCAATTCCAATTGGAAACAGAAACGCAAGGCTGAACCTGCAGCGCCTGGTGAAACTGCGGCAGTAGTTCAAGGAAAGTTTAAAGGAAAACCTAAGGTGATGAAGCTATGTACCTAGGGTAGGGTCATGGACCTGTTAAACTACCCTACCCAAGGACATCTCTAGAAGAAACTACTGATCAGTCGACCTAGAGGTGATCCACTCGACAGACTCTAGGACACTCGACCATGAAGATAACCACTCGACCATGAAGCTAACCAGTCGACAGCCAGAAGACCTAAGGTCATTCTGCATGCAACGGCCTGTCATTAAGTAGCCTTTATGGTCTTCATAGCACTTTATGTGGGCGTTACCAGTAACCCCCTGTCTTAATGTACTTTAAATCCTGCATAACTAAGGGCCGGAGGGGTCTGGCGAACTCTATATAAGCCACCCCCTCCTCAGTGTAAAGGGTTCGCACCCCTGTAACTCACACGCATATAATCCAGTCGACCGCCTCCGGGCTCCGAGACGTAGGGCTGTTACTTCCTCCGAGAAGGGCCTGAACTCGTAAAACTCTTGCGTGTACAACTACTCTATTGCTAGGATCTTGCCTCTCCCTTAGTACCCCCCTACACTACTATCAGACTTAGAACCACGATAGTTGGCGCCCACCTTGGGGCAGGTGTCTTAGCGACTTATTGGAGAAGTTGCAATTTCTTCCGATCTCCGTCATCATGGTTTCAGGCGGAGTTTTGGTTGAGGGCCGCGAGATCCATCTCGGCGCGCTCACGTTCGTCGCCGACGACTCTGCCTGGCTTCAGGAGGCTCCGCTCGACGTCGACGCACTCCCAGTCCGCGGAGCGATGCACTTTCGTGCGTGCGTCCGCGGCGTCCTCCTGCGGAAACCGTCGACCCAATATCGACCGGTTTTTGTGTCATCCTCCCTCCCCGCTTCCCGCCGACGCAAGCGCTTCGGTCGGTCGAGGATTCAGCGGTGGGTGAGGCGCGCGGTGGCTCACTAGTCGACCACCGCCCAAGTCGCGGCAATTGAGCCTGACGAATCTCTCTACGGCATGTTCGACCTGTCGACTGGCTCCGCAGAGACTGCATCCGAGTGCGACAGGAGTGATCCAGCGACGGAGGTCCTGATGGTCAACGGACCACACGGTCCACCCGGCTTTCTCGATGCCGAGGGAGGTGACGGTGGAGGCGATCCATCGCACGCCCATGAGGAATACCTTCCTGAGCCCCTCAATTCTTTGCAGAGGGAAGAACTTTGCCGCCGAAACATGGATGCCCTTCATACTCCTATCATTGGAGAAACCCCTGAGGCTCGCGCCTTAGAGGACGCGCGCTTGGCCAACCTGGCTGAGCGCACTCGACTGGAGAACCTTCAATAAGCACTCGACGAGCGTACGCGGCAACGGGTCCCTGACTCCAGTCGACGTCAGCTCTTTCCACCTCCGACGCAGGTATATCAAACTCCGATTCAGAATTTAGCAGCTGCAGCCCGTATAGCAGAATCAATTCAGCCTTCCCAGTCAGAGGCTGGCAGAGGCTTGATGCAGATCAGAGATTTGCTCCGGGCACCAGGAGATCAAAATCCAGCTGTGTCACAGTCGCGGAACAGGATTCTCAGCAAATCCGTGGCTGCGAATACGGTCCAGTCGGCTCATAGCCCCAGATCGCCCCCGAGGCATGAAGGGCGTGGGGACCGGCATGATCAATATAGGAACCGTGAGCAGTATGATCACTGATTCGATCGCGATGATCGGCGTCGAGTGCCCACCCCTCCCCCAAGGGGTGGATCCTACGCACCTCGACAGCAGGATGATAGACACCAGCACAGTGGCGGGCGAAGAATTCCAGTCGACCCCAGAGAACCAGGCTTTGATGCGAGATCCATCATCGTTTAAGGTCTGGTCGACCGGAACAGAGCTCACAGAGAGGGTGACGACAGAGATGTACCCACCAGCAGCCCAGTGCATGTCTTCGGACCAGAGTGTTTCAGCAGAGCCATCAGGGCTGCGGTGATTCCCCCCAACTTCAGGTTGCCAACTAGAGTCAGTAAATTCAATGGTGAGTCTAAGCATGATACTTGGCTTGAAGACTACCGAGTGGATGTCCAGATTGGCAGCGGAAACGACGAGGTGGCCATGAAGCATCTGCCTCTTATGTTAGAGGGTTCGGCCAGAGCATGGTTGAATTAGTTGACACCCAGCAGCATTTACACGTGGGAATATCTTTCCCGAGTGTTTGTCAGAACGTACGAAGGAACATGCAAGCGACCAGCAGGACTGACAGAGCTGCAATCTTGTGTGCAGAAGTCAAATGAAACTTTGAGAGATTACATCCAGAGATGGATCACATTGCATCACACAGTAGAGAATGTATCTGATCACAAGACAGTATGCGCCTTCAAGGAAGGCGTTAAGTACAGAGAGCTAAGCCTGAAATTTGGTCGAACCAGAGACATGTCTCTGAGTCGAATGATGGAGATAGCCAGCAAATATGCCAATGGTGAGGAAGAGGATTGGCTCCAGAGTGGCAAGCACAAGTCAGTCGCCCAGGACACCGAAGGAGGGAACTCCAGTCGGAAGCAAAAGCGGAACGCCGAGCTAGCTGCTCCTGGAGAAGCCTTGGCCGTGACTCAAGGAAAGTTCAAAGGGAAGCCCAAAGGGCCTTGGAACCCCAAGAAAATAAAGGATAAAGAAGGAAATGACGTGATGGATTTACCGTGTCACATCCACAAAAAGAAAGATGAAGAGGGTAATTTCATTTATCCAAAGCATACCACTCGACAGTGTCGACTCTTGATACAACAGTTCCAAGGGAAACAGTCCAAGGATAAGGAAAAAGAGTCGGACAAAGTTGAGGACAAGGGGGATAGTGACGAAGAATATCCTCAAGTCAATTCCACTCTGGTGATTTTTGCTGACGTTGAGAGCAAGAACCGACTAAAAGTTATAAACTGAGAGGTGAATATGGCCGCTCCGGCGATGCCTAATTATCTGAAGTGGTCTCAGACTGCCATCACATTCGACCAGTCAGATCACCTGACGCACATAGCCACCCCTGGGAGGCAGGATCTTGTGGTCGACCCAGTCGTCGAAGGTACTCGACTGACTAAAGTGTTGATGGATGGCGGTAGTAGTTTGAACATACTGTACGTAGAGACACTGGAAGGGGTGGGCATTCCGATGTCCAGACTCAGCACAAGCAATATGAGTTTCTATGGAGTCATTCCTGGCAAGAAGGCCGCGTCACTCGGCCAGATTGCTCTCGATGTGGTTTTTGGTGATTCCAAAAACTTCCGCAAAGAAAAGTTGACATTTGAGGTTGTGGATTTCCAAAGTGCCTATCACGCCATTTTGGGCAGGCCAGCTTATGCACGTTTTATGGCTCGACCATGTTACGTGTAGCTCAAATTGAAGATGCCTGGCCCTAAAGGCGTGATCACTGTTACTGGTAATCACAAGAAGGCGGAAGAGTGCTTTCAGAAAGGCTCGAAGATCGCCGATGCTCAGATGGTAGTAGAAGAATGGCAGGAACACCAGAGAAATGCAGACCCGAGTGATTTGTTGCGAGCCAAGAAGCCTGCTACGGAATCAGCGTTTCAGTCGTCCGGCGAAACAAAACCAGTTCACATCCACCCGACTGACCCCAATGCTGCTCCAACTAATATATCCACAACACTCGACCCCAAATAGGAAGAAGCGCTCATCCAGTTCCTCCGTGAGAACTGGGACATGTTTGCATGGAAACCTTCTGACATGCCAGGTGTACCCAGGGGGCTGGCTGAGCACTGTCTGCGAGTCGATTCAAAGGCAAAACCTGTCAAGGAACATCTGCGATGGTCCGCCGTCCAGAAAAGGAAGGCCATTGGCGAAGAGGTGGCTCGGCTCTTAGCAGCAGAGTTTATCCGAGAGATTTACCACTCCGAGTGGCTCGCCAATGTAGTCATGGTCCCCAAGAAGGACAAGTCACTTCGCATGTGCATTGACTTTAAAGATATCAATCAGGCCTGCCTGAAAGATCATTTTCCTCTCCCTCGCATCGACCAAATAGTCGACTCGACTGCGGGATGTGAGCGACTGTCTTTCTTAGACGCCTATTCCGGGAACCATCAGATCCGTCTGTTTGGACCCGATGAGATCAAAACAGCTTTCATCACCCCATTCGGGTGCTTCTGTTATGTCACCATGCCATTCGGCCTCAAGAATGCCGGAGCCACGTTCATGAGGATGATTCAGAAGTGTTTTCTCACTCAAATCAGTCGGAATGTGGAAGCATACATGGATGGCATTGTGGTCAAGTCACGGAAAGGTTCCGACCTGCTGACTGACCTCGCTAAAACATTTGCCAACCTCAGGAGGTATGATATCAAGCTTAATCCATCCAAGTGCACATTCGTAGTTCCTGGCGGAAAGTTGCTCGGTTTTCTCGTTTCCGAACGAGGAATCAATGCAAACCCAGAGAAAGTGGGCACTATACTCCGAATGAAACGACCTGTGTGGGTGCACGATGTTCAGAAGCTTACTGGTTGCTTGGCCGCTTTAAGTCGATTCATCTCTCGTCTTGGTGAGAAGGCATTGCCTCTTTACCGACTGAGAAAGAAGTCGGACAAGTTCGAGTGGACTCTTGAAGCTGATGCAGCGTTTGCAGAGTTAAAAACCCCGCTTTCCACCCAGCCGGTGCTTGCTACCCCGATCAGCAAAGAGCCTTTGCTGCTTTACATTGCAGCCACAGGACAAGCCGTCAGTACAGTACTTACGGTCGAGCGGGAAGAAGAAGGGAAAGCCTTCAAAGTTCAGCGCCCAATATATTATATTTCTGAATTCCTGACCCCATCAAAGCAAAG
The DNA here is from genome assembly GCF_002162155.2 of Triticum dicoccoides. NCBI lineage: Eukaryota > Viridiplantae > Streptophyta > Magnoliopsida > Poales > Poaceae > Triticum > Triticum dicoccoides. Next base: position 96,142,746 of record NC_041387.1, read on the forward strand.
ATACCCTCATTATTAGAAGCTCGTATATGGGATTTATATGACCACGAAGAAAGTTGCTCCCTACTTCTCTGACCATACCATCACAGTCGTCAGCGACGCCCCATTATCAGAGATTCTGCACAACAGAGATGCAACTGGTCGAGTGGCAAAATGGGCGATTGAACTCCTTCCCCTGGATATCAGATTTGAGGCAAAGAAAGCTATCAAGTCCCAAGCAATAGCAGATTTCCTCGCCGAGTGGACTAAACAGCAGTTACCGACTCAAGTTCACTCGGAGCACTGGACTATGTTCTTTGATGGCTCTAAAATGCTGAATGGTTCCGGTGCCGGGGTAGTGTTGGTTTCCCCCCGAGGAGATAAGCTCAGATATGTACTCCAGATTCACTTTGATTCCTACAACAACGAAGCAGAATGCGAAGCACTTTTGTATGGGTTGCGTATGGCCATCTCACTCAACGTCCGTTGCCTCATGGTCTACGGTGACTCGGATTTAGTGGTTAACCAAGTGATGAAGGAGTGGGACGTCAGAAGCCCAGCCATGACTGGTTACTGCAACGCAGTAAGAAAGCTGGAGAAGAAATTCAAGGGGTCAGAGCTTCATCACATACCCCGACTGAAAAATCAAGTAGCTGATGACTTGGCGAAGATAGGTTCCAAAAGATAAGCCATCCCTAGTGGCGTGTTTTTGGAGCATGTTCACGCGACGTCAGTTCAAGAGGATCCTTTCACTGAAGAAGCCCCGCAGCCAAAAAGTGCCACGGATCCGACTGAAGTCGAGGTCCTAGCTGTGGTCGACCTAATCATGGAAGTTCTGGTTATCACTCCCGACTGGATAGTGCCTTACATCGCGTATATTCTAAGGAAAGAGCTCCCAGAGAATGAAGAAGAGGCTCGGCAGATCGTCCGTCGATCCAAGGCCTTTACTGTCCTGAGGGGACAGTTGTACAGAGAAAGCACGACTGGAGTCAGCTAGAAATGCATAGCACCGTAAGAGGGTCGAATGATTCTCAATGACATCCACTCGAGGACCTGTGGCCATCATGCGTCCTCTTGGACCATCGTGGCTAAAGCATACCGAGCGGGTTTTTATTGGCCCAGAGCAAATGAAATGGTGAAAGAGATAGTCGACAAGTGTGAAGGATGTCAGTTCTACTCCAACATGTCACACAAACCCTCCTCAGCCTTGAAGACCATCCCAATCGTCTGGCCTTTCGCTGTTTGGGGGTTAGATATGGTTGGACCACTGAGAACTGGCAGGAGCGTCTTCACCCATGTACTGGTGGCAGTCGACAAGTTCACCAAGTGGATCGAAGCCAATCCTATTAAAAATCTTGATGCTGGCACTGCCATCAGCTTCATCAAAGAATTGATATTCAGATATGGAGTTCCGCATAGCATCATCACTGATAATGGGTCAAACTTTGATTCCGATCAATTCAAAGCTTTCTGCGCTTCCCAAGGCACACGAGTCGACTATGCCTCAGTCGCTCACCCCCAGTCGAATGGACAAGCAGAAAGAGCAAACGGCCTAATTCTCAAAGGACTGAAACCCCGGTTGATGCGTGACCTCAAGCACGCAGCAGGCGTGTGGGTCGACGAACTTCCATCAGTTCTTTGGGAATTGAGGACTACCCCAAATTGGTCGACTGGGAGAACTCCATTCTTTCTGGTCTATGGAGCTGAAGCGGTTTTGCCAAGTGACCTGCTTCATAATGCACCACAAGTCGAACTCTACTCCAAAGCCGAAGCAGAACAAGCCCGGCAGGACGTAGTCGACCTTCTGGAAGAAGAAAGAGAGATGGCCATGATCCGATCGACCATCTATCAACAAGACTTGCGCCGATTCTACGCCAGAAATGTGAAGAGCCGAGTCTTCCAAGAAGGAGACTTGGTCCTCCGAGTGGACCAACAGAAGCCACACAAACTCGCCCCTACTTGGGAAGGCCCTTTCATCGTCACCAAAGTTCTCCACAATGGAGCGTACCATCTTTATAACGTCGATCGCCAGATTGACGGGCCACGAGCTTGGAATGCGGATCTGCTCCTCCCCTTTTACACTTAAATACTCATCAGATGAGATGTAATAAAAGTACTCCTATAGTTTATCTATCAAAGACAAAAGTGTTATAATTTTCCCATTAATTGTTGCCGCTTTTGCTTGTGTAAGAAATCCCCCAGTGGGTGGCTTAGCTGCAAATCCGTTTCACCTAAGTTTGTAAAAAAAAATCCAACCGAGTGACGAGCAAGCCTCTCACTCGGAGACTTAGCTGCGAATCCGCTTTGCCTAAGTATTTAAAATCCTACCGGGTGGAGAGCAAACCTCCCACTCGGAGACTTAGCTGCGAATCTGCTTCGCCTAAGTATTTAAAATCCTACCGAGTGGAGAGCAAACCTCCCACTCGGAGACTTAGCTGCGAATCTGCTTCACCTAAGTATTTAAAATCCTACTGAGTGGAGAGCAAACCTCCCACTCGGGGGCTTAGCTGTAGTCCAGTACTCGCCTAAGTGTTTTAAAATCCTACCGAGTGGAGAGCAAACCTCCCACTCGGGGGCTTAGCTGCAGTCCAGTACTCGCCTAAGTGTTT